>NC_137108.1:53362203-53442203 GCF_949357685.1 Gobio gobio
ATGTGATCTTAAAGGGTTAGTTCAACCAAAAATGTAACTTCTGTCATTAATGACTGAGCCTCATGTGGTTGGACACCCGTCAGACCTCCGTTCATCTTCAGACACAAATGAAGATATTTTAGTGTAAATCTGATGCTCTGAAAGGCCTCCATTGGCTCAATGCACTTTACACTCTCAAGACCCTTAAAAGACACTAAAGACTAAAGTTACAAAGTCCATCTCACTACAGTGGCTCTACAATAACTTTATGAATCGGCGAGAATAGTTTGTGTGCGCCAAAAACCCCTAAATAACGACTTATATAGTGATGACGATTTCAAAACACGGCCTCATGAAGCTTCAGAGCGTTATGAATCAGTGAGTCGATTCAGCGGTTCAGAGCGTTATGAATCAGCGAGTCGATTCAGCGGTTCAGAGCGTTATGAATCAGTGAGTCGATTCAGCAGTTTGGATCGCCAAATTTCAGCAGTTTGGCGGTTTGACACGCGATCCGATTCACTGATTCATAACACTTTGAAGCTTCATGAGGCCGTGTTTTGAAATCGTCATCACTTAATCTTTTTCTCTGCTGATTGTGTTTTGATTGTATTCCCCTTCCTTCAGCTCTGTGCGGTGGGAACATCACAGCCCTCAATGGGACCATCTACTCTCCGGGCCACCCGGCCGACTATCCCAATCTTAAAGACTGCATCTGGAGCATCCGAGTTCCTCCAGGCAACGGCATCCAGGTCAACTTCACCGTGCTCAACACTGAGCCCATCTACGACTACATCACCATCTGGTACGAATGCCAGTGCTTCACCCCAACACCAACATCTGCTGAGCAGACCATAACCTCGGTTTGGGATAGACGTACAGATTATTGTAATGTTCATCATGTATAAACTTTTCAAAACAAATTCATATTAACTTTTTCGACCATTATTTCAAAATAATAATATAATTAATTAATTATGTTTTTAAATGACAGATAATGAACAATATTTTATGTATTATTATTTTTCTATTTTTCCATATTAGGACTTGTGACAACAAATAATATATTTAAAAATAAAATATGATTTAACATTTTGCTTTCGCACGAGCCACTTCAGCTTTAATGTTCATGGACGAGGACAAACCCTCTGGTGTTAATAACAGTAGTAGTAATAATTATTATTATAATAATAATAATGGTAATAATAATTTAATTGAAAAACAACACCTGCACAATTGCCTTCATTTATTTAGTTATTTATTTATTGTTATGTTTTTAAATCACTAATGATGAGCAATAATTTATAATATACACTTGTCATATATTAATTTTATTTATGTATATTTATTTTTAAATTGCTGATTATGAACAAAATTTTATAATACATGTATTATAGTTTTTCCATATTATGACTTATGACAACAAATCATAATAATAAGAAGAAGATTGCAAAAAAACAAAATTTGCATAAATAATTGTATTTATTTATTTGTTTATTTGTTTGTTTGTTTGTTTTTATTTATGTATTATTTTTATGTATCGTACACCAGTGGCGAACAAAATGTTTTCCAATAAACATAATAATAATAAACACAATAATAATAATAATAATAATAATAATAATAATAATAATAATAAACATAATAATAATAAACATAATTTTATTAATAATAATAATAATAATAATAATAATTTTAATAATTAGATTGCAAAACAACAACACAATTAACATAAATTATTTATTTATTTATTTATATATTTGTTTGTTTATTTAGTTATTTATTTATAATAAACTGCCAGTGATGAACACAATTATTTATATATATATATATAGCTCCACCATAGAGTGTGTCCCTTTCCATGAAGAAAAGTGTGTGTTGTAGCGCAGCTGATCTGAGACTTACGCAACACATTCAGTCTTTTATCTGTTTTCTTTCACACGTTCTCTCTCTTCCGTACATTTCCTCGTTGAGCAAACATTAATGCGACTGGTGCGAAGGCAGAATGTTCCCGCTTGTGTTCACATCATGGAAAATAGGATTTTTCTTGCTTTTCCGAAATAAAAGGGTTTGACGTACTCAGAAATAATTAATCATACCGTATGACCTCCCGAATTTACATATCAATGCATATTCAGAGCTCGTTTCTCATGCAAAGGGTCGTTTACACACAGAATAAAGTACAATAGTTTCATTCTCAGGGTCAGAGGAAGGGTGCGAGATCTGTGTACAGTGAAAAAAATGAGGTTTGTGTCCGACTGGGACGCGAGGTCTGTGTTTCGATCGCTCTACCACAAGCGTGGAACTCACTATTGAGGGTTTTGAATGAGAATGAAGCACGTGTGTTATACAGAACTCTTGTCCTCCATAGGGACGGCCCGGACCAAACATCCCCACAGATGGGCCAGTTCAGCGGCAGCTCGTCCCAGGACGCCGTCTCCAGCACGTCCAATCACATCCTGCTGAAGTTCCACAGCGACTTCAGCACCAGCGGGTTCTTTGTTCTGCGTTACCATGGTGAGCCGTTTCCCACTGTACTGTTGCTCATTCACCACGGCTCACAGTGTGTGTGTTGCTCACTGTCGGCTTGATTATCCTGGCTTATTCCCTCTCGCCCACAGCACATGTTACTGAAGCTGAGCGTACGCCGCGAACGCACATACATTCAACACAAACTGTGCCGTGAAATTGCATTATGCGCCATCATAGATGTTTTGTGACAGCGCCACCTAGACAATACCACTCCAATAGAGGTTTTTTATTATCTTTCCACCTTATTTTTTGAACATAATGTTCAGTGCCCGGTTGCATAAAGCACCTTAAAGGGGCTATATGCGTTTTTCTGAAATTTAAACTCGCGACTGACACCTGTGGCCAAAAAACAGAACTGCTCTTATTTTCTGCTCGCTCTCGCAGCGGTGGTGACGTCACATCCGCAGACAGCGCGGGAAAAAACGACCCGCCAGAAAATAGGAAAAATAGGATACAGGCTTATAGGTGCACCCACTGTGAGCGGACAAGGTGTCAGTATGCTCATCAGGAGATGTTGGAGTCATAAATGGTAAAATAAAAAGGATATTGTTACGTTTATTTTGGGGAAAAAGTTGCATATAGCCCCTTTAAGTGTAATTTTCCCTCAAGTTCGCCCTTATGTTTCCGTTAAACCTAAGGGTGTTGCAGGAAAAAACCCTCAAGTGTTACTCAAGGGTTTCTATAAGTGAAACGTCGTAAACACTTAGAATTCCCCTTAAATGCTGTTTTTTTACTTAAGTAATCCCTTAAAAAGCATTAAGTGTTGCATATAACCCCTTAACGGTCATTTCCTTAAGTATAACTTAAGGTTTGGAAATCGTAACGCGGACAAAAATAAGACGACATGGCTGAATTTATGGAACCAGCTGAAGATCATTAAGTGCCAAGAAGATTTTTTTAGGGATAGGGAAAACCCTTTGGACCATCTTAGCGATGAAAAATTGCTGCAAGAATACACCGATTTGACCATCACACATCACAACCACTGACACTGAACACTTCAGTCATACGTACATTTCTGAATGAGATGAAGAAGAAAAAACATAATTAAAGAAGTCGTTTGACGTTATAACAAGTCATTGATGTCTTTTAACTTATATGTTTCATATAATAGAACCGAAGCTATAGATTGTGGATTTAAACATTTCTCGTTTACCAGCGGTAAAAGTCATGAGGACTAGCTGAGGTGAGGCTGTTCCAGGCGGGTCTCACAACATCTTTAAATAAATCTTTACAAATAAACCACAGATTTGAGCTTTAAACAACTACATTCTCGACTGAACAACTCTTAAAACTACATTTTGTGACACAATAACAGTAGTATTTTTCAATTTAGCAGCCGCACACAACCACTATGAAAAGTGCAAAAGGATTCGTGTCCATTTCGCTTCAAACTCTTGCTTTTACGCGTGTCCATCTCGCTTTGGACGCGTGAATGCATTTAAAGTTCAAGCGTCAAACTAGACGTGAATTTGATGCTCTATTCACGTTTGGTGTGAACGCAGTGTTAGTGTTTTGCGTATCTATGGCAACAAGACTTTTATAACGTGAATCCAGGATCGCTGTCGTGAAACACTTCAATGTTCCCCTAAGAGAACCGTTTAAGAGATTATATGCAACACCCTTAGTTATTCTCTTAGGTAAGGGGAAATCGCCCCTTAAGTTCATACTTGAGGGAAAAACTTAAGGTGCTTTATGCAACCGGGCACTGGCCTTTTAGTGTCACACTGTCCTGACCTGACGTGATGATTCTGTTGATGTGCTTTATTTGATGTTAAAAGCATCTAATGTGAGTTTGAACATCATTTTACATCACCTCAATAGACGGTTTCATCGACAACAACATAAACAAACGTTACTGCGCATGCGCGCTTTTGTGGCCCAAACTTAACTTCCGGTAGACGTCCGCAAAGAATCAACAACAGAGGCTGCGTTATCTTTCTTATGCGCGATAATCCTTCATTTTAATTGGGCAGCATTATTTAAATTTACATGTTTTTATTGTTTCAGCATGTTTATAATAAATAATCTCCCATTTCTGTCTGCAATTTAGAGTTGGGGAAACGCCCCCCTTAAAGAGTTAGTTCACCCAAAAATGCTAATTCTGTCATTAGTTACTCACTCTCATGTCGACCCCAACTCGTAAGACCGTAGAGAAGAAGACAAATATTTTAAATTGTGTTCCGAAGATGAACGAAGGTCTTACATGTTTGGAGCGACATGATGGAGAGTAATAATGACAGAATTAACATTTTTGGGTGAACTAACCCTTTAAAGACCGTGTAATGCCGGTTTCTGTACAGTATCTATAAATGCTTCAATCATGCAATGCATCGGAATAACATGTTTCTTTGTTTCATGACATAAGATTATTGTTGGGAAAGTTAACTTGTAGATGAAGTACCCTATTTGAGATTGATTGTATATGAATGCATCACAAAAAATGCTCTATGGGCACTGCCATTAATAGAGGACAAAGCCAAAGTTGTTTTGCACTTCGTGATAAAGGCACATTTAAATATTTTGCGGGAAACATAAATCGATCAGTTATCCAGATGGCGACCACTTGATGTGAAAAAATGTAAAGTCTGATGATCACAGTGTTAATGCCGAGTGTAAACGCAGCCAGAATAAGTTCCTCTAGAGCAGATTATTTCTGATAACAAGTAAATGACATTAGATGCTGCTCTCGTTTGCTGGATATTTATGAAGCATTTAAGGCTTTTTGGTAAGTCGCACACACTGTTTTTGCGCTGCTGTCATATTCTCTCTGCTTGATCGTTAATATTTATATCATGTTATCCAAGATTAGTACTTCAAAAATGTGTTTCTACTTAGTAGTGCGCTATACTATCCCCTTGCCAGACCGATAAACAAACACAGACCGGAAGTTAAATTTGGGCCAGGAGCGTAACCGTGGCAATGCACGTGCGTCCGATGAAACCGTCTATAGCTGTACTGAAAGCGACAATTTGGTTGAGTGTGCAGTGCGCTTGCAGAGAGACTCCGCCCACACGCTCTTCTGATTGGCTGTGATTGATTTGGTTGCGAGTGCAGTGCGCTTGCAGAGAGACTCCGCCCACACGCTCTTCTGATTGGCTGTGATTGATTTGGTTGCGAGTGCAGTGCGCTTGCAGAGAGACTCCGCCAACACTCTCTTCTGATTGGCTGTGATTGATTTGGTTGCGAGTGCAGTGCGCTTACAGAGAGACTCCGCCCACACTCTCTTCTGATTGGCTGTGATTGATTTGGTTGCGAGTGCAGTGCGCTTCCAGAGAGACTCCGCCCACACTCTCTTCTGATTGGCTGTGATTGATTTGGTTGCGAGTGCAGTGCGCTTCCAGAGAGACTCCGCCCACACTCTCTTCTGATTGGCTGTGATTGATTTGGTTGCGAGTGCAGTGCGCTTGCAGAGAGACTCCGCCCACACACTCTTCTGATTGGCTGTGATTGATTTGGTTGCGAGTGCAGTGCGCTTGCAGAGAGACTCCGCCCACACGCTCTTCTGATTGGCTGTGATTGATTTGGTTGCGAGTGCAGTGCGCTTGCAGAGAGACTCCGCCCACACACTCTTCTGATTGGCTGTGATTGATTTGGTTGCGAGTGCAGTGCGCTTGCAGAGAGACTCCGCCCACACGCTCTTCTGATTGGCTGTGATTGATTTGGTTGCGAGTGCAGTGCGCTTGCAGAGAGACTCCGCCCACACTCTCTTCTGATTGGCTGTGATTGATTTGGTTGCGAGTGCAGTGCGCTTCCAGAGAGACTCCGCCCACACGCTCTTCTGATTGGCTGTGATTGATTTGGTTAAGAGTGCAGTGCGCTTGCAGAGAGACTCCGCCCACACTCTCTTCTGATTGGCTGTGATTGATTTGGTTACGAGTGCAGTGCGCTTGCAGAGAGACTCCGCCCACACACTCTTCTGATTGGCTGTGATTGATTTGGTTACGAGTGCAGTGCGCTTGCAGAGAGACTCCGCCCACACACTCTTCTGATTGGCTGTGATTGATTTGGTTGCAAGTGCAGTGCGCTTGCAGAGAGACTCCGCCCACACGCTCTTCTGATTGGCTGTGATTGATTTGGTTGCAAGTGCAGTGCGCTTGCAGAGAGACTCCGCCCACACACTCTTCTGATTGGCTGTGATTGATTTGGTTGCGAGTGCAGTGCGCTTGCAGAGAGACTCCGCCCACACGCTCTTCTGATTGGCTGTGATTGATTTGGTTGCGAGTGCAGTGCGCTTGCAGAGAGACTCCGCCCACACGCTCTTCTGATTGGCTGTGATTGATTTGGTTGCGAGTGCAGTGCGCTTGCAGAGAGACTCCGCCCACACGCTCTTCTGATTGGCTGTGATTGATTTGGTTGCAAGTGCAGTGCGCTTGCAGAGAGACTCCGCCCACACGCTCTTCTGATTGGCTGTGATTGATTTGGTTGCGAGTGCAGCGCAGTTATTTTAGCTGTTCATTATGGTATTTGTTTTCACTCTACTAATAAACACACTAGTTTGTGGCACAAACAGTTTTGCGCTTACTACACTTTAAGTCGGTCACACACCAAACAAGTTAATCAAAAGGGCGTCTGGTACAAAAAAAAGAAGTGTTTTGTTCCAAGAAAACAGAATTTAAACCCAGAATACAAGGCACATTTATTGAAAAAGGAGGATTACCAGTGGTGTGTTTAGGGTTAAGACAAAATATAAATGACATTTAAATAATTAAACATCTAAATCATTCCAGAAAATGAATCATACAAATGCAGAATTGAATAGTATTTGCTGTAGATATTGTAAAAAGTGTGTCACTGCTTTTTGTTTGACTGCTCTCAGAAACACAGGCTAGAAATGACATGACTTGTTTCTTTTGGAAAATGGCTTTGATTATTGCGGCCACATTTCAATGGCGCTGTAATGTGTTTGGAAACTTCCATCATCCGTAATAACACCCATTTCTGAACGAGCAGGTGTGGAAACATACGCAGGTGGCTTCTGAGGCAGCTTCCCTGTTATGAAACCTCATAAGTGATGGTTTGAAATGCACTACATAGTGTATGAACAGATGCATGTGGAGACCGAGCAATCCATTTCTACAGGGTTTGCGTTCAGCATGCATAGGTTTTAATTTGAATTGACTAACCAGTGCATTTTGGGTTTTTGCAATGAATATGCATCTTATTATATTGGCCAGATAATAAGATATATTCACATTTGATGCTTTGCAGTGCTTTCTGGGTAGTTCATATGTTATTGAACAGAGCGCATCTGAACCCCGTGGGGTTCCTCGAATCCGTTTCGCAGTGGTGATGGGAGACTGTTACTCAATAAAGGACAATAATATATGCGTTAGCATATTTTCTGCTGATGCTTTTGAAGTTTACCAATAAAGCAATACGGCGTAAGGAAGTTAAGTCAAGAGCTGCACAGCACTGAGCTCGTTAGAATTTGAGCAGATAATAAAACGAGATGCTCGAGGTCCCAGAGCTGCCGAAATGCCCATTCTCCAGCCTGGAATTGCTTTTAATGTGTTAGTGTAGTAACTGCTGAGTTTTTCTAGTGTTTCTGTTTTCTTCTGATGATGAATTTTAAATGAAGTGTGCTTTAGTTTTTCAGTGGTCATTTAGCTGTGTGTAAATCTTCATGATGTTGAGGAACTGAGAGCGTCTGCTGGATGAAAAGGTGCTTAAACTCATTTGAACAAACCCTTGTTAACATTACGAACGAGCGCCACTCTTTTTTTTTTCTTAAGGATATTTATAAATTAAACTTTCCATGCTGCCATTTTTATAATGTTTTATATCTAATATCTAACTATAATAATTACAGGAATTATTACATTTATTAGATAGTTAATTTAAACAAAATAATTTAATATATCTGTAAAAAAAATATTATTTTTAATTTTTTTATATAATTTTTTTAATGAATGTTTATTAACCCATTAACTTTATTTATTTAACTGCGATGTATTCATTCATTCATTGTGTCGGCATGAACAAGCACCACTCTTTTTTTTCTTGAGAAAAATATATAAATATAAATAGCTAATATTTTTTAATAATTTAAACTTCCATTTTATTTTATTTTTTAATTTTATATTTAATAATACAGCAAACCTCCATTTTATTTTATTTATTTGTTTTTAATAATACAGCAAACTTCCATTTTATTTTATTTTATTTTTTTATTTATCTATTTTTAATAATACAGAAAACCTCTATTTTGTTTCTTTTTATTTTATTTTATTTATTTATTTTTAATAATACAGCAAACCTCTATTTTATTTATTTTATTATTTTATTTTATTTTAATAATACGGCAAACCTCCATTTTATTTTTATTTTTATTTTATTTATTTTTAATAATACAGCAAACCTCTATTTTGTTTCTTTTTATTTATTTTATTTTAATAATACGGCAAACCTCCATTTTATTTTTTATTTTATTTAATTTTAATAATACAGCAAACCTCTATTTTATTTTGTTTTGTTTTGTTTTGTTTTGTTTTGTTTTGTTTTATTTATTTTATTTTATTTTATTTATTTTATTTATTTTATTTATTTTATTTATTTATTTTATTTATTTTATTTATTTTATTTATTTTATTTATTTTATTTATTTTATTTATTTTATTTATTTTATTTATTTTATTTATTTTATTATATTTTATTTTATTATATTTTTTTATTTTATTTTATTTTATTTTAATACAGCAAACCTCCATTTTATATTATTTATTTATTTTATTTTATCAGCATTATGTCAGCAGGTTGCATAAAAATTTACTTTTTCCCCCTAATATACTTTATAATTGCATTTTGCCATTATCTAATATTTTTATATATATATATATAATATATATATTATATGTTTATTATAATTAGAGAATTGTTACGTTTATTAGAATAATTCAGCAAACCCCCTTTATTTTATTTCATTATTTAATTTTTATTTATTTATTGTTTTGAATTTATTTTAATTAAAAATTTTTAAACAGCACCTTAACAACTAGGAATTTAACATTAATAATTTATAACAAATAATTGCATTTATAAGCAAATTCGTTAAATTATAACCTTTTATGTACGTAATTTAATATTACAGCAAAACCCAATTTTGTTATTTCTTTCTTTGTCCAGTTGCTTGAACCTCCACAGCTTTTTTCTTCAGAAAAATGTAGCTCAACATATCACCTCTTCAAATGATGTTTCATCACAAAAGTGATTATTATTATTACTATAACGTATACCAGTAATAGCAGGTTCCTAATGTATATAATCCTCTTTTAGAATCTCATTACACTTAGACAGTGTGTATAATCAGTGTGGGAAGGCAGATGCTCAGACTCGTACAGCGTGGTGTAATTCTGTTGTACATTCAGTGACAGGTGTGATGATTTCAGATGTAATGGTGTGGGTTGTGTTCACTTAAACAAGCGTTCTCACTCATCTGGTTCCCTCCGCAGCTTACCAACTCCGCGTCTGTCAGCCTCCTCCACCCGTCGCCAACGCAGAGATCCTGGCGGAAGATGATGAATTTGAAATCGGTAAGAACAGCGAAGAGCGTTTGATGATCCTCTGTTTGTGTAGATTCATCATGCCTCCAACCCTCATTAAAGAGACGCTCTCAAGGTGCCCACCTTCGCAACGCAGCGTTATTTAATGTGAAAGAAATGCCCCGTTCTGAGGGGAAATAACACCGACGCTCTGCATTTGTCATCATTACTGTCACGAGTGTGTAAGCGGTCAGGTCTTAATTAGCTAATGTGTTGTTGAGCACTAGCGCTAGTGGAAAAGTAAAGATGTGTGTGTGTGTAATCACTCAACAGGAGACATCATCAGGTACCGCTGCCTGCCGGGCTTCACGCTGCTCGGGAGCGAGATCTTGACCTGTAGGCTGGGTGAGCGACTGCAGATGGATGGTCCTCCACCCGTGTGCCAGGGTGAGTTTGGCAGCACATTCGGCACGCCGTCTCATTTGTGTCTGTGTTCCTCCTGATTTTATGTCCTGTGTCATTAGCGCTGCCGCTAGTTGTTAGGCTCATTTGGACTTCCGGCTTGAGGAAACTGCAGTCCCATTCAGAGGATTAGAGGAGGGTCTTTGTCTTCCCAGGAGTGAAACACATCAATATTCATGATCATTCACGCCACAAAACATGTCTTACACGGTTTAAATCAATAAATTGATTTATGTGAATGAGTGGGCTGGAGGATTTTCGCATAGTTTCGAAGCTAAAATTTCTAGGCTACAAGATCCATTTCTCAAAAGTATGGGTTTCTTTCAGTGACATTCACACAACACTTTATACAGGAGTTTGTTTAAAGTCCCCATGAAATCAAAATGTAAGTTTTTTTATATGTTAGTCTTACTGTCTTACTAAGCTCCAAAACAATGACAAAATTCACATTTTCAAGATAAGCATTCAAAACGTACTGTCTCTCTTCCGCCATTATGGATCAATGATCACTCTGATTTTCTGTCCAATCAAATCCTCTCTAGAATTTGAAGCCCCGCCCCCTACATTATGGGAACGATCAGACCTATATAATTCCCTGTATAATGCACTGTCTGATCATTCCCTATCCCCTATATAATGCACTGACTGATCATTCCCTATCCCCTATATAGTGCACTGTCTGATCATTCGCTATCCCCTATATAATGCACTGACTGATCATTCCCTATCCCATATATAGTGCACTGTCTGATCATTCCCTATCCCCTATATAATGCACTGACTGATCATTCCCTATCCCCTATATAATGCACTGACTGATCATTCCCTATCCCCTATATAGTGCACTGACTGATCATTCCCTATTCCCTATATAATGCACTGACTGATCATTCCCTATCCCCTATATAGTGCACTGTCTGATCATTCCCTATCCCCTATATAATGCACTGACTGATCATTCCCTATCCCCTATATAATGCACTGACTGATCATTCCCTATCCCCTATATAATGCACTGACTGATCATTCCCTATCCCCTATATAATGCACTGACTGATCATTCCCTATCCCCTATATAGTGCACTGACTGATCATTCCCTATTCCCTATATAATGCACTGACTGATCATTCCCTATTCCCTATATAATGCACTGACTGATCATTCCCTATCCCCTATATAGTGCACTGTCTGATCATTCCCTATCCCCTATATAATGCACTGACTGATCATTCCCTATCCCCTATATAATGCACTGACTGATCGTTCCCTATCCCCTATATAGTGCACTGTCTGATCATTCCCTATTCCCTATATAATGCACTGACTGATCATTCCCTATCCCCTATATAGTGCACTGTCTGATCATTCCCTATTCCCTATATAATGCACTGACTGATCATTCCCTATCCCCTATATAATGCACTGACTGATCATTCCCTATCCCCTATATAGTGCACTGTCTGATCATTCCCTATTCCCTATATAATGCACTGACTGATCATTCCCTATCCCCTATATAGTGCACTGACTGATCATTCCCTATCCCCTATATAGTGCACTGTCTGATCATTCCCTATCCCCTATATAATGCACTGACTGATCATTCCCTATCCCCTATATAATGCACTGTCTGATCATTCCCTATCCCCTATATAATGCACTGACTGATCATTCCCTATTCCCTATATAGTGCACTGACTGATGGTTCTCTATCCCCTATATAGTGCACTGACTGATCGTTCCCTATCCCCTATATAGTGCACTGTCTGATCGTTCCCTATCCCCTATATAGTGCACAGTCTGATCGTTCCCTATTCCCTATATAGTGCACTGACTGATGGTTCTCTATCCCCTATATAGTGCACTGACTGATCGTTCCCTATCCCCTATATAGTGCACTGTCTGATCGTTCCCTATCCCCTGTATAGTGCACTGTCTGATCTTTCCCTATTCCCTATATAGTGCACTGTCTGATCGTTCCCTATCCCCTATATAGTGCACTGACTGATCATTCCCTATCCCCTATATAGTGCACTGTCTGATCGTTCCCTATCCCCTATATAGTGCACTGTCTGATCGTTCCCTATCCCCTATATAGTGCACTGTCTGATCGTTCCCTATTCCCTATATAGTGCACTGACTGATGGTTCTCTATCCCCTATATAGTGCACTGACTGATCGTTCCCTATCCCCTATATAGTGCACTGTCTGATCGTTCCCTATCCCCTGTATAGTGCACTGTCTGATCTTTCCCTATTCCCTATATAGTGCACTGTCTGATCGTTCCCTAGCCCCTATATAGTGCACTGACTGATCGTTCCCTATCCCCTATATAGTGCACTGTCTGATCGTTCCCTATCCCCTATATAGTGCACTGTCTGATCGTTCCCTATCCCCTATATAGTGCACTGACTAATCGTTCTCTATCCCCTATATAGTGCACTGTCGGATGGTTCCCTATCCCCTATATAGTGCACTGTCTGATCGTTCCCTATCCCCTATATAGTGCACTGACTGACTGATCGTTCCCTATCCCCTATATAGTGCACTGACTGATGGTTCTCTATCCCCTATATAGTGCACTGACTGATCGTTCCCTATCCCCTATATAGTGCACTGTCTGATCGTTCCCTATCCCCTATATAGTGCACTGTCTGATCGTTCCCTATCCCCTATATAGTGCACTGTCTGATCGTTCCCTATTCCCTATATAGTGCACTGACTGATGGTTCTCTATCCCCTATATAGTGCACTGTCTGATCGTTCCCTATTCCCTATATAGTGCACTGACTGATGGTTCTCTATCCCCTATATAGTGCACTGACTGATCGTACCCTATCCCCTATATAGTGCACTGTCTGATCGTTCCCTATCCCCTATATAGTGCACTGTCTGATCGTTCCCTATCCCCTATATAGTGCACTGTCTGATCGTTCCCTATCCCCTATATAGTGCACTGTCTGATCGTTCCCTATTCCCTATATAGTGCACTGACTGATGGTTCTCTATCCCCTATATAGTGCACTGACTGATCGTTCCCTATCCCCTATATAGTGCACTGTCTGATCGTTCCCTATCCCCTATATAGTGCACTGTCTGATCGTTCCCTATTCCCTATATAGTTTACTGACTGATCGTTCCCTAGCCCCTATATAGTGCACTGACTGATCGTTCCCTATCCCCTATATAGTGCACTGTCTGATCGTTCCCTATCCCCTATATAGTGCACTGTCTGATCGTTCCCTATCCCCTATATAGTGCACTGTCTGATCGTTCCCTATCCCCTATGTAGTGCACTGACTGATCGTTCCCTATCCCCTATATAATGCACTGTCTGATCGTTCCCTATCCCCTATATAGTACACTGTCTGATCGTTCCCTATCCCCTATATAGTGCACTGACTGTTCGTTTCCTATCACCTATATAGTGCACTGCCTGATCGTTCCCTATCCCCTATATAATGCACTGTCTGATCGTTCCCTATCCCCTATATAGTGCACTTTCTTATCGTTCCCTATCCCCTATATAGTGCACTGACTGATCGTTCCCTATCCCCTAAATAATGCACTGTCTGATCGTTCCCTATCCCCTATATAGTGCACTGTCTGATCGTTCCCTATTCCCTATATTGTGCACTGACTGATCGTTCCCTATCCCCTATATAGTGCACTGTCTGATCGTTCCCTATTCCCTATATAGTGCACTGACTGATCGTTCTCTATCCCCTATATAATGCACTGTCTGATCGTTCCCTATCCCCTATATAATTCACTGACTGATCGTTCCCTATTCCCTATATAGTGCACTGACTGATCATTCCCAATCCCCTATATAGTGCACTGTCTGATCGTTCCCTAGTTCCTATATAGTGCACTGACTGATCGTTCCCTATCCCCTATATAGTGCACTGTCTGATCGTTCTCTATCCCCTATATTGTGCACTGACTGATCGTTCCCTATCCCCTATATAGTGCACTGACTGATCGTTCCCTATCCCCTATATAATGCACTGTCTGATCGTTCCCTATCCCCTATATAGTGCACTGTCTGATCGTTCCCTATTCCCTATATAGTGCACTGACTGATCGTTCTCTATCCCCTATATAGTGCACTGACTGATCGTTCCCTATCCCCTATATAATGCACTGTCTGATCGTTCCCTATCCCCTATATAATGCACTGACTGATCATTCCCTGTCCCCCATATAGTGCACTGTCTGATCGTTCCCTATCCCCTATATAGTGCACTGACTGATCGTTCCCTATCCCCTATATAGTGCACTGTCTGATCGTTCCCTATCCCCTATATAGTGCACTGTCTGATCGTTCCCTATCCCCTATATAGTGCACTGACTGATCGTTCCCTATCCCCTATATAGTGCACTGTCTGATCGTTCCCTATCCCCTATATAGTGCACTGACTGATCGTTCCCTATCCCCTATATAATGCACTGTCTGATCGTTCCCTATTCCCTATATAGTGCACTGACTGATCGTTCCCTATCCCCTATATAGTGCACTGTCTGATCGTTCCCTATCCCCTATATAATGCACTGTCTGATCGTTCCCTATCCCCTATATAGTGCACTGTCTGATCGTTCCCTATCCCCTATATAGTGCACTGACTGATCGTTCCCTATCCCCTATATAGTGCACTGTCTGATCGTTCCCTATCCCCTATATAGTGCACTGACTGATCGTTCCCTATCCCCTATATAGTGCACTGACTGATCGTTCCCTATCCCCTATATAGTGCACTGTCTGATCGTTCCCTATCCCCTATATAGTGCACTGACTGATCGTTCCCTATCCCCTATATAATGCACTGTCTGATCGTTCCCTATTCCCTATATAGTGCACTGACTGATCGTTCCCTATCCCCTATATAATGCACTGTCTGATCGTTCCCTATTCCCTATATAGTGCACTGACTGATCGATCCCTATCCCCTATATAGTGCACAGTCTGATCGTTCCCTATCCCCTATATAATGCACTGTCTGATCGTTCACTATCCCCTATATAGTGCACTGACTGATCGTTCCCTATCCCCTATATAGTGCACTGTCTGATCGTTCCCTATCCCCTATATAGTGCACTGACTGATCGTTCCCTATCCCCTATATAATGCACTGTCTGATCGTTCCCTATTCCCTATATAGTGCACTGACTGATCGTTCCCTATCCCCTATATAATGCACTGTCTGATCGTTCCCTATTCCCTATATAGTGCACTGACTGATCGTTCCCTATCCCCTATATAATGCACTGTCTGATCGTTCCCTATTCCCTATATAGTGCACTGACTGATCGTTCCCTATCCCCTATATAATGCACTGTCTGATCGTTCCCTATCCCCTATATAGTGCACTGACTGATCGTTCCCTATCCCCTATATAATGCACTGTCTGATCGTTCCCTATTCCCTATATAGTGCACTGACTGATCGTTCCCTATCCCCTATATAATGCACTGTCTGATCGTTCCCTATTCCCTATATAGTGCACTGACTGATCGATCCCTATCCCCTATATAGTGCACAGTCTGATCGTTCCCTATCCCCTATATAATGCACTGTCTGATCGTTCCCTATCCCCTATATAGTGCACTGACTGATCGTTCCCTATCCCCTATATAGTGCACTGTCTGATCGTTCCCTATCCCCTATATAGTGCACTGACTGATCGTTCCCTATCCCCTATATAATGCACTGTCTGATCGTTCCCTATTCCCTATATAGTGCACTGACTGATCGTTCCCTATCCCCTATATAATGCACTGTCTGATCGTTCCCTATTCCCTATATAGTGCACTGACTGATCGATCCCTATCCCCTATATAGTGCACAGTCTGATCGTTCCCTATCCCCTATATAATGCACTGTCTGATCGTTCACTATCCCCTATATAGTGCACTGTCTGATCGATCCCTATCCCCTATATAGTGCACTGTCTGATCGTTCCCTATCCCCTATATAGTGCACAGTCTGATCGTTCCCTATCCCCTATGTAGTGCACTGACTGATCGTTCCCTATCCCCTATATAAAGCACTGTCTGATTGTTCCCTATCCCCTATATAGTGCACTGTCTGATCATTCCCTATCCCCTATATAATGCACTGTCTGATCGTTCCCTATTCCCTATATAGTGCACTGACTGATCGTTCCCTATCCCCTATATAATGCACTGTCTGATCATTCCCTATCCCCTATATAGTGCACTGTCTGATCATTCCCTATCCCCTATAAAGTGCACTGACTGATCGTTCCCTATCCCCTATATAATGCACTGACTGATCTTTCCCTATCCCCTATATAATGCACTGACTGATCGTTCCCTATCCCCTATATAGTGCACTGTCTGATCGTTCCCTATCCCCTATATAATGCACTGACTGATCGTTCCCTATCCCCTATATAATGCACTGTCTGATCGTTCCCTATCCCCTATATAGTGCACTGTCTGATCATTCCCTATCCCCTATATAGTGCACTGTCTGATCGTTCCCTATCCCCTATATAGTGCACTGTCTGATCGTTCCCTATCCCCTATATAGTGCACTGCCTGATCGTTCCCTATCCCCTATATAGTGCACTGACTGATCGTTCCCTATCCCCTATATAGTGCACTGTCTGATCGTTCCCTATCCCCTATATAGTGCACTGTCTGATCGTTCCCTATCCCCTATATAGTGCACTGCCTGATCGTTCCCTATCCCCTATATAGTGCACTGTCTGATCGTTCCCTATCCCCTATATAGTGCACTGCCTGATCGTTCCCTATCCCCTATATAGTGCACTGCCTGATCGTTCCCTATCCCCTATATAGTGCACTGTCTGATATGCTCTTCTAATGCTATCAAAGCATTGTGTCACCAATTAGTAAGGTTACATTTATTGAATCAGCTGGTTAATGCTAGTCAAGTTTCCACCATAAGAATTAGCTTACTCAAATATTTCAAGTTCAGAGCAATTCAAATGTAATGAGTTTTGCCAACGTGTTCAGGTTTACAGTGTAGTATATCCTGGCATGTGCGCTGCAGAGCGCTTTGGTACAAGTCACATGATCGAAGAGCTCAAACGCTGAACTGACTCACGTCCACACTCGCAGGTTCAGTGTGGATTCATTTCCAAACGCAGTTGATCTTTCTGCGCCACAGGATCATGTTCCCAATGAGTCTGGGTTGGTTTTCCGCAGTATTTTAACAGATGGTCATTTGGTTTCTTCGCAGTGCAATGTCCTGACAACGAGGTTCTGTTCGACTCGAGCGGCGTGATCCTGAGCCCAGGTTACCCGGACAGCTACCCCAACCTTCAGATGTGCTCCTGGATGATCAACGTGGAGAAGGGCTACAACATCACGCTGCACTTTGACCTCTTCCAGACGGAGAAAGAGTTTGATATTCTGGAGATCTTTGATGGTGGGTTTGAATTATTCCTCATATCCAGGCGTCGTCTGACAGCCCGTGCAACTGCGGCCCTGAATATTACAGTCATTATTCTCCGGCCTGTCGTAACCCTGACGCTTTTCTTGACAATTTGAGATGAAATTTGGAGCCTGGGGAATCGCTTTTTTAGGTCCATGACCATTACGAGAGAAATATTTCCCTCCCGAAATAACTCATTTAGGACCAGCAGATATGCAAAGCGCTGGGAAGTCTAGAGTATTTCTTGATAGCGAGGCAATGGCAAAGACAATTCGGAATACATTCAGAGTGTTATTAGCGCTAATTACTTAAGTGCTTGCAATCAGCAAATGCCCCTATTACTCATCATTGATTGGATGCTCATTAATGCCCATGGCATTTGTAGAGCCCCAGTGGAATAGGAAATGAGCAGCAATGCCAATTTCCGTCTCTCCGGCCAGCTTTTGTGCTCGTGTTTTGCAACGAGGCAGTTTTTGGAGTGTCTTCCCTCGTGTCTTAAAGACCCCCTGTGGTGAAGTCAAGTTGCTAATGTTGTTTATATGTCTCTGTGGTGTATTTTTTTTGTATATGTTTTATGCAAAATTCCTCAGTCAACACCATTGCTGAGTATTTTCTCCTTAAAACTGCAGTGAAACAAAAAAAAAACCCAAGGTTTCCTAACATCACAAACATGTGACCAATCCCGTCACGTGTGGGCGGGGCTTTTCTCCGCTGACTTTCTATAATGTTCAAAGCAGTGGCGGAACTAGACTTTTATACATGGGGGGGGGGGGGGGGGGCAAGGCTACTTTAAGGGGTCCATAGACCGTGAAAGAATATAATGTGTAATGCTTATTTGTTTTCATTGTTTTGACAGATGTAACATTGTATTCTAATAAATATGTAACCAAAATTGTGCAGGACCGATGAAGACTGTGAACTTAATGGCTTCAGTGAGGGAAAGAACTACAATCCCATGAGGCATTGCAAACAGCTGAATCGAATTAAAAAATGATAGACGAATATAAAACTACGCATTTAAAATGTTGATTATACAATCTAAAAAATAACCCAAGTTGGGTTGAAAATGGACTAACCCAGCAATTGGGTCGTTTTAACCCAGCAATTGGGCTGTTTTAACCCAGCGGCTGGGTTAAATGTTTGCTTAAAACAACCCAATTGCTGGGTTAGTCCATTTTCAACCCAACTTGGGTTATTTTTAAGGTTACACTTTATTTCGATAGTCCACTTTAAACATTCTACTAACTATAAGTAACTTTGCAACTACATGTCAACTAACTGTCATTAGAGTATTAGCTGACTGTCAGTAGACTGGTAGGTTATGGTTAGGGTTCGGGTTAGTAGAATAAGTTGAATTGTAGTTGCCAAGTTACTTATAGTCAGTAGAATGTCTGTTGGGGGACCAACAAAATAAAGTTTTAGTAAATATTAATCAGACAGTCTACAAATACTCTAATGACAGTTAGTTGACATGTAGTTGCAAAGTTACTTATAGTTAGTAGAATGTCTAAAGTGGACTATCGAAATAAAGTGTTACCATTTTGAACACAGCATTTTTTAGAGTGTATATACATAAACAATGCATTTTAAGTTTATTGCAAGACATATGCATGTATGTACACAATGAGAGCGTAGGGAGATCGACTTGATTACATCATTCGCAGTGCTTCACTTGCGTGGGTGGAGCTAAAGAGCTTTTTAGTTTCGACTTTCTGATTGGGGGACTTTCCGCACAACATCATGGGTAATGTAGTTTTCACCACAAGTTAAACTGTTACACGTGATTATTTTAAATATAAGCTGAAATAATGCGGTCTGGCGGCTTCAACAGAAGCAAACGCCATCGATTAACAACCTCGTCGCTGACTTAACGCTTTATTGTTAATTAAAGGGTTAGTTCACCCTAAAATTAAAATTCTGTCATTAATTACTTACCCTCATGTCGTTCGACACCCGTCAGACCTCCGTTCATCTTCAGACACAAATGAAGATATTTTAGTGTAAATCTGATGCTCTGAAAGGCCTCCATTGGCTCAACTTTACACTCTCAAGACCCTTAAAAGACACTAAAGACTAAAGTTACAAAGTCCATCTCACTACAGCGGCTCTACAATAACTTTATGAAGACGAGAATAGTTTCTGTGCGCAAAAAAACCCTAAATAACGACTTATATAGTGATGACGATTTCAAAACACGGCCTCATGAAGCTTCGAAGCGTTATGAATCAGTGAGTCGATTCAGCGGTTCAGAGCGTTATGAATCAGTGAGTCGATTCAGCGGTTCAGAGCGTTATGAATCAGTGAGTCGATTCAGCGGTTCAGAGCGTTATGAATCAGTGAGTCGATTCAGCGGTTTGGATCGCCAAATTTCAGCAGTTTGGCGGTTTGACACGCGATCCGAATCATGATTCGACTCACTGATTCATAATGCTTCGAAGCTTCATGAGGCCGTGTTTTGAAATCGCCATCACTATGTAAGTCGTTATTTAGGGTTTTTTTGTGCACAAAAACTATTGTCGCCGATTCATAAAGTTATTGTAGAGCCGCTGTAGTGAGATGGACTTTGTAACTTTAGTCTTTAGTGTCTTTTAAGGGTCTTGAGAGTGTAAAGTTGAGCCAATGGAGGCCTTTCAGAGCATCAGCTTTACACTAAAATATCTTCATTTGTGTCTGAAGATGAACGGAGGTCTGACGGGTGTCCAACCACATGAGGCTCAGTCATTAATCACACAATTTACATTTTTGGGTGAACTAACCCTTTAAGTTATTGTTAAAAATGTATTTCGGAAATTTTTACTTCCGGAATCTAACTTTTGCGCTCTCTTATTCAACAACTTCTTTTATTTTTAATGTATTTGCTCATTTATTTGCATTGGGAATGCAAATCTTGTTTATTTTATTGGTTTATATTTTAATGTATTTGTCGCAGGGCCTAATATTTACAGTCAGAGTCTGGCCGTGCTGAGCGGAGATGTGCGAGTGCCCTTCAACATCACCACCACGGGTCACCAGCTCTTCCTGCGCTGGTCATCTGATCACGGCACCAACAAAAAGGGCTTCCGTATCACTTACGTGGGTGAGTATCAAAGTATGTATCCCCGATCGGTAATTCCTTTCAGTTCTATGTGTCTCTCGTAACCTTTCGTCTGTCCTCCCCATGATGTGTGTGTCCCAGTCTATGTCCCATCTGTCCATGTTTTTGTATGTAACTCTGTCCGATGTAACAGGAATTGCTTCTAAATTGTATATAATTCTGAAGAATGTAATCATATGCATGTATGACATGACATATTAGGCCGTTTCACACATCAACACTGCAAAAAATGCTTTTCTTACTTAGTATTTTTGTCTTGTTTTCAGTCCAAATATCTAAAAAATCTTACATTAGGAAGCATTTACTAGACAAGCAAAAGTTTTTGTCTTGTTTTGGGGGGAAATAACTCAAAATTAAGGGAGTTTTTGCTTAAAGGGTTAGTTCACCCAAAACTGTAAATTGTGTCATTAATGACTGAGCCTCATGTGGTTGGACACCCGTCAGACCTCCGTTCATCTTCAGACACAAATGAAGATATTTTAGTGTAAAGCTGATGCTGAGAAAGGCTTCAGATAGGCCTCCATTGGCATTCAGTACATTTACACTCACAAGACCCATAAAAGGCTCTAAAAACGTCGTTACAAAGTCCATCTCACCACAGTGACTCTACAATAATTATACGAAGCGACGACAATAGTTTTTGTGCGCAAAAAAAAATCTAAATAACACCTTTATCCAGCTTGTTCTTGTCTTCCGTGTGTGTCTCCACGACGCATGCGTGAGAATATGAGCAGATCCGGCGTTCGGACACATGACCCAGAAGAGATTTGTTTACGAGCAGAGGAAGACACGCGTATCTCAGCTGTTGAATTCTACATTGATCGTGCTTTAGGTCTCGGTGTAGTTCTCAAATGGGGCTAAAGTGGCATTTCATGGATTCCAGAACGCCGGATCTGCTCATATTCTCACGCATGCGTCGTGGAGACACACACGGAAGACAAGAAGAGCTTGAATTAAGTCGTTATTTAGATTTTTTTTTGCGCACAAAATCTATTGTCGTCGCATCGTAAAATTATTGTAGAGTCACTGTGGTGAGATGGACTTTGTAACGACGTTTTTAGTGCCTTTTCTGGGTCTTGTGAGTGTAAATGTACTGAATGCCAATGGAGGCCTATCTGAAGCCTTTCTCAGCATCAGCTTTACACTAAAATATCTTCATTTGTGTCTGAAGATGAACGGAGGTCTGACGGGTGTCCAACCACATGAGGGTGAGGAATTAATGACACCATTTACATTTTTGGGTGAACTAACCCTTTAAAGTAAGCAAAATAATCTGCCAATGGGGTTAGCAAAATAATCTTGTTTTCTGTTTGAATTAAGATTATTTTGCTTACCCCATTGACAGATTATTTTGCTTATTTTAAACAAAAACTCCCTTAATTTTGAGTTATTTCCCCCCAAAACAAGACAATAATTTTTATTTGGCTAGTAAATGCTTCTTGTTTTGAGAATTTTTGGATGTTTGGACCAGAAACAAGACAAAAATACCAAGTAAGAAAAGCATTTTTTGCAGTGAAGTCTTTATTTCTATAGCGCTTTTTACAATGCAGTTTGTTTCAAAACAGCTTTACAGTGATAACAGGAAAATAATGCAACAAAATTTGATTCGGCTGGACAGCCAAACAGTGATGTCATTGTCCAGCTCAGTTCAATTCTCGTGTGGCGTCAGATCAGTTATATTGTTGAATATTTAGTGTCCCCAAATAAGCAAGCCCAAGGCAAAAGAGGCGATGGTGGCAAGGAACCAGAACTCCATCAGTGACAAAATGGAGGAAAAAACAGACTCAGTCGCTCAGTTATCCTTTGGCCAACTAACAAACAGTGTGCAGTGTGTGATTATGATTCAGGTCAGAGGTCATATTAGATCAGATTTGTCCAGTTCCATCTGGATACGGCCCGGATCCGCCAGACTACAGTAAACCTCAGGATAAACAGAGAGACTAGCATTAGCGTAGATGCTATTCTTCTGATGATGTCACGAGTACATCAGGTGATGTGGGAAGTGTTACATTGATAATGTTTTATGTGTATGCCACATTAAAGAAATGTGTTTTTAGTCTAGATTTAACCCTCTGGGGTTCTTGATTTATGGGTCACACTCAGGACCTTCGGGTCAAAAATGACCCCCATAGGAAATGAACGGGAAATTGGTTTTTTTTGTGCGTACAATCTACAAATCAGCCAGGATGCAGAAAAAAGGACTCAACAGTGAAGATCTCTAAAACATCAAGAGTGCAAAACAGACAACAAAAACTCACACACTTATACACACAAAAACACACGCACACACAAGTTAACGCGTGCCATTCCAAAAGCTAATTGTGTGTGTGTGTGTTTTTTGTTGTCTGTTTTGCACTCTTGATGTTTTAGAGATCTTCACTGTTGAGTCCTTTTTTCTGCATCCTGGCTGATTTGTAGATTGTACGCACAAAAAAACTCTGTATTTTCATATTTTTGCCAATTTCCCATTAATTTCCTCTATGGGGGTCATTTTTGACCCGAAGGTCCTGAGTGTGACTTTTTTTTTACGACCACTTAGACTTTTCAAATCCTGTCCCCAATTGTTTTGGGTGTTCATATACCAAGTACCAATATAGTCACCAAGTTTCGGACCATTCCGATGAAGCTACGATTTTTAACATTTTTTATTTTTAGAAATTCGGGTCAGAAGTGACCGAAGATCCCCAGAGGGTTAAACTGACAGAGTGTGTCTGCTTCCCGAACAATGCTAGGAAGAGTTCCAGAGTTTAGGAGCTAAATAGGAAAAGGATCGAGCGCCTGCAGTTGATTTGGATATTCTCGGTATGATCAACTGGCCAGAGTTTAGAGAGCGCAGTAGACGTGATGGAGGATAATATGTTAAGAGCTCGCTCAAGTACTGGAGATGAACCATTTAGTGCTTTTGCAAGATTTTAAAATCTATGCGATGTTTAATAGGCAGCCAGTGCCGTGTTGACAGAACTGGGCTAATATGGTCACACTTCCTGGTTCTAGTAAGAACTGGAGCTGCTGTGTTTTGGACCAGCTGGAGTTTATTTATTAAGCGAGCAGGGCAACCACCCAGTAGAGCATTACAATAATCTAGAGCAGGGGTTTTCAGGGCCGTAAAGGAGTGACAGGGGGTCCGTGATAAAGTCTGGAGAAAAAAACATGAAAAAATGTAAATAAATAATTATGATTAAAATGAATAAATTAGTGATTTAATGTTAAGTTAACAAATAAAACATGCACAAAAATAAGTAAGTAAATAAATGATTGAATGGTAAATTAACATATGATACAATTTTTAAAAGTAAATAAATAAATAAATGAGAAAAAATAAATATAAAAATGTGGAAAATCAAGTAAAACTGTGAATATAATAATAATAATAATAATAACAAAATGATTAAATATGCAAACTTTTTAGAGGAAAAACACACATGTATATGTATATGTATATAAATGGGTTTTTTTATCTAAAAGTTTGCATATTTATTTAATCATTTTGTTAAATTTGTTAAAAATGTTTTTGATTAAGATAAATAAATAAGTGATTAAATGTTAAATTAACATAATAAGTTATTAAATAAATAAATGATGGAATTAACAGTACATTCTTATAGTGAGTAGAGAAGATAAATAATAAAGTTACTTAAACTAATGTTAGATATATAATAATATATATAATAATTTATTTAATTTTATTAATCGGGTGTTATAAAAGACAGATGTCTTTTAATTTTCAGGACGGGGGTCCCTCACACGAGGATGTTCATATTTGGGGGTCCGTTGGATCTAAAAGTTTGACAATCCCTGATCTAGAGCTCATGAACACATGAACTGACTGTTCAGCCTTTTGCATCGAAAGCATGTCGTAGTTTAGAAATACGTTTACATCAGGAACATTTACATCAGGAACATCAGGAAAACTGCAGTATACTGAAATTGTGTCGTTTTTAAATGAATGACGGCATGAGGAAAATAACTTTTGGGAAACCACTGATGAAATCCACAACCTTCGACATAGTATTTTTTTTTTTAAATCTATATTTATATCTAGAAATCTAAAGGATAGAATAATAGAAATAGGAAATTCTCGTCTAATGCTCAGAAACTGCACATATTTCAAACAAATATTGGGACAATACATAAATACAATGCTAGATGAAAACCAAAATAGAAATAGAAATTCCAAAATGTGCATTAAAATGCTGGTTTGAAGTGGATACATGCAGAAAATAACCACCATGCATTACCACAAATCAGGATTTCCTTGAAGAGAATACGTACTTCCAAATGTTAAACTCCATATACTTGAGGAGGTTTTAGTCAGACTTGAATTGCTGTTTTGCGTCTGAAGCATTGTGTGTGATGAAGCCCGTTGAATGTGTTTTCAAACCCAGCTCACGTCATTATTTTACTGTATTGTTAAAGCTGTAAAGAAACGACTGTGTGGATCCTCCTGGGAAGCTCCTCACACATTCAAAGTCCTAATTATGATGTGTAGGAATACAAAACAGCAGATGCATTGTGCCATTTCATATCTCGGTTACATTAAAGCCATTTTGAATTCATGAATTATGCCTTGTAATGCATCTGATAATGCACATTGTATTGCTCATGATGATTGTGGAGGATGGCGGTGGTTTATCAGTGTGTAATGGCGGCGCTGTCCTCTGGTCGCAGCGATGTACTGCAGCACACCAGACTCTCCGCAGCACGGCTTCGTTCTCAGCCAGACGGGCGGCCATCTCAACAGCGTCGTGCGCTGGGCCTGCGACCGCGGATACCGGCTCATCGGGAAGAACACGGCGGCCTGCCGGAGAACCCCGTTCGGGAATCTGGCCTGGGACGCGTCTGTGCCGGCATGTCAAGGTGTTTTTGCAATCACTTACACACACTTATTGTTTGCTTTATATATATATTAGTGCTGGGAATCGGTAATTTTTTTTTTACTGATTAATCGCATTTTTCTGCGATTAATCGCGATTAATCGCAAGTTTTTAATATTGTAATAATTTATGTTACTCTCCAAATTAATTTAGAAACAATTTAAAGACAGTATATTTTAAATATGTGTTGTATTGTCATGTTTTTATGAATGAAGGCCAGTATCACTGAAAGATACCAATTTCAACATTAGGCTTTAAAAAAACAACTTTTAATTTGACTTAAAACAATCTTTACATAAACCCATTATAATAAATGTGCCGGCATGTCAAGGTGTTTTTGCAATCACTTACACACACTTATTGTTTGCTTTATATATATATTAGTGCTGGGAATCGATTAAAAAAAATTAACTGATTAATCGAATTTTTTTCTGCGATTAATCGCAAGTTTTTTGTATTGTAATAATTTATGTTACTCTCCAAATTAATTTAGAAACAATTTAAAGACAGCATATTTTAAATATGTGTAGTATTGTCATATTTTTATGAATGAAGGCCAGTATCACTGATGTCTCTATGAAACATTAATGACGTTATATTACAGTATAACTGAAAGCTCCCAATTTCAACATTTATTAGGCTTTAAAAAATTACTTTTAATTTAACTTAAAACAATCTTTACATAAACCCATTATAATAAATGTGCCGGCATGTCAAGGTGTTTTTGCAATCACTTACACACAGTTATTGTTTGCTTTATATATATATTAGTGCTGGGAATCGATTAAAAAAATAATTAACTGATTAATCGCAAGTTTTTAATATTGTAAAAATTTCTGTTACTCTACAAATTAATGTAGAAACAATTTAAAGACAGTATATTTTAAATATGTGTTGTATTGTCATGTTTTTATGAATGAAGGCCAGTATCACTGATGTCTCTATGAAACATTAATGATGTCACATTACAGTATAACTGAAAGATACCAATTTCAACATTTATTAGGCTTTAAAAAAACAACTTTTATTTTAACTTACAACAATCTTTACATAAACCCATTATAATAAATGTGCCGGTGTTGTTGCAATCACTTACACACAAACTTATTGTTTGCTTTATATATATATTAGTGCTGGGAATCGATTAAAAAAATAAAATAATGAATCAAATTTTTTCTGTAATTAATCGCAATAATCGCAAGTTTTTAATATTTTGATATTTTAATCATTTCAGTTACTCTCCAAATTAATGTAGAAACAATTTAAAGACAGTATATTTTAAATATGTGTAGTATTGTCATGTGTTTATGAATGAAGGCCAGTATCACTGATGTCTCTATGAAACATTAATGATGTCACATTACAGTATAACTGAAAGCTCCCAATTTCAACATTTATTAGGCTTTAAAAAACTACTTTTAATTTAACTACTTCTTAATTTAACTAAACAATCTTTACATAAACTCATTATAATAAACGTTATTTTACCTGTGGCCTTCCCTGTTAGACATATACGAAATATAATAGTTATCTGTAGTAGTGCCTGCGCGGATCAGTTTAATGAGGCATCTACGTATATATATATATGATCGCGGCAGTATTTTGACCTTATTCGCCGGAAGTTATGGCGCTGGGAATACTAGATGACATTCGTCTGATAAGAGGTAAAAAAATAACACAAATACTGTTGGTTTTCTCACAGAAAGCGATGGTTTGGTGTCTTAAGACATCAGTGTGTCGCCATGGTTTAATGAGGATTCATATGTGTGTGTTTTTACTCTCATTGCTCTCATCCTCTAAAATCTCCCCATTGACATCATTATACGACTATCACACTGTTCAACATCTTCATTTGTGTTCTACTGAAGAAACAAACACACCTACATCTCTGATGCCCTGAGGGTCAGATCAACATCAACATTTAGTTTTTAGGTGAACTATCCCTTTAACTGTATGAAGAAACGATGGAGCAGATGGTTCAAGATCACATGACCATATTGTGTTATGATTCTGAAAACAGTCCAGGAGGAGAATCTGCCAAAAGAATAAACAAGATGACATATCTGAAGGTTATTTGTTTATATTTTGAACTTGTAGTTTGTGAAACGGTGGACTGGCGCTTGCTACATAAGAGAGGTTATCATTATACGTCAATGTTAATATAATAAGCATAAATTAAAAAGGGGGTTGTGGGGAGTGAATAACAATAATTCCTATTCTGGATGAACTATTTCTATGTTTTGTGTGTTTAAGGCGATTCATTAATCTGAAGACATCTGCGTTCGTATTTCATACGTTTTATTTTCAATTTTTGGCTGATTTGGAATATTGTTGAGACTGAATTGTTGTTGCAGGTTTTGTCAGACGCCAACATCACTGATCAATCCACTCTGTATGCTAATTAATACAGCCAAATGAGGTTTGCTTTCTGTTTAGTTTTAATAAGAGCTCCGCTGTTTTGTTGGGTTTATTTGATTAGAATCTGAGCACTCAGTAATTGGACATCGTATTGTTCTTACAGCACTTTTTCCATGTGTTTAATTACAAATGTTTGCCATGCTGGCAAATTAAAGTCCTGCTTGCTCACGATGACCATTTTGAGACCTTCCTTTCAATGTTATATATATATATACACACACACACCGATCAGGCATAACATTATGACCTAATATTGTGTTGGTTCCCCGTCGAGGCATGGACTCCACTAGAAGGTGTGCTGTGGTATCTGGCACCAAGATGTTTGCAGCAGATCCTTTAAGTCCTGTAAGTTGCGAGGCGGAGCCTCCATGGATTGGACTTGTTTGTTCGGCTCATCCCACAGATGCTCGATTGAATTTGGAGGCAAAGTCAACGCCTCAAACTCGTTGTTGTGCTCCTCAAACCATTCCTGAAGCATTTGTGCTTTGTGGCGGCGCATTATCCTGCATTACCAGGCCACCTTCTTCCATTGCTCCATGGTTCATGACCCTGTGGCCGGTTCTCCACTGGTCCTTCATTTCCCCTCTGGCCGGTTCTCCACTGGTCCTTCATGACCCTGTGGCCGGTTCTCCACTGGTCCTTCATGACCCTGTGGCCGGTTCTCCACTGGTCCTTCATTTCCCCTCTGGCCGGTTCTCCACTGGTCCTCCATGACCCTGTGGCCGGTTCTCCACTGGTCCTCCATGACCCTGTGGCCGGTTCTCCACTAGTCCTTCATGACCCTGTGGCCGGTTCTCCACTGGTCCTCCATGACCCTGTGGCCGGTTCTCCACTGGTCCTTCATGACCCTGTGGCCGGTTCTCCACTGGTCCTTCATGCCCCTGTGGCCGGTTCTCCACTGGTCCTCCATGACCCTGTGGCCGGTTCTCCACTGGTCCTCCATGACCCTGTGGCCGGTTCTCCACTGGTCCTCCATGACCCTGTGGCCGGTTCTCCACTGGTCCTCCATGACCCTGTGGCCGGTTCTCCACTGGTCCTCCATGACCCTGTGGCCGGTTCTCCACTGGTCCTTCATGACCCTGTGGCCGGTTCTCCACTGGTCCTTCATGACCCTGTGGCCGGTTCTCCACTGGTCCTTCATGACCCTGTGGCCGGTTCTCCACTGGTCCTTCATTTCCCCTGTGGCCGGTTCTCCACTGGTCCTCCATGACCCTGTGGCCGGTTCTCCACTGGTCCTTCATGACCCTGTGGCCGGTTCTCCACTGGTCCTCCATGACCCTGTGGCCGGTTCTCCACTGGTCCTTCATGACCCTGTGGCCGGTTCTCCACTAGTCCTCCATGACCCTGTGGCCGGTTCTCCACTGGTCCTTCATGACCCTGTGGCCGGTTCTCCACTGGTCCTTCATGACCCTGTGGCCGGTTCTCCACTGGTCCTCCATGACCCTGTGGCCGGTTCTCCACTGGTCCTCCATGACCCTGTGGCCGGTTCTCCACTGGTCCTTCATGACCCTGTGGCCGGTTCTCCACTGGTCCTTCATGACCCTGTGGCCAGTTCTCCACTGGTCCTCCATGACCCTGTGGCCAGTTCTCCACTGGTCCTTCATGACCCTGTGGCCGGTTCTCCACTGGTCCTCCATGACCCTGTGGCCAGTTCTCCACTGGTCCTTCATGACCCTGTGGCCGGTTCTCCACTGGTCCTCCATGACCCTGTGGCCAGTTCTCCACTGGTCCTTCATGACCCTGTGGCCGGTTCTCCACTGGTCCTCCATGACCCTGTGGCCAGTTCTCCACTGGTCCTTCATGACCCTGTGGCCAGTTCTCCACTGGTCCTTCATGACCCTGTGGCCGGTTCTCCACTGGTCCTTCATGACCCTGTGGCCGGTTCTCCACTAGTCCTCCATGACCCTGTGGCCGGTTCTCCACTGGTCCTCCATGACCCTGTGGCCGGTTCTCCACTGGTCCTCCATGACCCTGTGGCCGGTTCTCCACTGGTCCTTCATGACCCTGTGGCCAGTTCTCCACTGGTCCTTCATGACCCTGTGGCCGGTTCTCCACTGGTCCTCCATGACCCTGTGGCCGGTTCTCCACTGGTCCTTCATGACCCTGTGGCCGGTTCTCCACTGGTCCTCCATGACCCTGTGGCCGGTTCTCCACTGGTCCTTCATGACCCTGTGGCCGGTTCTCCACTGGTCCTCCATGACCCTGTGGCCGGTTCTCCACTGGTCCTTCATGACCCTGTGGCCGGTTCTCCACTGGTCATGACCCTGTGGCCGGTTCTCCACTGGTCCTTCATGACCCTGTGGCCGGTTCTCCACTGGTCCTTCATGACCCTGTGGCCGGTTCTCCACTGGTCCTTCATGACCCTGTGGCCGGTTCTCCACTGGTCCTTCATGACCCTGTGGCCGGTTCTCCACTGGTCCTTCATGACCCTGTGGCCGGTTCTCCACTGGTCATGACCCTGTGGCCGGTTCTCCACTGGTCCTTCATGACCCTGTGGCCGGTTCTCCACTGGTCCTTCATGACCCTGTGGCCGGTTCTCCACTGGTCCTCCATGACCCTGTGGCCGGTTCTCCACTGGTCCTCCATGACCCTGTGGCCGGTTCTCCACTGGTCCTTCATGACCCTGTGGCCGGTTCTCCACTGGTCCTCCATGACCCTGTGGCCGGTTCTCCACTGGTCCTTCATGACCCTGTGGCCGGTTCTCCACTGGTCCTTCATGACCCTGTGGCCGGTTCTCCACTGGTCCTTCATGACCCTGTGGCCGGTTCTCCACTGGTCCTTCATGACCCTGTGGCCGGTTCTCCACTGGTCCTTCATGACCCTGTGGCCGGTTCTCCACTGGTCCTTCATGACCCTGTGGCCGGTTCTCCACTGGTCCTCCATGACCCTGTGGCCGGTTCTCCACTGGTCCTTCATGACCCTGTGGCCGGTTCTCCACTGGTCCTTCATGACCCTGTGGCCGGTTCTCCACTGGTCCTTCATGACCCTGTGGCCGGTTCTCCACTGGTCCTTCATGACCCTGTGGCCGGTTCTCCACTGGTCCTTCATGACCCTGTGGCCGGTTCTCCACTGGTCCTTCATGACCCTGTGGCCGGTTCTCCACTGGTCCTTCATGACCCTGTGGCCGGTTCTCCACTGGTCCTTCATGACCCTGTGGCCGGTTCTCCACTGGTCCTCCACTTTTGATAGAGACTGACCACTGCAGACCGGGAACACCCCACAAGAGCTGCAGTTTTGGAGATGCTCTGACCCAGTCTCTAGCCGTCACAATCTGGCCCTTGTCAAACTCGCTCAAATCCTTACGCTTGCCCATTTCTCCTGCTTCTAACACATCAACTCTGAGGACAAAATGTTCACTTGCTGCCGAATATATCCCACCCACTAACAGGATATCATCAGTGTTACTCACTTCATCTGTGATCGGTGTATATATGCTTTGGGCAAGATCCGACATTTGATTAATTATAACCTGAAAGAAAATTAGCAGAATTAAAAAAGATAAAGATTTAAAGTGAGGGATTGACAGTTGAAGACGTCATTAAGGAGCTGTTTTTTGTTGTTTGAGGGACAGACTGACAAACCTTAAAACAATTACTTGACTAGTCGATTTTGAAAATAAGTAGTTTTGCACATGTAGGGAAAGTGAAGACACTCAGTGGGGATTGAATCAATGGCATTGACCTCTGCTGGAAGGTGTGTGTGCATCAATGCTTTGCTCCCATCACTTGTGTGATTGGATTTAGTGGAGAGGTTAACAAGGAAACTGAGACGAACTGCCATTGTGTTACAGAAAGCATCTGAAGTTCACGGGTGGACATTTCTACTATTTTTGATATAATAATTGAGAAATGGACAGAATTAAAGAACAAAGTTTGGGAAATAATTCATAATATATTCACTACCCCTCAGAGAGTTATTTCAGATTTCAACAAATCAGAAGTAAATTGTATTATATCATTCCTGAGGGAAATAACAGGTTATTATGCATTCACATTATTTGCATTTGCAGCTTCAACGTCTTTGTTTACGCTCTTTAAATCCGTATTTTTGATTTAGTTTATCTGTGAGGCATGTAATGCACGCCGTGTATTTCCGCTCTGAACAGAATATATAACAGGAAAAATGCATTTGCAAGACTTTTTGATTTCAGGAAGTTGCACCATCGAAAGTTACTCGAGTCTGGAATCAGACGCTCCACAACTTCTCTCAGAACTTCTCAACATAATGCAAATCCAGTTTTGTTTTTGTTGGAAACAGTTGCAAATCAATTTCTTAATTCCCAATCATCTGTATGCCTACTACTTCAATAAAGCCATGTCCTTAAAGGTGAATTATGTAGAAGTATGTTTTTTTAAAACACACTGTAACAGATGGAGAGTTTGGGGGTACTTAATAGTCCACACGCAAAAAAAGCTGCTTTGTTTTTGTAATGCCACTAGCGTCGCATAAACTACATACTATAGCTTTAATGTAATTTCATGTTCTTTGCTTATGGTTTTGATTTTCCAGCTGTGTCCTGTGGGACGCCGGTGGCCCCTGTGAATGGAGGCGTTCTGGCTGCTGATTATTCTGCAGGAACACGAGCCACCTACTTCTGCAACGACGGCTTCCGGCTGTCCTCTAAAGAGGTGACCAGCACTGTGTGTCAGGCCGACGGCACGTGGAGCACACACAATAAAATCCCCCGATGCACAGGTGAGAGCAGACGCCCTGATGTCCAAAGAGCACAACACTTCAGGGTAAAAATGAAGATATTGAAAACATGTTGCCTTGAAATCAAAACGGGAGTTGAGGCAAAACAATCTTACCAACCACAAACGTCTGAACGGTAGTGTGCCATAAAAGTATTAAAGGGTTCATAACACACACAAACACACACACGCACACACACACACACACACACAGTCTGTTGTTAATCTTGAGTATCTATAGAGTAGTGTAGATCCTTCACACACACACACACACACACACACACACAGTCTGTTGTTAATCTTGAGTATCTATAGAGTAGTGTTGATCCTTCACACACACACACACACACACACACACACACATACACACACACACACACACACACACACAGTCTGGTGTTAGTCTTGAGTATCTCTAGAGTAGTGTTGATCCTTCACACACACACACACACACACACACACACACACACACACACACACACACACACACACACACACGTTTGTTTTTGTGAAATGTGAGGACATTCCATAGGCGTAATGGTTTTTATACCGTACAAACCGTATTTTCTATCCCCTTACACTGCCCCTAAACCTACCCATCACACACACACACACACACACACACACACACACACACACACACACACACACACACACACACACACACACACACACACACACACACTGCCCCTGCCCCTAAACCTAGCCCTCACAGGAGACTGTGCAGTTCACATTCTGTGAAAAAAAACTCATTCTGTGTGATTTATAAGCATTTCGAAAAGTGAGGACATGGGGAACATCCTCATATTTCTCCCTCTTTTTGTAATACCCATGTTATTATACACATTTGTGTCCTGATATTTCACAAAAACATGCCCACACACACACACACACACACACACACACACACACACACACACACACACACACACACACACACACACACACACACACACACTCACACACGCACACACACACACACTCACACACGCACACACACACACACACACACACTCACACACACACACACACACACACACACACTCACACACACACACACACACACACACACACACACACACACACACACACACACACACACACACACTCACACACTCACACACACACACACACACACACACACTCACACACGCACACACACACTTCTTTAGTGACATTGTTGATCTTGTGTCTAAAAACACGCCAGCGCCGTCGACGGCTCCCGTAACCCGAACGAAGCTCGATGATGGACACGCTCTCGCTCTGGGTGATGTGTGTGTGTGTGTGTGTGCTCATCCGGGAGAAGTGCCCATATAAGGAATTCCACCCTTTATGATGTCATACAGGGCCATACTCGAAAAAAACTTTCAGAAACGTGTTCTAATCCGGAAGGAGTGTGTCTGGTTTTGAAATGTTGTCCATGTTTATCATGAGAATCAAATCTTGAACAGTGTCAATAAGGCAGAAATAGCATTTAGAGATAGCATAAAAGTCTGAAAGTGTTTGTGTCAAAGTGCATTGTGTTTTAACGTGGTGTTTTGACCCTGCTGTGCTGATTTCCTCTCAGTGGTGGTGTGTCCCAGCATCGGCTCCTTCACCCTGGATCACGGCAAATGGAGGATCGTCAACGGCTCTCGTTACGAATACGGCACTAAAGTAGCCTTTACCTGCAGCCCCGGCTTCCACCGGCTCGGCCCCGCCCACATTCACTGTACATCCAATGGGACGTGGAGCTGGAGGAACGAGCGCCCCCGCTGCAAGAGTGAGTTGTGTGCTTCAGTCGTACTAATGCCGTGTGGACCGGGACATGCTCGGCTCTCTGGCCTTGTTCGGCCGGCCGCCTTCAGGTCAGATGTGCTAATGATTCTGTCAATGTGTCCTGAAGTGTGAAGGATTAGCAGCTTGTGCAGCGCCTCGTTAGAAACACAATCCGATCGCATTTCCCGCAATTCTATTGGGAGGGAAACGTGCAGAATTCTGCAGAAAGGGTTTTAATATTCATTCAAGCAAGTGGAAGCAAATTAGTATGCGTCATAACTTTGAAAGGTTTAATGTGAGGATGTTGACAGTTCTGTTAGGTGTGCATTATGTTTACTGTTAGCTATAGCAGATTATGAGGAGAGAGCTTTGTGCAAGCAGAAAACTTCCCATAATTCTCTCATGGAAATGATCAAATGCATAAAGCATCATTAGGTTTCATCCACTTATTTTACTGTGGAATTTGGAATATTGCATAAAATTGCATGCAAATACTGCATGCAAATAATATATAATGTAATAAATGTAATATAATATGTATATATATATAATATTCCAAATTACATGCAATATTCCAAATTACATGCAAATATTATGTAATAAATATCATATATCATATTATACATCATATCTCATATCATATATCATATATCATGAATCATATCATATCTCATATCATATATCATATATAATATCATCTCATATCATATATCATATCTCATATCATATCATATATCATGTATCATATCATATCTCATATCATATATCATATATAATATCATCATATATCATATATCATACATTTCATATCATATTTCATATCATATCATATCTCATATCATATATTTCATATCTCGTATCATATCTCATATCATATATAATATATCATATCTCATATCATGTATAATATATCATATATGTCATATCTCATATCCTATCTCATATCATATCATATCATCATATATCATATCATATCTCATATCATATCTCATATCATATATCATTTATAATATAATATCTCATATCATATCATATATCATATCATATCTCATATCATATATTTCATATCATATCTCATATCATATATCATATATCATATCATATCTCATATCCTATCTCATATATAATCTCATATCAAATATCATATATCATATATCATATCTCATATCATATCTCATGTATCATATCTCATATCATATCAATCATATCATTATTTGCACTCAATATTTGAATGCAATTTTATGCAATATAATACATATTTTTGTGAATGTGCATAAACTGCGGCTCTAAATGGCAAATAATGTATTACATTTTGTGACTTTCTCAGTTGCTTCCATTATATTTCCATTATTATTTTGCTGCAGTTTTGTGTTGATTTTGGGATGAAAATGCTGCCTTAGTTGCAAATAGTTTTTCTAATATTGATTCCTTATTGTAAATTTTTTTACATGACTTAAATTCACACATGCGTCCTTAAATGGCAACCTCAAACTGATGAACTCTATGGGTTCAATGAGTGGAAACGGCTCTTTCAGCTCACAGTCGCACTTTAAATAAACCTCAGGAGACATAGAGAAAGAAATATGAAATGAATGAATATAAAAGCTGTAATCACGTCATGTGAAATCATGCATGGTCACTGCATAATGAAACAAATCTGGGCTGGTGCATTCTCCTCTACAGCTGTAGGCTTCAGAGGTTATCAGATACAGACATCGTGATGAATGTGTTTATGACTCCATATGAGAGACACAATCCAACATTAGAGGCGCTTTATGACTGATGGCGTCTGACAGAGCAATTGACAAACACAACAACAGTCAGAGAGAAGATGAGGAGAAGCTGAAATCAGAAGTGTGTTCACATCCCCATTCAGCTGCTTTAGGATCAGTTCTGGACTTCCCCAGACTCAAACGGTCATCAGTTCTGTTAAATCTGTATCAAACAAAAGATTATTCTGAAAAAAAATAAATAAATCCATTCTTAAATAAAGATTGAGTAGCTAAACGAAAAGATAATACGTCTTGGTTTCTGAGAAAAAATATCAAAACTAAGTGAGTTTATTCTTAAGTATCTGCCAATGGAGTAAAAAAAAAACTTAGAGTTTACTATTCTTACATTTTCATAAAATATTATAATTATGATATATATTTTCTTGTTTTAAGCATAAACTCGCTTAATTTCTCAGAAAACAAGACTTATTACTAATCTTGCTTTATGAATGTTTAGATATTTGTGATTGAAAATAAGACCATATTACCAGTAGCTTTATTCATATTTTGAATTAGCTTTTATTTTTATGTTCATAGTTTATTTTTATTTTATTAGTCTTTTTTAATGTTGCTATTTATGTTTACTTTATTATTTTTATTTCAGTTTTAGTTTGTATTTATTTCCAGTTCATTATTTTAGTGCTTCAATTTAAACTTAAATACGAAATGTTGCCTTGGCAATAAACTGAAATGTTTATTTTTATAAATATTATAATTATAATATAATTTTTTTCTCGTTTAAACTCGCTTAATTTTGATAATTTTCTCAGAAAACAAGACTTATTATCTTGTCTTTTTCTAAGCTTGATTTATGAATGTTTAGATTGAAAATAAGACAATATTACCAGTAGTTTTATTAATATTTTGAATTAGCTTTTATTTTTATTTTTGTAGTTTTCATGTTATTTTTAGTTTCATTTTAAGTCCTTTCATTATGTGCTTTTGTCATTTTATTATGTTTTTAATGTTGCATTTTTATTATTATTTTCTTTGCATTTTTATTATTATTTTTATTTCAGTTTTAGTTTGTATTTATTTCCAGTTAATAATTTTAGTACTTCAATTTAAAAATATTTCAGTTTATTTCCAAGGCAACATTTATCATTTGTTTATTTTTATGAATATTATAATATTATATAATTTTTTTTTCCATTTTAAGCGTAAACTTGCTTAATTTTGATAGTTTTCTCAGAAAACAAGACTTATTATCTTGTCATTTATCGAATCTTGAATGTTTAGATATTTGTGATTGAAAATAAGACAATATTACCAGTAGTTTTATTAATATTTTGAATTAGCTTTTATTTTTATATTTGTAGTTTTCATGTTATTTTCATTTTAATTCCTTTCGTTGTGTGCTTTTGTAATTTTTTTTTAATGTTGCATTTTAAGCTTAATTTATTCTTATTTCAGTTTTAGTATTTGTTTATTTCCCGTTAATAATTTTAGTGCTTCAATGTAAACACATTACCAAGGCAACATTTATAATTTGTTTCTTTTTATGAATATTATAATTATAATATATATATTTTTTAATTTTAAGTGTAAACTTGCTTCATTTTGATAGTTTTCTCAGAAAACAAGACTTATTATCTTGTCATTTATCTAATCTTGAATGTTTAGATATTTGTGATTGAAAATAAGACAATATTACCAGTAGTTTTATTAATATTTTGAACTAGCTTTTATTTTTATATTTGTAGTTTTCATTTCATTTTAAGTCCTTTCGTTATGTGCTTTTGTATTTTTTTTTTTATGTTTAAGCTTAATTTATTCTTATTTCAGTTTTAGTATTTATTTATTTCCAGTTAATAATTTGAGTGCTTCAATGTAAACCCATTACCAAGGCAACATTTATCATTTTCAATTAGTTTAAGTTTTTCAAGCTTTATTATTTCAATGAACAGAATGTTTTTAGTTTTAATTAACGATAATAACCTTGAAAATGACACAAGGAAGGCAATTTTGTACTTGAACTTTAGTTACTCAACAGCGAACCTGATGCTGTAAACGTTTTTAAGACTGAGATTTAGAGGTAAAGATGTTTTCCTCGTGTTGATGAGCGTTTATTGGGAATCACAGTCGACTCATTGTGTCTCTTTCTGCAGTCATTTCCTGCGGAGAGCTGCCCACTCCTCCTAATGGAAAGAAAATTGGGACGCAGACGACCTTCGGAGCGACCGCTATTTTTACCTGCAACTCGGGCTTCATCCTGGTGGGCTCGACTGTACGGGAATGCCTGTCCTCGGGTCTCTGGAGCGGGACGGAGACACACTGTCTCGGTAACACCACACACTCGCCTCTCTCAACACATCAGACCGCATTAGCATCGCTCTGACCTTTTAATGGAGAACGGGTCCTGGAAGGCCATCAAGGGTTCAGTGCCATTTAGGCTGGATTCCCATAGCAACAGCGCTTTTCATTTTGAGCTTCTCCTGTATCATCACATGCAGATGAGAGTTAGTGAGCTAAAGCATCGCTATTATTCCTTCTCAGAAACCGTCTTTTGACCTTGACAGAGAAGCCAGTGTTTCTCAGTGGGGAAAAAAGCCAGCTAAAATTAAAAAAAAGTCATTTAAAGGTGACATATTATCTCCCTCTTTACAAGATGGTGTCCCCAGTATGTGTGTGTGAAGTTTCAGATCAAAATACCCACAGATCATTTATTAAAGCTTGTCAGATTTGCCCCTATTTGTCTTTGAGCAAAAACACAGCTTTTGTGTGTGTCCCTTTAAATGCAAATGAGCTGCTGCTCCCCGCCCCCTTTCCAGAAGAGGGCGGAGCCTTTACACGAGCTTCAGATACTCCATCAACAACAAAACAGGCGCATCTTTCTCCACACCCAAATAAAGGCAAATCTGACAAGCTTTAATAAATGATCTGAGGGTATTCACACACATTCTGGGGACGCCAGAGATTTATATTACATCTTGTGAAAAGAGGCACTATAGAGCTACTGAGGTCATGTGACCCGTTCTGTTTACGGCGCCATTTTGAGTTTCAAGGCAATGGAGTTCACTGCGCACTTTAATTCAAAAGACATAGACTTAATATATCAAACATAGCAGATCCCTATAATGCCCCGGGTGCTTTTCACGTGTATAGATAAAGGATTTTTTTATGAGTTAATCAAAAAAAATTATGTAATAAATCGCGATTATTTCGCAAGTTTTAATATTTTTGGAGTTTTTAATATTTTGATATTGTAATAATTTCAGTTACTCTCCAAATTACTGTAGAAACAATTTAAAGACAGTATATTTTAAATATGTGTTGTATTGTCATGTGTTTATGAATGAAGGCCAGTATCACTGATGTCTCTATGAAACATTAATGATGTCACATTACAGTATAACTGAAAGCTCCCAATTTCAACATTTATTAGGCTTTAAACTTTTAATTTAAGTGAACTTAGAACAATCTTTACATAAACCCATTATAATAAATGTTATTTTTACCCATGGCCTTCCCTGTTAGAAATATACAGAAATATAATAGTTATCAAACATCTTTCACTGCATAAATAATAAATGAAATATAGAATAATCATCATTAAAGCTACACTTGTGTCTGTTCCCGTTGTTCTGTGATGAACATTAATGACAGACATCATCAGTGCTACTGTCACTTTAAGAACAGCCGCTGACGAACATGACGTGGATCTGATGCGCTGTCCTGCGCATCTCATTTTCTCACGTTCATTTAAGACGTTATTTAACTCATTTAAGACTCCTATTATGAGACTATGAGACTCCTAATACTCGACAAAACTGGCATTTTGGCTGTTGTTATTGTTTGTTGAAGAGCGAAAGAGAACTCGATGTGTGCACGAGACTGTCGCAAATCTTTCTGTGCGTCAAGTGTGTGTGTGTGTGTGTTTGTGTGTGTGTGTGTGTGTTTGAACTCCCTATCTTCCTAGGTGGTGAATATACACTCACCTAAAGGATTATTAGGAACACACACTAATACTGTGTTTGACCCCCTTTGGCCTTCAGAACTGCCTTAATTCTACGTGGCATTGACTCTACAAGCTGCTGAAAGCATTCTTTAGAAATGTTGGCCCATATTGATAGGAGAGCATCTGCAGTTGATGGAGATTTGTGGGATGCACATCCAGGGCACGAAGCTCCCGTTCCACCACATCCCAAAGATGCTCTATTGGGTTGAGATCTGGAGACTGTGGGGGCCATTTTAGTCCAGTGAACTCATTGTTATGTTCAAGAAACCAGTTTGAAATGATTGGAGCTTTGTGACGGTGCATTATCCTGCTGGAAGTAGCCATCAGAGGATGGGGACATGGTGCTCATAAAGGGATGGACATGGGCAGAAACAATGCTCAGGTAGGCCGTGGCATTTAAACCATGCCCAATTGGCACTAAGGGGCCTAAAGTGTGCCAAGAAAACATCCCCCACACCATTACACCACCACCACCAGCCTGCACAGTGGGAACAAGGCATGATGGGTCCATGTTCTCATTCTGTTTACGCCAAATTCTGACTCTACCATCTGAATGTCTCAACAGAAATCCAGACTCATCAGACCAGGCTACATTTTTCCAGTCTTCAACTGTCCAATTTTGGTGAGCTGGTGCAAATTGTCGCCTCTTTTTCCTCTTTGTAGTGGAGATGAGTGGTACCCGGTGGGGTCTTCTGCTGTTGTAGCCCATCCGCCTCAAGGTTGTGTGTGTTGTGGCTTCACAAATGCTTTGCTGCAGACCTCGGTTGTAACGAGTGGTTATTTCAGTCAAAGTTGCTCTTCTATCAGCTTGAATCAGTCGGCCCATTCTCCTCTGACCTCTAGCATCAACAAGGCATTTTCTCCCACAGGACTGCCGCATACTGGATGTTTTTCCCTTTTCACACCATTCTTTGTAAACCCTAGAAATGGTTGTGCGTGAAAATCCCAGTAACTGAGCAGATTGTGAAATACTCAGACCGGCCCGTCTGGCACCAACAACCATGCCACGCTCAAAATTGCTTAAATCACCTTTCTTTCCCATTCCGACATTCAGTGTGGAGTTCAGGAGATTGACCAGGACCACACCCCTAAATGCATTGAAGCAACTGCCATGTGATTGGTTGATTAGATAATTGCATTAATGAGAAATTGAACAGGTGTTCCTAATAATCCTTTAGGTGAGTGTATAGGTTTAAACAGTCTGGTTTTTAATTATTTTATAGATACCAATGCTAAAGCCGCTCTAGCGCTCCCGATTGCCTGCCAAAATGGCTGAGTTTAGGCTGTGTGACGTCAACCTCCGGAGCTCTATATGTCCCCTTTAAGTGATATAATGTTAATATACCAATCTACAATCTACTAACTATCAAAATCTGCTTTTTTACCTTAAAATGCACTCATAACCATCATAATAATTCAGCTGGTACTGTAGAAAGCCACATGATGAATCAGGGTTCATTGTCGGTGTCCTGTCCATGAAATATGACCAATATTCATGTATAGACGATGCATAAACAACATCAGGGAGACACACATTACACTAAAATAAAAATAAAATGTGTCACTTCTCTCATAGGGATTTACCAAACCAGACCAACCAGATACGAGGAGAATCACGACATTACAAACTTTGATTTTAAGCAAAAAGAGACACAAAAACACAAAGACTGTGAACTTTGAGGGAGGGAAGCATCCCATAAAGCATAATCGGATTAAAAAACGATGGAGAAACACAAAACTACTCATTTAAAAAGCTCGATTATATATGTAGAAACAATGTATGTTAAGTATGTTAATTGCAAAATATGCTTATTTATATGAATATTCAAGTATTTTGGGAGTGTAGAGCTATCGACTTCACTCTGAGTGCTTCATTAGAGTGGGCGGAGCTAAAGAGCTCTTTAGTTTCGACTCTGATTGGTGGAATGTTCTGCACAGCATTATGGGTAATGTAGTTTTCACCAGGAATTCTGACAATTATTTTGTTAATCCCATTGATTAACAACCTCGTCGCTCACAGTAGGGCTGCACTGCAAAAAATGCTTTTCTTACTTAGTATTTTTGTCTTGTTTTCAGTCCAAATATCTAAAAAATCTTACATTAAGAAGCATTTAATAGACAAGCAAACATTTTTGTCTTGTTTTGGGGGAAAATAACTCAAAATTAAGGGAGGTTTTGCTTAAAATAAGCAAAATAATCTGCCAATGGGGTAAGCAAAATAATCTTGTTTTCTGTTTGAATTAAGATTATTTTGCTTACCCCATTGGCAGATTATCTAGCAAATTTTTGGCAAAAACTTACTTAATTTTGAGTTATTTCCCCCTTAAACAAGACAATCATTTTTATTTGGCTAGTAAATGCTTCTTGTTTTGAGGATTTTTAGATGTTTGGACCAGAAACAAAAGTAAAATACTAAGTAAGAAAAGCATTTTTTGCAGTGTGACTTTAACACTTCCCTGTGGAGAAAATGAATGGAGTTTTTACTTCACTAGCGCTCTCTTCTCTAAGTGGCCGCATTCATATGTAGAGCATCCAGTCACTTATGAGGTTGCATGTTAAGTTAGGATGCCGCCGTAAAAGCGTTTGTCTATGTAGGCAGTGTACTCGGTTTTGGAACGAGTCCTTGTGGAAAGTTTCTCCACTGTGTTCGCTCAGAAGTGTCTTTGTGTAATAGAATCATTTCAGGTCCAAACGGCGCGACTGAAAATGAAGTGAGAGAAGGCCGAGGTGAAGAAATGATTTCTGCAGTAGTCGAGCGGACTCAGTGCTCTGTGAAGTGTGCCGGCCTCTGCTGAGTTCTGTCATCAATCACATCTGAGAGGAAGAACCCTGACAGCTCTCCACTTGCCATCTTTCTTTGTCTCCCATCAGGCCGTCTCCGAGCGAAACAACGCGGTGCATTACTTTGTCCAAAAGAGTCTTCAGTTCCATTCCTGAAGATCCTCGGATGCGTCAATATTGCAGTTTCTGTTATGAGATTGAACACTCGTTCTCCGTGGGCGGATCGTGAATATCTCTGTTCGCAGCACAATGTGATTTACACAAGCGGGACAATAACATTCCCGTCAAATCACAGGCGGATCTCGGCATGGGGAATTTCTAGCCATTCTCATTCCACTTAAAAACTCCAAAATCTTCACAAATCCATCAGTGGCGTAACTGAGTAATGATGTTCAGTGCAGGATATTATGAAAGCACACAAACACACACACACTGCGCTCGTGCACGATCTCATGAAGTGTGTATCTATAGCAAGAATTGTATTTATTGTGCAATTTGTATTTGATACACCCATTTGAACAAATGGTGCAATATGGCACTAAAAGTGGTACTTTGGCTCGTAATCATAGGGGAACTACACTCACCTAAAGGAACACCTGTTCAATTTGTCATTAATGCAATTATCTAATCAACCAATCACATGGCAGTGTCTTCAATGCATTTAGGGGTGTGGTCCTGGTCAAGACAATCTCCTGAACTCCACACTGAATGTCGGAATGGGAAAGAAAGGAGATTTAAGCAATTTTGAGCGTGGCATGGTTGTTGGTGCCAGACGGGCCGGTCTGAGTATTTCACAATCTGCTCAGTTACTGGGATTTTCACACACAACCATTTCTAGGGTTTACAAAGAATGGTGTGAAAAGGGAAAAGCATCCAGTGTGCGGCAGTCCTGTGGGAGAAAATGCCTTGTTGATGCTAGAGGTCAGAGGAGAATGGGCCGACTGATTCCAGCTGATAGAAGAGCAACTTTGACTGAAATAACCACTCGTTACAACCGAGGTCTGCAGCAAAGCATTTGTGAAGCCACAACACACACAACCTTGAGGCGGATGGGCTACAACAGCAGAAGACCCCACCGGGTACCACTCATCTCCACTACAAAGAGGAAAAAGAGGCGACAATTTGCACCAGCTCACCAAAATTGGACAGTTGAAGACTGGAAAAATGTTGCCTGGTCTGATGAGTCTGGATTTCTGTTGAGACATTCAGATGGTAGAGTCAGAATTTGGCGTAAACAGAATGAGAACATGGATCCATCATGCCTTGTTCCCACTGTGCAGGCTGGTGGTGGTGGTGTAATGGTGTGGGGGATGTTTTCTTGGCACACTTTAGGCCCCTTAGTGCCAATTGGGCATGGTTTAAATGCCACGGCCTACCTGAGCATTGTTTCTGACCATGTCCATCCCTTTATGAGCACCATGTCCCCATCCTCTGATGGCTACTTCCAGCAGGATAATGCACCGTCACAAAGCTCCAGTCATTTCAAATTGGTTTCTTGAACATGACAATGAGTTCACTGGACTAAAATGGCCCCACAGTCTCCAGATCTCAACCCAATAGAGCATCTTTGGGATGTGGTGGAACGGGAGCTTCGTGCCCTGGATGTGCATCCCACAAATCTCCATCAACTGCAAGATGCTCTCCTATCAATATGGCCAACATTTCTAAAGAATGCTTTCAGCAGCTTGTTGAGTCAATGCCACGTAGAATTAAGGCAGTTCTGAAGGCGAAAGGGGGTCAAACACAGTATTAAGCCACGTTTCCACCGAAATTACCCGGAACTATTTGTACCAGGAACTTTTTTCCCAGGAACTTTTTCTCCCCCAGACCTGCTACTTTCTGCGTTTCCACCGCGGTCTAAAGTACCGGGAGGATTAGGCAAATTAGCCCGGTGACGTGAGAATGCGCGCGGCTGCTCCTCCCAGTCACCGACGGACAGTAATCACTTTTGCGCGATACTGTCTGCAACAACAAGTGGAGGAGATGCAAGCAGCGCTGCTTTTGCATACACATTACCAACACTGCTTATTTAAACGTGCACTTTCACCTGGTTTGACCATTTTAATGCAAAATGGGATGATGGGCAATCCAAAATCTGAATGTGTTGTAATAGCTCAATTCCAAAATATTTTCTATAAAAGGATAATGAGGTCAGTCATTCATGACAGATGTGTGAAAAGTTAATTGAATGAAAACAATAGACTGAATTAAGCGGTTGAAAGATTAGGTACTAGACTGCAAATATTTATTTATCACAATAACATCTCTTAGCATTCACTAAAAAAAAAAAAATCACATTACTAGTATTACAAGATGCTTCATTAAATGCATAATTTTAGAGACTTCTTCCTCAAATTTGAAATGAAGCAGGACTACACGTATGGCTTCACTTAAGTTGTGGTTATAAGTTATTATACTACATTCACATAGTTATACATTTAAAAATATAATATTTGGGTTTTCTAGATATGTTTATGTGCATATTCAGAAAGACTTGCGAGCAGCAGCCCTTTTATTTGCTTCCAACACTACAATTAGAAAGTGGTTATATAGTTAGAATGTGGAAATTAAAAAGACACAGTGACATTTTACACATTTGACTTTATTTTAGACAGATTAGTTCTTACAAAATTAAAATAAGTGTGCAAAGACAAATAAATTACTAGAACAATAAAATGAAATTATAAAATGTGAAAACAACAATATAAAAAAGTGTATTTTTCAGTAACCTGTCCAAGAGCTGTGCCAACATGTACAATATATAAAGTACAAATGTGGTAGAGCAAATGCTTCATTCAAGCGGCTGGTCGTTGTGGCTACTTCTTGAACAACTGGACAAACTGTCCAAGAACAGACAGAAACCCGGTCTGAAAGTCTCTCTGCTGCCGTCTGCTTTCTTCCGCTTCTGACTGGTGGAATGCCAGCTCTTGCCTCCTCATTTCTCCTCGGCCTGGCTCTCCAGTAACAGCTGAATATATTGGTCTCGCTGTTCTTGTCCATGCTGCAGTACGGCCCGGTTAGCATCCTCCATGTCCCTCAGTGCATCAAGAAAAGTCAGTCCCTTTTCCTTTTCCCTAAGTAGAAAAATTGCACAGAAACACATGGAAATTACAAAACAAGGCAACCATGAAACAATAGAAACCATCAATTAATTATTTAGTGTTTTCACTACAAATAATGAACAATTGCTTGCCCAGCTTGAACAATGCCCAGTGTGCAATTTCTATCATTGGCAATTTAAGTTTACAATTAAAAACAACAAAACTACTCAAAACCATTATGGATTACACATCAGTTTTTAAATATATACACATTTTGTCAGCTTTATACCTCTGGCATGTGTGTGTTTTGGCAGGAGACACGGGACGAGGGCTAACGTGTACTGGTGACCGCGGGGGAAAACACGCTGGTCTCCGTTGCCTGCAATTCATCAGGGCCACCCGTTACGTCTGGAAAAGCACGTTGAAAAAAGTTACTGCAACGTTACACTGCAACGAGTTTAATAGATGATACCAAGATGAGATATTTACCTTCAACCCACTCGGATTCCGGGATGGTTTCCAGCAACGCACTAGCCGAGTCTTTCGTTACCGCTGCCCTAGAAAAGGACGGTCTGTCCCAACAACGCGTCCAGGCGGTCATGCCACTTGTTGATATGCCGGTCGGAACCGCTCCGGTTGTTATGATCCTTTAATTTCTTGTAATCTTGTCTTAATTTCTTTAACTTCTCTCTGCACTGTTTTCCAGTGTGACTGGAACCGAGTCGATATCTTCAGGTAACGTTATACCTTTTCATTGCGGGTCGCCGTTTCCAGTTCCCGCTGGATGTCCTCCTCCGCATATATGCTCAAAGCCTGAACCTAGTCGTCGGTCGAATTTTTTTGTTGAACTCCATTGTTGCAAAGAAAATATTTACTGAACGCAGAACCCACCTCGCAAAAAACTGGCGCTCAACTGGAGCTCAACCAATCAGCATGTTCAGCGCCCAAGTCCCACCCCCGAAAGTTCCCGACCTTTTCAAAAGTACCACCTCGCAAGCAGGGCCGTTTGGAGGGGGAAATATTTACCCGGAACTTCATTTAGACCCTAGTTCCTGCGGTCGAAACACACCGAGTTTCCCCCCAAAGTTCCTGGTTCCGGGGGAAAGTTCCTGCGGTGGAAACGCGGCTTTAGTGTATGTTCCTAATAATCCTTTAGGTGAGTGTATTTTAAGAGCTGTATAGCTCCAAATCTTGGTTCTTCAGCGGTTCTTCAGCGGTTCTTCAGCGGTTCTTTGGGATGACTGAGGTGCTATATAGCACCGCTACCATATACAGAACATGTTAAAGGGGTGATGAATTGAGAAATCAACTTTCCCTTGAGCCTTTGGTATATAAAAGTTCATGGTGATATAAGAATATCCTGTAAGTTTCAGAGCTGATAACGTCCTCGTTAGTCAAAGAAAAGCTTTTATTGACACCAGGCCCAGAAAACGAGAGATATGTCGACCACTGACGTCATAGACTCAAGCCTCAAGCCCCGCTCACCGACTCGTGGAGCTAAACGGGTCGCGCTACCGAGCCATAAACATGCCGGTTCCAGCTCCCGTGCGTTCGCTTCATTTCACTGCGGATTCGTTTGTAAACAAGACACAGGTGGAGACTGGATTTGCAGACATATTGAGGTTAAAACACAATGCTGTGCCTTCTGGATCCGACAGGAACGGTGCAACACACTAATGTGAGTAAAACGTGTTAGTATTGCATTGTTACAGATGGTTTGAAATCTATTGATGATATACCTTAGCACGCGGTCACAGGCTGGAGAAGCTGTTATTGGTTCATTCGGGATCAGACTCGGACTTGACTTTTTTAGAAGCCCAATGTCCCGGGGCTATGTGTTTTTCAGATGGGCTACCAAAATGTATCACCAGCCTGCCGACGGGCTATCTTAAATAGTGAAATAACATTCCTTTCTTGCACGCGCGCGCATGTGTGTATGGTTTGCGGTTATATTCCCTGTTCGGGCAGGCCCAGTAATAAAAAAAATTACATTCCAATCAATCGCAGGTGGATGAGAGATGAATCTTTGTGTTTGTTTGATAGATATTTCACGAGTCCTGTGAGCATTTCTTCAGACGCTTTCAAAACAGTCCCCACATGTACTGAGGGGAGCTAAAGCTCATTAAATATGCAAATCATATCCAATCCTAGCCGTGGGCGTTTACTTCCCAGTCTTCAGTGAGACACGCCCATCAAAACCCAGCGTTTCTTCAGAGAGCCTCAAAACCAGGGCAGAAAATAGCCTATTACTGATTCATTATGAGGTTTCTGAATGTAAAAACCACACAAACGTCATAAGTCAGACAACAGGATAAAAAAAATGAAAAAAGCCAGTTCATGACCCCTTTAAGATATGGTGCTATATAGCACCAAAAGTGGTTCCCCTATGATTACGAGCCAAATAACCACATTTAGTGCCATAGAGCACCATTTTTTTAGTGTGTACACAGTTTCTCATTTGCACAATAAAGACAATTTGTGCTATAGATACGCATTTCATGAGATCGCGCTGTGTGTCTAGAAGGGAGCCCTATATACGCGGATTTGTGTGCCTATAGACCAATTAAAATCAGTATCTTATCAGTTTCTTATATTAAATTGAACAGTTCTCTTTATGTGTGTTTCTCTCCAGCACACGCACACACACTGCAAAACTTCTTGATCGCACTTTGCTTTGGGGTAAAAAGAAATTTGAAATACCTTTGCAGCGTTATCCTCTTAAAGGAACAAGGCACTTTTTTTGAAAATAGGCTCATTTTGCGTCTCCCCTAGAGTTAAACCGTTGAGTTTTACCGTTTTTGAATCCATTCAGCCGATCTCCGGGTCTGGCGCTAGCACTTTTAGCATAGCTTAGCATACATCATTGAATCTGATTAGACTGTTAGCATCTCGCTCAAGAATGACCAAAGAGTGTCTATTTTTCCTCTTTAAAACTCGACTCTTCTGTAGTTACTCATCGTGTACTAAGACCGACGGAAAATGAGCAGTTGTGATTGTCTAAGGCGATATGGCAGGAACTATCCTCCCATTTTCAACCCAACTTGGGCTGTTTTTAACCCAGCATTGGTGGTATTATCGAGTGTATTATCAATGTTCAAACCATCATATATTTTATCATTGATGAATTGAAAGTTCAATAGAACACTATTTATTTGAAATAAAATCTTTTGTAACATTATTAATGTCTGTACTTCCACTTTTTATTGAATATATTGGTGCATTTCACTTATAGTCTTTCTCAGGGTTCTGAACCGGTTCAAGGAACAAAAACGAAAATCGGAAACGAACGAAATTTTAAGAGGAACGAAAACGAAATCAAAATCAATTTGAATCGTTCTGAACAGAAACGTTAATTTGAAATGAGCATTAACCGGTTAATAAGGTTATGTTATCGTTCTCTTTAATATGTTAATCTGGCAGTGGCCAATCATGAATAGAGTAGCTCAGCATGTGATGTGACGGATCAAGCGAGAGTGAAATGTCGTCTGTGAATCTACGGTAACTCAAGTCAGTGTGAGCGCATTTACACGCCTCAAGCACATTTCTCTCCCCGCTGAGGTCATCAATGAAAGCGCAGGTATTGGAGGACATTCTTTTCGTACGTTTAAATAAGCAGAACGGACTTTAAGCTCAAATAGTCTGATTTAGGCTAGTTTGTGGATTCAGTTTAAGCCTATCCAAGTAGGCTATAGCATCTGTCAAACATTTGTCCTATAGTCTTTCAGATGGCCAATACAGGACAGCTCAATGTTTTCTATATAGACGGCTGATGCTTCGTATTAAATGGTGTTATATTGCATTAAATGATCAAGCTTTATTAGCTGACTGAATTTGATTATGGGATGCAAGGACGTGTTGCGCAGCGTTTGCTTTGAAATTAGCAGCATTAAAAGAGCAATGGTTATCCAGTTTATTTATTCTTTATTCATGCAATTTTTAAAACAAGTCGTGTTGAAATAAGTTATGTACAAAGAATGTTCTCACTCTTCTGAAAAGAATTAGGCATAAGAGCCACTTTCAGCTCCATTAAAACAGCTCAATATTTGTCCCGCTGTTTATGCTTTGTAATTAATGCATGTATTTCTGTTGTGGTTATGAAATAAATATTCAAGTTTAATTACCATGCGTTATATTATTATTGAGTGAAAATAAGTCTATTTATACATATTTGTTTAAAGTATAGGCTAAATGAAAATAACGTTATTAACCGGTATTTTTTCAAATCAAACCGTTTTCGGAACAGTAATGTTTATTGAGAAACGCAAAAACGAAAACGCTATAATATCGATTCTGCTCGGAGTGAACCCATTGATATTTTTTTCCGTTTTTAAGCCCTGGTCTTTATATAATCACAGAATGAATCACATGTATGTTCGAAAGCTGATGTTTGTTCAAATGTAAAACCAAGCCAACAGAATATGTGCTTATTGTATATATTATACATATACTATTCCATTCATAGTTGTTTTCAGCTGTTGTCTAATTCTCATAGCCTGATGGGTTGTCCCTAACCTCTGATTGGTTGATAGGGATGATGCAGTCTGTCTTTGACTCGTTCTCATTGCTCTTTTCCTATAGCCGGACACTGCGGCGTTCCAGAAAGGATCGTGAATGGTCAAGTGATCGGTGAGAACTTCGGCTACAGGGACACCGTGGTTTACCAGTGTAATCCGGGCTTCCGGCTCATCGGCTCCTCTGTGCGCATCTGCCAACAGGATCACAACTGGTCCGGGCATCTCCCATCCTGTGTGTGTGAGTAATACGCAATAATACACATCAGGGGGAACGTTTGGTTTACAGCCAAGAGGATTAGTTCCACATGTAATGCAGGCAAACCCAGAGTCAGCTCATGACAGGCATCACACACAGATCCGGCTGTTACCAATGAAAAACACCAACACTACCTGATGTTGTGTGGGCGATTTGGACATTTGCCTTATTTTATGATGCTGAAAATTAAACATGTACATAAATACATATTGCATGCATTTCTCATCAAGCATTGGAGACTCTTATTCTACAAAGTGGTGGAAATATGCTTAAAGGGTTAGTTCACCCAAAACTGTAAATTGTGTCATTAAAGGTCCCATTCCGCATGATCCCATTGTTCAAACTTTAGTTAGTGTGTAATGTTGCTGTTAGAGCATAAATAATACCTGTAAAATTATAAAGCTCAAAGTTCAATGCCAAGCGAGATATTTTATTTAACAGAAGTTCCCTTTCAAAGCCTACAGCGAACGGCTGGCTTGGACTACATCCTGGTACTTCCTGCTATAATTACGTCAGTAGAGCAGTAGAACAGACTAACCTCCGCCCACAAAGAAACGCGAAAAAGGGGGCGCGGTCTTGTTGCTGTCCCACGTGGAGAAGCGGACGGTCGCGTGGAGAAAAGGAACTGTTGCGTTGAGTGTGTTTATCGCCATGTCGTCGAGACGCTGTTATTTTCATCCAGGAGTCAAATCACCTTTGTTTGGCTTTCCCAGGGACGCTGTAGAGATTATTGAACGCATTCATCTCTACGTTAAGAGGCGTGATCTTTCCAACATGCGCTAAGCTGCTGTCGAATCACAACACAGGAACTGCTGGCACGTGCGCTAAGCTGCGGTCGAATTACAACACGGTAAGCGCTGGCACAATCAGAACTCGTTACGTATTTCTGAAGGAGGGACTTTATAGAACAGGGAAATCACCAGCCGTTTTTAGGACAGTGGAAACAGCGGTACACAGATAAGTACATTGTGTGAAAAATACTGTGTTTTTTTACACGCGAAACATGAACACATGTTATATTGCACACTGTAAACACAATCAAAGCTTCAAAAAAACACGAAGAACGGGACCTTTAATGACTGAGCCTCATGTGGTTGGACACCCGTCAGACCTCCGTTCATCTTCAGACACAAATGAAGATATTTTAGTGTAAAGCTGATGCTGAGAAAGGCTTCAGATAGGCCTCCATTGGCATTCAGTACATTTACACTCACAAGACCCATAAAAGGCTCTAAAAACGTCGTTACAAAGTCCATCTCACCACAGCGACTCTACAATAATTTTACGATGCGACGACAATAGTTTTTGTGCGTAAAAAAAATCAAAATAACACCTTTATCCAGCTTGTTCTTGTCTTCCGTGTGTGTCTCCACGACGCATGCGCGAGAATATGAGCAGATCCGGCGTTCGGACACATGACCCAGAAGAGATTTGTTTACGAGCAGAGGAAGACGCGCGTATCTCAGCTGTTGAATTCTACACTGATCGTGCTTTAGGTCTCGGTGTAGTTCTCAAAATGGGGCTAAAGTGTGTATTTCATGGATTCCCGAACGCCGGATCTGCTCATATTCTCACGCATGCGTCGTGGAGACACGGAAGACAAGAACAAGCTGGATAAAGGTGTTATTTTGATTTTTTTTTGCGCACAAAAACTATTGTCGTCGCATCGTAAAATTATTGTAGAGTCACTGTGGTGAGATGGACTTTGTAACGACGTTTTTAGTGCCTTTTATGGGTCTTGTGAGTGTAAATGTACTGAATGCCAATGGAGGCCTATCTGAAGCCTTTCTCAGCATCAGCTTTACACTAAAATATCTTCATTTGTGTCTGAAGATGAACGGAGGTCTGACGGGTGTCCAACCACATGAGGGTGAGGAATTAATGACACAATTTTCATTTTTGGGTGAACTAACCCTTTAACCTTCTGACCTAGAAAATGCTTCAACTACACAAATATAAATAATGATTTCGAATTCATTTGAACAGAGCAGTCCAGTTCACTAACAAATGACTCTTATGAACCAGTTCTTTTTAGTGAATCAAGATATAGTGTGATCAAGGTTGTCTGTTACATTAAAAAATGAGTTGTATGAGCCGGCTCTTTGGATCAAAGTGAATCAGTGACGCACAGCACGTCCAGTTCAAGAGCATCAAACGTATTTGGCGTGAACAGAACAGTCCAATTCACAAACAATTCATCCAGTAATGAAACAAGAGAAGTCTTTATGAGTGAGTCATTGAATCATTCATTCAAGAGATTTGTCCAAAAACACTGATTCATCCAGTAATGAAACAAGAGAAGTCTTTATGAGTGAGTTATTGAATCATTCATTCAAGAGATTTGTTCAAAAACACTGATTCATCCAGTAATGAAACAAGAGAAGTCTTTATGAGTCAGTCATTGAATCATTCACTCAAGAGATTTGTTCAAAAACACTGATTCATCCAGTAATGGAACAAGTCTTTATGAGTGAGTCATTGAATCATTCACTCAAGAGATTCACTCAAAAACACTGATTCATCCAGTAATGAGTCTTTATGAGTGAGGATTGAATCATTCACTCAAGAGATTCACTCAAAAACACTGATTCATCCAGTAATGAGTCTTTATGAGTGAGGATTGAATCATTCACTCAAGAGATTCACTCAAAAACACTGATTCATCCAGTAATGAAACAAGGGAAGTCTTTATGAGTGAGTCATTGAATCATTCACTCAAGAGATTCACTCAAAAACACTGATTCATCCAGTAATGAAACAAGAGAAGTCTTTATGAGTGAGTCATTGAATCATTGACTCAGAAACACTGATTGATCCAGTAATGAGTCTTTATGAGTGAGTCATTGAATCATTGACTCAGAAACACTGATTGATCCAGTAATGAAGTCTTTATGAGTGATTCATTGAATCATTCACTCAAGAGATTCACTCAGAAACACTGATTCATCCAGTAATGAAACAAGAGAAGTCTTTATGAGTGAGTCATTGAATCATTCACTCAGAAACACTGATTTATCCAGTAATGAGTCTTTATGAGTGAGTCATTGAATCATTGACTCAGAAACACTGATTGATCCAGTAATGAAGTCTTTATGAGTGAGTCATTGAATCTTTCACTCAGAAACACTGATTGATCCAGTAATGAGTCTTTATGAGTGAGTCATTGAATCTTTCACTCAGAAACACTGATTGATCCAGTAATGAGTCTTTATGAGTGAGTCATTGAATCTTTCACTCAGAAACACTGATTGATCCAGTAATGAAGTCTTTATGAGTGAGTCATTGAATCATTCACTCAAGAAATTCACTCAGAAACACTGATTCATCCAGTAATGAAACAAGAGAAGTCTTTATGAGTGAGTCATTGAATCATTCACTCAGAAACACTGATTGATCCAGTAATGAGTCTTTATGAGTGAGTCATTGAATCTTTCACTCAGAAACACTGATTGATCCAGTAATGAGTCTTTATGAGTGAGTCATTGAATCTTTCACTCAGAAACACTGATTGATCCAGTAATGAAGTCTTTATGAGTGAGTCATTGAATCATTCACTCAAGAGATTCACTCAAAAACACTGATTCATCCGGTAATGAAACAAGAGAAGTCTTTATGAGTGAGTCATTGAATCATTCACTCAGAAACACTGATTGATCCAGTAATGAGTCTTTATGAGTGAGTCATTGAATCTTTCACTCAGAAACACTGATTGATCCAGTAATGAGTCTTTATGAGTGAGTCATTGAATCTTTCACTCAGAAACACTGATTGATCCAGTAATGAAGTCTTTATGAGTGAGTCATTGAATCATTCACTCAAGAGATTCACTCAAAAACACTGATTCATCCGGTAATGAAACAAGAGAAGTCTTTATGAGTGAGTCATTGAATCATTCACTCAGAAACACTGATTGATCCAGTAATGAGTCTTTATGAGTGAGTCATTGAATCTTTCACTCAGAAACACTGATTGATCCAGTAATGAGTCTTTATGAGTGAGTCATTGAATCTTTCACTCAGAAACACTGATTGATCCAGTAATGAAGTCTTTTTGAGTGAGTCATTGAATCATTCACTCAAGAGATTCACTCAGAAACACTGATTCATCCAGTAATGAAACAAGAGAAGTCTTTATGAGTGAGTCATTGAATCATTCACTCAGAAACACTGATTGATCCAGTAATGAGTCTTTATGAGTGAGTCATTGAATCTTTCACTCAGAAACACTGATTGATCCAGTAATGAGTCTTTATGAGTGAGTCATTGAATCTTTCACTCAGAAACACTGATTGATCCAGTAATGAAGTCTTCATGAGTGAGTCATTGAATCATTCACTCAAGAGATTCACTCACAAACACTGATTCCTCCAGTAATGAGTCTTTATGAGTGAGTCATTGAATCATTGACTCAGAAACACTGATTGATCCAGTAATGAAGTCTTCATGAGTGAGTCATTGAATCATTCACTCAAGAGATTCACTCAGAAAAACAGATTCCTCCAGTAATGAAACAAGGGAAGTCTTTATGAGTGAGTCATTGAATCATTCACTCAAGAGATTCACTCAAAAACACTGATTCATCCAGTAATGAAACAAGAGAAGTCTTTATGAGTGAGTCATTGAATCATTCACTCAGAAACACTGATTGATCCAGTAATGAGTCTTTATGAGTGAGTCATTGAATCTTTCACTCAGAAACACTGATTGATCCAGTAATGAGTCTTTATGAGTGAGTCATTGAATCTTTCACTCAGAAACACTGATTGATCCAGTAATGAGTCTTTATGAGTGAGTCATTGAATCATTCACTCAGAAACACTGATTTATCCAGTAATGAGTCTTTATGAGTGAGTCATTGAATCATTCACTCAAGAGATTCACTCAGAAACACAGATTCCTCCAGTAATGAGTGTGTATGAGTGAGTCATTGAATCATTCACTCAGAAACACTGATTGATCCAGTAATGAAGTCTTTATGAGTGAGTCATTGAATCATTCACTCAAGAGATTCACTCAGAAACACAGATTCCTCCAGTAATGAGTCTTTATGAGTGAGTCATTGAATCATTGACTCAGAAACACTGATTGATCCAGTAATGAGTCTTTATGAGTGAGTCATTGAATCATTCACTCAGAAACACTGATTGATCCAGTAATGAGTCTTTATGAGTGAGTCATTGAATCTTTCACTCAGAAACACTGATTGATCCAGTAATGAGTCTTTATGAGTGAGTCATTGAATCATTCACTCAGAAACACTGATTTATCCAGTAATGAGTCTTTATGAGTGAGTCATTGAATCATTCACTCAAGAGATTCACTCAGAAACACAGATTCCTCCAGTAATGAGTGTGTATGAGTGAGTCATTGAATCATTCACTCAGAAACACTGATTGATCCAGTAATGAGTCTTTATGAGTGAGTCATTGAATCATTCACTCAGAAACACTGATTGATCCAGTAATGAAGTCTTTATGAGTGAGTCATTGAATCATTCACTCAAGAGATTCCTCCAGTAATGAGTGTGTATGAGTGAGTGACTGGTCCTGGTCCTGGTCTGTGTTCCAGCGGTCAGCTGTGGTCATCCAGGGAGCCCGATCTACGGGCGTACGGTTGGCGATGGCTTTAACCTGAATGACGTGGTCAGCTTCTTCTGCAACACCGGCTATATTCTGGAGGGCCCGTCCCAGGCCCAGTGCCAGCCGGACCGCCAGTGGAGCCAGCAGCCGCCCACATGCAGAGGTTCGGACCCAATGAGCTCTTTTCTCATTATAGTGAGATTTAAGCACTGTGGCACTGATGGAAATGACTTCTAGGCAGCCGTGGTTAAAAAGGAATGACCAATTTGAGCTCTGAGAGCCCTCTGGCCCTCTTTCAGCCCACAGTAACTCGCTCAGTCACGCTCTGAATAGCGGCAGATTAGCCCTGCACATCAGAAGATGAGATGTATGTTTTGAAAGTAATCTCTGCTTTGTTAGCGGCGTGATTAAGAGCGTCTCAGAGGATCGTCTCTAGTGCTGGAGTCAGACAACAGAAGCCCTCAGCATCTCCATGGCTTGATTACAGGACTGCAATGTGCTTTCTACAATAATTATGGACACAAATAAATGGTTTTATCTCACCCAATCGATGAAAATGCTTTTGTTACGCAGCGAGTTTAATATGATGTCTTTGAAAGAGTCTCTTCTGCTCATTTATTTGATCAAAAATACGTCAAAAATGATCAAATAGTGGAATATTATTCCAATGTAAATCATCTGTTTTCTGTGGGAATATATCACTTCACTTCACTGTATTCGATTATGTCCCCGAAGGGCAATTTACATACATAAAAACAGTTTACAAACATTAAAAATACCTAAAAAACAAGACATATATAGTTAAATATAATATATTCCTGTGATCAAAGCTGAATTTATCATCATTACTCCAGTCTTCAGTGTCACATGACCTTCACTAATCAGGATTTGATGCTCAACATTTATGATTATTATCAATGTTTCATTTCATTTTTGTGGAAACCGTAATAAACTACCTGTCAAACATTTGGGATACATAAGATTTAAAAATAAGAATATTTTTATATTATAAAATATATTTTTTAATTAAAATATAAAATTAAAATTATATATATATATAAACTAACCCATGTTAACTAATGAAACAAAGTGTTACCTTATATATATAAGGTAAGTCTTATATTATATATAAATTCATATTTATGATTATTATTAATGTTGAAAAAAAATATTTTTGTGGAAACTGTGAAACCACTCAAAAGTTTTGGATATTAATTTTAAGATTTAAGAATAATAAAAATTATATTTTTTTATATAATAAAATAATTGTTTTAATTAAAATATAAAAATAAAATTAAAATGTTATAATTATAATTATTATATATATATATTTATATATGGTAGCACTTTACAGTAAGGTTTCATTAGCTAACATGCGTTATTAAAGTGTTATATTATATATAAATTAATATCTAATTAATGCTGATTTGCTGTTCAAGAAACATTTATTATTATTATTAATGTTGAAAACAGTTTTTGATTATTCATATTTTTGTGGAAACTGTGAAAGCACTCAAAATTTTGGGAAATTAATTTTAAGATAATACATTTTTTTATTATTATTACTTTTATTTATTTATTTATTTATTTTATTAAAATATAAATTGTAAATTATATATATATGGTAACACTTCACAATAATGTTCCATTAGTTAACATGGATTATTAAAGTATTATATTATATATAAATTAATATTTATGATTATTATTAATGTTGAAAACAGTTTTTGATTATTAATATTTTTGTGGAAACTGTGAAAGCACTCTAAAATTTTTGGATATTAATTTTAAGATTGAAAAATAATAATAATATTTTTATATAATACAATTATTTTTTCAATTAAAATATGATTTTTTATATATATATATATATGGTAACACTTTACAATAAGGTTTCATTAGCTAACATGCATTTTTAAAGTGTTATATTATATATAAATTAATATCTAATTAATGCTGATTTGCTGCTCAAGATTATTATAATTTTTTTTTGATGATTAATATTTTTGTGTAAACTGTGAAGGCACTCAAAATTTTGGGGCACATAAGATTTTTTATTATTTAAATCATTGAATCATAATTTAAGCAAATACTTTTATTCATCAAGGTCAAGTGACAGTAAAAATATTTATAATGTTACAAAGATTTCCACTTCAGATAAATGCGGTTCTTTTTAACTTTTTAGTAATGTTGTAATGTCGAAAATTCAGCTTTGATCACAGGAATAAATGACACTTTACTATATATTCAATTAGAGAACAGATTATATTTCATAATTTTTACTGTATTTATGATCATATACATGAGCAGAAGAGACATTAAAAATAGTAGTGCATATATATAAACAGAAATCGTTTTTTTGTATTTTATTAATGAAATGTAAAATAGCTTGCAACACTTATCACACAGTTGATCTATCTCTTTACTTTTTCTTTGTTTGTGTTCTTCAGTCGTCAACTGCACCGATCCCGGTATTCCCGCCAACTCAATCCGGAAGAGCAAAATTGAGTACGGGAACTTCACTTTCGGGACGGTGGTGTCGTACGACTGCAATCCCGGATATTACCTCTTCGGCTCATCCGTCCTGACCTGCCAGCCCGTGGGTTACTGGGACAAGCCCTTACCAGAATGCCTGGGTACGTCTGTGGCGCTTCTCTCCCATTATTTCGACTTCTATCATTGGCCATCTTTGAACTCTTTCCTTCTGCGAGGCGATAGAAGATGGCACAGGTCAGCCAGCATGCAGGCGAGAGCGGCCTTATGATGGAGTCTGTGTCAGAGCTGGACAAACTACACAACTCCATTACTCCAGTGAAAGTAAAAGTACTACTGGTCAAATATTACTCCGTTACAAGTGAAAGTTGTTAAAAACTATTTTTACTTAAGTAAAAGTACAGAAGTACTCGCTTTTAAAAGTACTTAAGTATCAAAAGTAAATTTCCTTTTTTTTTGTCAATGCATTATTTTATTATTGTTGTATAAATGCACGGTGGTTTAAGCCAGTCAGTGATGCTCCATACGACCACCTTGAACTCATTTAAATACTTAAGTTACAAAGCTCTTTACAAAGCTGCTGTCACTTTAAGGCAGAATGCACAGATCCAATACACTGATACACATCCCATATTCCCCCAACTGTTTACGTTCACTTAAGACATAATCAACTTTGTTCACGCGAATACTTTCCAAAATGAAAATTTACATTTTGTGTGAGTTGGTCTGTTTAAGTGCGAAAAAAACGCAAAAGAAAGCTGTAATCAGTTCAGTGCTCGAACTCTGGCATCTCAGAGACACAAAAACAGACTAAACTGAGCTCGTTCATCAGGCTTTCTCAGATTCAGCCATATGCCTATGCTTCTCCTCTCCCAGACATTCAGATTTTGCACAAAAAAAAACTTTTAAAGAAGAAAAAAAATCATCCACTGACTTTTAAAGCTGCTACAGAAATAACTTTCGACTTCGAGGACTTTGATAGAAATGTAGTGGAGTAAAAAGTACGCTATTTGTCTTTCAAATGTAGTGAAGTTAAAGTCAAAGTATCCCTAAAAAATAATACTCCAGTAAAGTACAGATACTCAAAAAGTGTACTTAAAGGGTTAGTTCACCCAAAAATGAAAATTCTGTCATTAATTACTCACCCTCACGTCGTTCGAGACCCGTCAGACCTCCGTTCATATTCAGACACAAATGAAGATATTTTAGTGTAAAGCTGATGCTGAGAAAGGCTTCAGATAGGCCTCCATTGGCATTCAGTACATTTATACTCCCAAGACGGATAAAAGGCACTAAAAACGTCGCTACAAAGTCCATCTCACCACAGTGACTCTACAATAATCTTACGATGCGACGACAATAGTTTTTGTGCGCAAAAAAAATCTAAATAACACCTTTATCCAGCTTGTTCTTGTCTTCCGTGTGTGTCTCCACGACGCATGCGTGAGAATATGAGCAGATCCGGCGTTCGGACACATGACCCAGAAGAGATTTGTTTACGAGCAGAGGAAGACGCGCGTGTCTCAGCTGTTGAATTCTACACTGATCGTGCTTTAGGTCTCGGTGTAGTTCTCAAAATGGGGCTAAAGTGGCATTTCATGGATTCCCGAACGCCGGATCTGCTCATATTCTCACGCATGCGTCGTGGAGACACACACGGAAGACAAGAACAAGCTGGATAAAGGTGTTATTTAGATTTTTTTTGCGCACAAAAACTATTGTCGTCGCATCGTAAGATTATTGTAGAGCCGCTGTGGTGAGATGGACTTTGTAGTGACGTTTTTAGTGCCTTTTATGGGTCTTGTGAGTATAAATGTACTGAATGCCAATGGAGGCCTATCTGAAGCCTTTCTCAGCATCAGCTTTACACTAAAATATCTTCATCTGTGTCTGAAGATGAACGGAGGTCTTACGGGTCTCGAACGACATAAGGGTGAGTAATTAATGACAGAATTTTCATTTTTGGGTGAACTAACCCTTTAAGTACAGAACTCAAGTAAATGTGCTGAGTTACGGTCCACCTCTGGTCTCTGTGAAAGCTTTCAAAGTTTCCCAGAGTTTCTGCGGCGGATGTAGCGCACCTTTTCCAGAGTTCGCCAGAGCGAGCTGTATTAAGGTCAAGAGCACATTCATTAGAGAGACGTGTTCATTTGCCTGTGAGATCGTAATTGCCTCCTGCTCCCGCTCTCCATCTCTGTCCCTGTAATTGCTTCAAACCTGAGTTTGACTGTTTCTTGTCGGTTTCCACCGTGAAGAAAAGGCAACAATCCTGCTAGCTAGCTATCTATTAGTCTTGTTTTTCTCTCAAGTGTACACAAGGTAATTCTGCACTTTACTTAGCTTGTGAATCTTAATAAGCAGAGCCTCTTTTCCCCCGCCAGCCTGATGAATATTATAAACATTTGAACCTCCTCGGTTTTATTCAGGGAGCATTTCCCATTCAAGAGAAGGCAAACATCAAAAACAGGCTTAGCTAAATTAAATTGAAGAGCTTATGTGTGTTTCTTCAGCAGCGCCAATCAGAGTCAGAAAGGAATGTTCTCGCTCCAGACCTTTATATCTTTTACATGCATTGATCGTGGCCATTTAGAGGAGCAGACTGAGATTATAGTTCTTCAATCATTTCTTGATCATTGAATGAGTGAGTTCAACTCAATAACCAGACGCGACGCAATAAGATTTTAGCCATTTATCCATCCACACTAGACGAGATACGACTACTATATCAATCAAAACTTACAGCCAATCAGTAGAGAGTGTGGGCGGAGTCTCTCTGTAAGTGCACTGCACTCTCAACCAAATAAAATCACAGCCAATCAGAAGAGAGTGTGGGCGGAGTCTCTCTGTAAGTGCACTGCACTCGCAACCAAATAAAATCACAGCCAATCAGAAGAGAGTGTGGGCGGAGTCTCTCTGTAAGTGCACTGCACTCGCAACCAAATCAAATCACAGCCAATCAGAAGAGAGAGTGGGTGGAGTCTCTCTGCAAGCGCACTGCACTCGCAACCAAATCACAGCCAATCAGAAGAGTGTGTGGGCGGAGTCTCTCTGCAAGCGCACTGCACACGCAATCAAATCAATCACAGCCAATCAGAAGAGTGTGTGGGCGGAGTCTCTCTGCAAGTGCACTGCACTCGCAATCAAATCAATCACAGCCAATCAGAAGAGAGTGTGGGCGGAGTCTCTCTGTAAGCGCACTGCACTCGCAACCAAATCAATCACAGCCAATCAGAAGAGAGTGTGGGCGGAGTCTCTCTGCAAGCGCACTGCACTCGCAACCAAATCAATCACAGCCAATCAGAAGAGAGTGTGGGCGGAGTCTCTCTGTAAGCGCACTGCACTCGCAACCAAATCAATCACAGCCAATCAGAAGAGAGTGTGGGCGGAGTCTCTCTGCAAGCGCACTGCACTCGCAACCAAATCAATCACAGCCAATCAGAAGAGAGTGTGGGCGGAGTCTCTGCAAGTGCACTGCACTCGCAACCAAATCAATCACAGCCAATCAGAAGAGAGTGTGGGCGGAGTCTCTCTGCAAGCGCACTGCACTCGCAACCAAATCAATCACAGCCAATCAGAAGAGAGTGTGGGCGGAGTCTCTCTGCAACTGCTAATTAGAGATTATCATTGTCAGATTGTGTGTTGTTGTTCCAGTCGTGACGTGGCAGAAATAGAAAATAAAACAGAATCGCTGGTTAGGTCAAAAACTCATAAAGGCTCATTAACATGCCTTGCATTTCTACTAAACATTTCAGTTCTACATGGCTCCTCTTATTGGGGGAAAACACTATTTCAGAGCAAAAATACAGAGATTTTGTGTTTTAACTATATCTTCCAGACCTAACAGACACCTTTCAAATACAATATGGACACCAAGCGAAGTGTCATTCAACAAATAAACAGGCTAAATGAGATTTGTTGCGCATAAAAATGTCATAGTCCTCCGAAACAAAAGGGTTATGCATGATAACGTGATCGCTGCTCACAGGCGGTCAGTCCAATAGTAGCTGTCATGTTGCTGGAGTTGATGTTTATTGTTGAAGGCGGAAAAGAGAGATGTGTTCTCTGTAATCTTGCGTATTGCACAAGGTCCTTTTCCACTTTGCTAAACTTCGCCCACGCAGCACTTGTTTCCTGTGATCTTCCAAAAGAGGGTTACAGCCAGACCCACACAGAATCTGTGCCTTCACCCACAGATCTGCTCATTCACACTGATCTGGAGACGCCAAGCGCTCACAAGCTTTCATTGTCAGTCAGCCATTTTGTCACGAATGAATATTCCACATAATCTGTCTGGTGTTTTAACGTACTTCAATTATGGATTTAATGTTACACTATTAATCGTTTTAAGTCATGACAACAATGACAGTAAATCTACTGTGATCTCAGCATGTTGTCTTAAATAATCAGGGTTGGGAAGGTCGCTTTTAAAAAGTCGTTTGTAATGTTTGTAAAAGTTAATCGAAATACTTTGGAATATGGCGTGTAACACAAACAGGACTTGGGTTTTCCTCTGCATGTTATTTTAACCAACATAAGTTTTCCACAATATTTCTTGAGGCAAAAAATGCAGACAATCTTAGAAAAAAGAAAATGAATACTGATGCTCGAGAAGGAAACACAACGTGTGTAAACTGTTTGAATCAGATGAACAGGGTAAATTGTGCTTATTTTGTCTTCTGGGAAACATGTAGTTATTAGCTTCTGAAGGGCAGAACTAAATGACAAAATATGATCTTTAAACACTATAAGAAAAATGTAAAAAATCATCCTGTGCAAAAGTTTTCACCCCCTCCTCTTAATGCGTTGCGTTTCTGCCACTAAATATAAAAATAACAAAGGCAATTGGGACTTTTTTCCTCATAACTGCGAGTTTGCGTCTCACAGTTCTGACTATTTTTCTCAGAATTGAGAGATTTGAACTCGCAATTGTGTGTTATAAAGTCAGAATTGTGAGATAAAAAGACGCAATTACCTTTTTTATTAAAGTCGCAGTTCTGAGAAAGAACAGGTATTTTTTCCCCCTCATAATTGGACATTATATCTCACAATTCTCAGAAAAGAAGTCAGAATTGTGAGATAAAAAGATGCAATTACCTAAACAAATGACTCAACATGAAACACGAGGACAGTCGTGGATCCTCAGGGAATGACAGACGCTTCAGATTCAAGGGTTTGTACATTATTGAATGCGGCAATTTGTGTAAATTGTCTTGTGGACTACATGTAAACATCTATTATGTGAATATTCAAGACATATGCAGGACCATTCGCTTATTCATGACAGTACTAAATAAAAGTACCTGTGATCCCAGATCCCTCTTATTTTGTTAAACTTATTAACATTTTGCATATTCTGCAAGGGGTATGAGCAGAACTGAGTCTGAGAATCACAAATCGCTGTTTACATTAAAGGGTTAGTTCACCCAAAAATGTAAATTGTGTCATTAATGACTGAGCCTCATGTGGTTGGACACCCGTCAGACCTCCGTTCATCTTCAGACACAAATGAAGATATTTTAGTGTAAATCTGATGCTCTGAAAGGCCTCCATTGGCTCAACTTTACACTCTCAAGACCCTTAAAAGACACTAAAGACTAAAGTTACAAAGTCCATCTCACTACAGCGGCTCTACAATAACTTTATGAAGACGAGAATAGTTTCTGTGCGCAAAAAAACCCTAAATAACGACTTATATAGAGATGACGATTTCAAAACACGGCATCATGAAGCTTCGAAGCGTTATGAATCAGTGAGTCGATTCAGCGGTTTGAATCGCCAAATTTCAGCAGTTTGGCGGTTTGACACGCGATCCGAATCATGATTCGACTCACTGATTCATAACGCTCTGAACCGCTGAATCGACTCACTGATTCATAACGCTCTGAACCGCTGAATCGACTCACTGATTCATAACGCTCTGAACCGCTGAATCGACTCACTGATTCATAACGCTTCGAAGCTTCATGAGGCCGTGTTTTGAAATCGTCATCTCTATGTAAGTCGTTATTTAGGGGTTTTTTGCGCACAGAAACTATTCTCGTCTTCATAAAGTTATTGTAGAGCCGCTGTAGTGAGATGGACTTTGTAACTTTAGTCTTTAGTGTCTTTTAAGGGTCTTGAGAGTGTAAAGTTGAGCCAATGGAGGCCTTTCAGAGCATCAGATTTACACTAAAATATCTTCATTTGTGTCTGAAGATGAACGGAGGTCTGACGGGTGTCCAACCACATGAGGCTCAGTCATTAATGACACAATTTACATTTTTGGGTGAACTAACCCTATAATGATTCAATTAAATAAATGACATTAAAATTCAAAGTAATCACTAAAGTACTTTTCGGATGTACCTGTAATCTGATTTCCACCCATTTCAAATGTAACTGTGATGAAATAATCACTCAAATGTTGTATTTTAAATGCGTATCATGTGATTGGTTACTGCCCAACGCTGTAAATGATAAACCTAGGAGAATAATTAGTCAGTTATGTGTCTGTTCTGCAGAGGTGGACTGTGGTCACCCTGGTTCTCCTCCTCATGCCGTCGTGATGGGCGAGAAGTTCACCTTCGGATCTACAGTTCACTACAGGTGTTTAGAAGACCGAGCTCTGATTGGTGAATCCACCCGCTCCTGCCAGCTGAACGGCCAATGGAGCGGCTCCCAGCCACACTGCTCAGGTAAGACACACTGGCTATTCGGATGATCTTACTTAAAGGGTCACATTATGCAAAATTCACGTTTATAAGGTGTGTGTCCACAATGTGTGTAATTAACTAGCCTGTGATGGCAAAAATCCACTCAATACTTGTGTTATAATCCTCATTTATCATTATCAATCTCTCATATTTCCCTCTACTCCTGCGTAAGAGTCGGGAAGCCCCGCCCATGACTGTTGCTGATTGGCCAGTTTAGCATAGACACGCCCCTGAGTGAGAAGCACAGAAGACACTCACTCGAGTATTACAATGTGTACGCCAAAAACATGACTAATGAAGTTTATTTATGAAGGAAATGTGCCAAGGAATGACGGTAAATACTTACTTAATATTACTTACTTAAAGGGTTAGTTCACCCAAAAATGTAAATTGTGTGATTAATGACTGAGCCTCATGTGGTTGGACACCCGTCAGACCTCCGTTCATCTTCAGACACAAATGAAGATATTTTAGTGTAAATCTGATGCTCTGAAAGGCCTCCATTGGCTCAACTTTACACTCTCAAGACCCTTAAAAGACACTAAAGACTAAAGTTACAAAGTCCATCTCACTACAGCGGCTCTACAATAACTTTATGAAGACGAGAATAGTTTCTGTGCGCAAAAAAACCCTAAATAACGACTTATATAGAGATGACGATTTCAAAACACGGCCTCATGAAGCTTCGAAGCGTTATGAATCAGTTGCTAAAACATGCTAGCAAAATGTTAAAAAATTCAAGGATCATGTTAGCAAATTATTTAAACATGCTAGGATAATGCTAGCAATGTGTTTAAACATAGTAGGATAATGCTAGCAATGTGTTAAAACATGCTAGGATAACGCTAACAAAATGTTAAACATAGTAGGATCATGTTAGTAACTTGTTGAAACATGGTAGCAATGTGTTAAAACATGCTAGTATAAAGCTAACAATGTTCTAAAACATGTTAACAATGTGATAATCCATGCTAGCAACATGTAAAAAATGCTAAAACATGCTAGCAAAATGTTAAAACATTCAAGGATCATGTTAGCAAATTGTTGAAACATGCTACCAATGTGCGAAAACATGCAAGCATCATGTTAAAACATGCTAGGATCATGTTAGGAATGTGCTAAAACATGTTAGGAAAATGCTAACAATGTTCTAAAACATGCTAGGATTATGTTAGCAAATTGTTGATACGTGGTAGCAATGTGCGAAAACATGCTATATCATCATGTTAAAACATGCTAGCATTATGTTAAAACATGCTAGGATCATGCTATCAATGTGTTAAAACATAGTAGGGTCATGCTAGCATGTTTGATGAAAGAACATCACTTTCTTTTTGCTGATCAGTGTCTTTTATCATATTACTCTTTTTGCTATGTCATGTAAAGAATGATTGACTCTGGACTCAGTGTTATTGAAATCTTTTGCACATGCCACATGAAGCAGTGTGCATTATTTTTCAATAATTTAATGGTCAAGAGTCAGTTATGTTTATACCAGCCTTATGCCATATTTTAAGAATTTTTGTAGGTTTTTGTTCCTAAAATTACTTTCTTGCGCATCTTGAAGAAGCTGAAGTAATGGTTGCTAGTTTAAAGTGGTCATTCGGGCTCATTTGGAGGCTTGAGCTGTTTCTACACAGTTACGTCAAGAGAGAGCATGCATTTGTGCGCTACAAAAAGCAGCATTAATTGAGCCCAGTTTCTCTGAGGCACGGCCGTAACATCGCTGGTCCTGAACTGTATTGATTAAGTAGCAACAACAAGCTCTGTGTTCGTGGAAGACAGAAAGAGAAAGAGACTGAGAGAGTGTGCTTTCCATGGATATTAAAAGTAATTTCAGACATTTTAATTTGTTGTTTGTTTGTGTTTTTCTGGTTCATTTGCTGTTTGTGGGCTGTGAGGCTCTTTGATAGAAGTGAAATTAATATAAAGAATATAATCCATTACAGCGATTCAATCCATTGAAGTGTTCTTATGTTCTCTTATATTGTATGTCATGTCATGTCATGTTATGTTTGTTGTCATGTCATGTCATGTCATGTTATAATATGTTATGTCATGTTATCTTTGTCATGTTATGTTTGTGTCATGTCATGTTATAATATGTTATGTCATGTTATCTTTGTCATGTTATGTTTGTGTTTTGTCATGTTATGTTTGTTATATTATGTAATGTTATAATATGTTATGTCATGTTATGTTTGTTATGTCATGTCATGTTATAATATGTTATGTAATGTTATGTTTTTTGTCATGTCATGTTATAATATGTTGTCATGTCATGTTATGTTTGTTGTTGTCATGTCATGTTATAATATGTTGTCATGTCATGCTATGTTTGTTGTTATGTCATGTAATGTTATGTTGTCATGTCATTTTATTTTATGTATTTCATGTTATGTTTGTCATGTCATGTCACGTTGTGATGCTTGTTATGTCGTGCCATGTAATGTTATGTATGTTATATGTTGTCATGTTATGTTGTGTATTTCATGTTATATTTGTTGTGTGTCGCGTCGTCATTTCGTCATATATCATATATAATGTTATGTTATTGTCGTCATTTTATATTGTTTATTTCATTTTATGTTTGTTGTTATGTCATGTTTGTTATGTCATGTTGTTATTTTATTTTGTGTTGTGTTATGTTCTGTTATATTGTATGTCATATTATGTTATGTTATTTGTGTTAGGTTGTCATGTCATGTCATGTAACGTTATGTTATAATATGTTATGTTGTTGTCATATCATTTTATTTTGTTTATTTCATTTGATGTTTGTTGTTATGTCATGTTATGTCATGGTGTTATTTTATTCAGTGTTATTTTGTGTTGTGTTATGTTCTGTTATATTGTATGTAATATTATGTTATGTTATTTGTATTAGGTTGTCATGTCATGTTATGTTATGTTATAATATGTTATGTTGTTGTCATGTCATTTTATTTTTTGTGTTTGATGTTATTTTTGTTGTGTGTCGCGTCATGTCATGTCGTCATATATAATATCATATAATGTTATGTTACATTATTTCATGTTGTTTTCATGTCATTTTATTTTGTGTATTTCATGTTATGTTTGTTGTCATGTCATGTCATGTTATTTTATTTAGTGTTATGTTACGTTATGTTATGTTATGTTATGTTATGTTATGTTATGTTATGTTACGTTACGTTACGTTATATTATATTATATGTTATGTTGGTTATGTTATGTTATGTTATGTTATGTTATGTTATGTTATGTTATGTTATGTTATGTTATGTTATGTTATGTTATGTTATGTTATATTGTATGTTATGTTGGTTATGTTATGTTGTTTTGTGTCAGGTTGTCATGTCATGTCGTTATAATATGTTATGTCACGTTATGTCGCCATGTCATTTTATGTTATGTTATGTCATGTCATTTCATTTTGTCAAGTCACCTTTATTTATATTTGTTACAATACAGATTGCCGAATATAAACCAGGTGTGCTCTGCTTCACGTTGTGCATAAGAACGGCACAAAAATGACTGTAAAGTCCTGTAGTGAAAACTTAAATCATAATTCAGTTTTCTCCGTAGTAAAAGCTTCAGTAACGCACGGCCCCTCATGGCTTATTGCTTTCGGATAATACGTAAGTCCTTTGTATCTGTTTGCTCAGGCTTCGACTTGTGTTTGAAAGAGAAATCGTGCGTTTGAATGAGCACATTGTTGAGTGAAGCTCCTCTTTGTGTTGGGTCTTATTTCCTGTCATTATGTGTCAGTCTTACATGAGTTAATTAAGTTGGGCTGAATAATGACTTCTGTCTCTGTCTGACACCGTTTCTTCTCACTGACAAGCTGTCTGAGTCTGACTAACATGCACAGATTTCCTTCGTGAAAGAATAGTTCACCCACAAATGTAACAGTCATCATTACTCACCAGACCTGTGAGGCTATTCCTCTACAGTTTATATTGACCAAGAACAAAAAAATACACAGGAAAAGGAGTCAGATATATAATTCAAGTCTTCTGAGATCATTGGAAAGCTGGCACAATGTGCGAAAACATGCTAGCGTCATGTTAAAACATGCTAAGATCATGTTAGGAATGTGTTCAAACATGCTAGGATCATGCTAGCAACTTGTTAAGCCGAACATCCTCAGAGAAAGAAATAGTGTGCATTTAAAGCCCGTTCTTCAGAAGCCTCCTCTCCACACACATCTGTATGCGGCGCTGCATGCCCTGACCCAAAAACAGCATGAGCTGGCAGTTTCCTCTTTCTTTCATTCGTGCTCTCTTTTCTCGGTCTTCCCTCTCTGTCTGCTTTTGTCTCTTTGACTGTTCAGGATGGCATTCGAGCACACCACTGAATACTGCGTGGCATCTGCTGTGGACTGCCTCTCACACACAGCTCTTCTGTTTCTGTTAATAACATGTCAAACAACGTAGTATAAGATGCTAAACATTTCAAGTTATGTTATGTCGTGTCGTGTCGTGTCGTGTCATGTTTTATGTTATGTCATGTTATGTTATATGTTATGTCATGTCATATCATGCGTTATGTTGTGTCATGTCATGGCATGTCATAGCATGTGTTATATTGTGTTATGTCATGTCATGTCGTGTCATATCATATATCATATCATATTGTGTTGTTATGTTGTGTTATGTTATGTTATATGTTATGTAATGTGTCGTGTCGTGTCATGTCATGTCATGTTTTATATTATGTCATATTATGTTATGTCATGTCATGTCATGTCGTGTCATATCATGTGTTATGTTATGTTATGTTGTGTTGTATGTTGTTGTGTTGTCTTGTGTTGTGTTGTGTTGTGTTGTGTTGTTATGTCATGTCATGTCATGTCATGTCATGTTATATGTTGTGTTGTGTTGTGGTTTGTGTTATTGTGTTGTCATGTCATGTCATGTTTTATGTCATGTTATGTTATGTCATGTCCTGTTATATGTTGTGTTGTGTTGTGGTTTGTGTTGTGTTGTGTTATTGTGTTGTGTCATGTCATGTTTTATGTTATGTCATGTCATGTTATGTCATGTGTTGTGTTATGTTATGTTGTGTTATGTCATGTCATGTCATGTCATGTCATGTCATGTGTTATGTTATGTTATGTTATGTGTCATGTCATGTAATGTTATGTTGTTTTGTCATGTCATGTCATGTTATATGTTATGTTGTGTCGTCATGTTATGTCACATTATGTTTTTCTGTTGTCATTAAATTGTCATGTTGTTATGTTATAATGTAATGTCATGTTATTTTATTTAGTGTTGTGTGATGTTATGTTCTGTTATGTCATGTTATGTGACATAACATGTTGATGTTTGCTATGTCATGTTATTTTATTTTATGTTGTGTTATGTTATGTCATGTCAAATCATGTTGTGTTCTGTTATGTTGTCATGTTGATGTTATGTGATGATGTCATGTTATTTTATTTAGTGTTATGTTGTATGTTCTTATGTGTGTTATGCTGTTATGTAATGTCATACGTCATGTACTTTTGTTATATTGCATGTCATGTCATGTCATGTTATGTTGTTGTTATGTTATGTTATGTCATGTTGTTATGTTGTTGTAATGTCATTTTAGTTTATTTTGTATTATATTGTGTTATGTTGTTGTCATGTTATTTTATTTTGTGTTATGTTGATCTTGTGTCGTGTCCTGGTGTTGCGTTGCCATGTCATTGTCATGTCATGTTATTTTGTGTTAAATTGTTTTATGTTCTCGTGTCATGTCGTGTCATGTTATGTCGTTATGTCATGTTATGTCGTGTTCATGTCATGTTGTTATGCTGCTACGTATGTCATGTCATGTTATGTATGTTATGTCATTGTCATGTTATTTTGTGTTAAATTGTTTGTTCTCGTGTCATGTTGTGTCATGTCATGTCGTTATGTCATGTTATGTTGTGTTCATGTCATGTTATGTTTTGCTATGTCATGTTATGTTGTTGTCATGTTATTTTATTTTGTGTTATATTGTTTTATGTTCTCGTGGTGTGTCATGTTATGTTGTTGTTATGTCATGTTATATTATGTTGCTATGTCATGTTCTTGTTATGTTGTGTTCATGTCATGTTGTTATGTTGCTATGTCATGTCATGTAATGTTATGTCATGTTATGTTGCTATGTCATGTCATGTCATTTTGTGTTAAATTGTTTTATGTTCTCGTGTCGTGTCATGTTGTCGTTATGTCATGTTGTTATATTATGTTGTTGTCACGTGACCCCATGTTGCGAGTTGTATGTAGTTATAATTGTGGACATAAATAGTGCTTATAATTAGCATTTTTAGTATACTTTTGTATTAATGTTAACCATGTTCATTTCACTCATGCTGTACACACTCATGTTATGTTTTTTGTATCTCCTAAAGAAGTTCAGAAGAAACATCAGAGATGAAGTTTCTACCTAAATGAAGCATAGCTCAAATCCTCCTGAGCTTTGAAAGAGCAACCTCTGAGAAATATCATTTTCCTCAGGGCTGTCTGTGTCTTTCTAGCTCCACTTCTTTATTCCGTGTGAACATGCTCTGCACTTCTCGGGAGACTGTGCTCTGGATATCTGGGACATTCAACCGGGATCCAGTATCTCGATTACTGGAGGTTTTTATGACTACATAGGTTAGTTAGCTAGTCAGGTGCCGTCGCATCTTGGCTTGATTTTAAAGCTTTTCCAGCTGCATGTTTTTGTATAAGATAAGAAAACCCCGCGTCCCCTGGGGCGCCGCGTTTGTGGGAGTTTTTGTTGTTTTTGCATCACATTATGAATTTGACAAAAGCCGAAACTACCAGCGCAACGTTATAAAATGTGGATGGAAAGCAAAATCAATAGCGTGCTGCACTGCCAGGTGAATCAGAGTTCCTTATGTAACGAACTTCGCAGCCTTATTATTCCCCGCTAAGCTACTGGTGGGCGACTTTAACTGGAAATCGCACCTCGCTGTGCCAATTAATGGCAACTATATCCGCCGCGCAGCATTCAACAGCTTCACCTTTGTAGAAGAATCTAATGAAGGTTATATAAGCACGCATACACACCTCGCTCGCACAATGTCCGTCAAGAGCAGAACACAATCTCAGTATCAGTCCAGCAGATCCGTGGCTTTGTGCCTCGGCTGTTTTACGGCCACTTGAGGTGGGACGGGTCTTTTGGGCTCGCTGTCTGTCTGTTCGTAACATGCCAACAAAGGCAGGACGTCAGACCGATGGAGGTTAATGAGAGGGAAAAGTCGGCCTTTTCTCCATCGTGACACATGGGGTTGGCTATTCAAACAAACGTGGAGCTCTGCCATGAATAGTGTTTCTCTCTCTGCGTGTCTTTTTTGTCCGAGCTACATCAGCATGCTTGGCATGATGTCAGATGAGGACAATCCGCCGCTCGTTTTCTGAGCCGTGGAGTAGAAAAAGGAATGTCCCAGATTTCTAATGAACTAAAGCGAAGGTATTGGACTGGAAAAACACTGCGCTGTCATGGAGTGGTGCTGTTTTTCCTGTTTATTCGTGCATAAAGTGTTGCGTTATGTTATGTTCTGTTATGTCATCGTGTCATGTTATTTTTTGGTGTGTTATGTCATGTTATGTTGTCGTCATGTTATCTTATGCTATGTTATGTTATGATGTTATGTCATGTTGTGTTCTGTTATGTCATGTTATGGTCATGTTATGTTATGATGTTATGTACAGTGTTGGGGGAAACGCATTACAAGTAACTTGAGTTACGTAATAATATTACTTTTTCCAAGTAACTAGTAAAGTAACGCATTACTTTTCAAATTTACAACAAAATATCTGAGTTACTTTTTCAAAAAAGTAACGCAAGTTACTTTTTCACATTAATTTGACTGACAGCTCTCCTGCCCCCATGTTGAGAAAAATAAGTGCAGAGGCGTGTGTGTGTGTGTGTGTGTGTGTGTGTGTGTGTGTGAGTGTGTGAACATGAGGGTTATTGTAGTTCTAGACTAAATGTGAGCATTTATTTATCTCACTTGCACAATAAAGATTCTGTACTCCTCAAAATGAATAAAATCAGTCAAATGCAAAATCAGAGTACTCAAACCTCAAATATATAAATGTTAAATAAAACTAATATTTTTATGCATTTAATCTACCTTTATTGACCAATGTCGTGCTGCTGACCTTTGATGATTCAGTTATGCCATGAGCAAAAATTACTCGATTTTTTGTTTTTATTGGTAAAACGTTTTTCTCCTGCGTCCTATTCTTCCATTATCCAGAATGGCAGCACATTTATACCTCAGCCTGAGGCTTATTATTTCAATTTTGGTATGAAGAGGTCTTTACATTTGCACAAAAAATGACTTTTTTTGCTATTAAAAAACAAAACAAAAAAGCAAGCCCAGCCCAGGTGAGAAAAAGTAACGCAAAAGTAACGTAACGCATTACTTTTCTTAAAAAGTAACTAAGTAACTCAATTAGTTACTTTTTAAGGGAGTAACGCAATATTGTAATGCATTACTTTTCAAAGTAACTTTCCCCAACACTGGTTATGTACCATGTTGTTATTTCGATGTCGTGTTATGTTCTGTTATTTTATGTTATGTTGTGTCATGTCATGTTGAGTCATTTCGTCGTCATGTTTTCATGTCGTGTCATGTTGTCGTGTTGTGTAGTGTAATGTCGTCATGTCGTTGTCACGTCATTTCGTGTCATGTTATCATGTCACATAATGTCGTTGTGTCGTTGTCTCATCTCGTGTCGTGTCATGTTGTCATGTCATATAATGTCATCGAGTTATGTCGTCATGTCGTGTAATGTCGTCATGTTGTGTCATGTCATGGTGTTTAATGTCGTCATGTCGTTGTCTCATCTCAAGTCGTGCCATGTTGTCATGTCATGTCATATAATGTCATCGAGTCATGTCGTTATGTTGTGTAATGTCATGTTGTGTAATGTCGTCATGTTGTGTCATGTCATGTTGTGAAATGTCGTCATGTTGTGTCATGTCGTTATGTTGTGTAATGTTGTCATGTTGTGTCGTTATGTTGTGTAATGTCGTCATGTTGTGTAATGTTGTCATGTCGTTGTCTCATCTCGTGTCGTGTCATGTTGTCATGTCATGTCATATAATGTCATCGAGTTATGTCGTTATGTCGTGTAATGTCGTCATGTTGTGTCATGTCATGGTGTTTAATGTCGTCATGTCGTTGTCTCATCTCAAGTCGTGCCATGTTGTCATGTCATGTCATATAATGTCATCGAGTCATGTCGTTATGTTGTGTAATGTCATGTTGTTTAATGTTGTGGCATGTCGTGTAATGTCGTCATGTCGTTGTCGTGTCATGTTTTCAAGTGGTAATATCGTCATGTTGTTTTCGTGTTGTCTCGTGTCATGTTCTCATGTCATGTATTGTCGTCATGTCGTTGTCTCATCTCGTGTCGTGTCATGTTGTCATTTCATGTCATATAATGTCATCGAATCATGTCGTTATGTTGTGTAATGTCGTCATATCATTGTGTCATGTCGTGGCATGTTGTGTAACGTCGTCATGTCATGTCATGTTGTCATGTCATGTCGTGTCATCTTGTGGCGTGTCATGTTGTTATGTTATGTCATGTCAAATAATGTTGTTGAGTCATGTCTTTATGTTGTGTAATTTCGTCATATCGTTATGTTGTTTCGTGTCATGTCGTGGCATGTTGTGTAATGTCGTCATGTCGTTGTTGTGTCGTCTCATCTCGTGTCGTGTCATGTTGTCATGTTGCTATGTTTTGTCATGTCGTTGTCATGTAATGTCGTCATGTCATCATGTTGTGTCATGTCATGTTGTTATATCGTGTAATGTAGTTATGTTGTGTCATGTTATGTCGTGTAATGTCGTCATGCTGTGTCATGTCATGTCGTGTAATGTAGTCATGTTGTGTTATGTCATGTTGTGTAATGTCGTCATGTCGTTATGTCATGTCATGTCGTGTAATGTCGTCATGTCGTGTCATGTCATGTCGTGTCATGTCATGTCGTCATGTCGTGTAATGTCGTCATGTCGTGTAATGTCGTCATGTCGTGTCATGTCATGTCGTCAAGTCGTGTAATGTCATGTTGTGTCATGTCATGTGTAATGTCGTCATGTCGTGTAATGTCGTCATGTTGTGTCATGTCATGTGTAATGTCGTCATGTTTTGTCATGTCATGTGTAATGTCATCATGTTGTGTCATGTCATGTGTAATGTCGTCATGTTGTGTCGTGTCATGTGTAATGTCATCATGTTGTGTCATGTCATGTGTAATGTCGTCATGTTGTGTCGTGTCATGTGTAATGTCATCATGTTGTGTCATGTCATGTGTAATGTCGTCATGTTGTGTCGTGTCATGTGTAATGTCATCATGTTGTGTCATGTCATGTGTAATGTCGTCATGTTGTGTCGTGTCATGTGTAATGTCATCATGTTGTGTCATGTCATGTGTAATGTCGTCATGTTGTGTCATGTCGTGTCGTTATGTCGTGTAATGTCGTCATGTTGTGTCATGTCATGTGTAATGTCGTCATGTCGTGTAATGTCATCATGTTGTGTCATGTCATGTCGAGTAATGTCGTCATGTTTTGTCATGTCATGTGTAATGTCGTCATGTCGTGTAATGTCGAGTAATGTTGTCATGTTATGTCGTTATGTTGTGTAATGTCGTCATGTTGTGTCATGTCATGTCGAGTAATGTCGTCATGTTTTGTCATGTCATGTGTAATGTCGTCATGTTTTGTCATGTCATGTGTAATGTCGTCATGTCGTGTAATGTCATCATGTTGTGTCATGTCGAGTAATGTTGTCATGTTATGTCGTTATGTTGTGTAATGTCGTCATGTTGTGTCATGTCATGTCGAGTAATGTTGTCATGTTATGTCGTTATGTTGTGTAATGTCGTCATGTTGTGTCATGTCATGTCGAGTAATGTTGTCATGTTATGTCGTTATGTTGTGTAATGTCGTCATGTTGTGTCATGTCATGTCGAGTAATGTTGTCATGTTATGTTGTCATGTCATGTTGTCACATAACCCTATGTTGTGAGTCGTATGTAGTTATGGTGGACATAAATATTGTTTATAATTTGACTTTTGGAGTTATCTAATCTACGTGAAGCACATTCATTCAGATGTAAAAGCCCAGCGCTGTCACGCAGTCGTGCTGTTTTCCTGTTTATTCCTGCATGACGAGCCGGTGAAGCTGGAGGTGTGGGTCAGCTCCCCCTAAGGCTTGTTCAATCCATCAGTCAGTCGTCCCCTGGGCTCGAGGGCCGTCTGCTGAGTCTGGGCTTTCTGATTGGCCTCAGGGTGCTCGTATGTGTAATTAAAAAGGATTTGATGTTTGGGTCATCGGCTGACTCGATCAGGGCTCGATGCTCTGCGCCATCCGGCTCTGTTCGATGAATATTTTACCATAATTATTCATGCTAATGGTTTACGCTGGCGGCCGCTGGATGATAATTGATAGCCTGTTGCTTCTCACACTGTCATTTGGAAAGGTGTCGCATCTCTCACACGCCTGCTAATTCGTCTTCTCGCCAGGAGCAACATATAAATGTGTCTTCAATTGATTCTCTTGAGAATTGCGCCTGGTTTTTGCACTTCAAAATTGCAATATGTGTCTTTTAAAGGAATAATTCACACAAAAGTGAACATTTCTCGCCCTCATGTCCTTGCATGAGTTTCTTTCTTGTGTGAAACACAAAAGATGCTGGTTAACTACTGACCGGCCTGTCAAGAGCATTACAACTAAAAGAAAACACCTTTATATTTGATACTCTTGTGCAATATTTATGCATTTAGCAGACGCTTTTATCCAAAGAGATTTGTCAGCCAGTGCACAGTGCCCACAATTTGTCCAGTAATAAAAGCTGTTGTCATTGTTTTTTTCTTTTCTATTGGCTGTCATAGTTCATATCTCACTAATCGTACAAGACAGGAGAGCAAAAATAAAGGTTGATTTTAAAGAAATGCTATTCTTTTGAGCTCTACGTTGTGCCGCGGTTTGCACAAAAATATAATGACAATAATCATAAATGTGTGTTGATCATGTGACACTGAAGACTGGAGTAATGATGATAAATTCAGCTTTGATCACAGGAATAAATTACACATTACTATATATTCACATAGAAAACCGCTATTTTAGATTCTAATAACATTTACATTTTTACTGTATTTTTGAAAAAATAAATGAGCCTCTGTGTGCAGAAGAGACTTTAAAAATCAGTATTTCTGTATTTTTTATTACACTGGTCCACTTTAGACACTTTCTACTAACTAAGTGAGTTTGAAACGATGTGTCAGCTCTCATTAGAGTATTAGTACACTGTAAAAACAAATCCGTTAAATTTACGGTAAAAAAAAAAACTGGCATCTGTGGTTGCCAGAAATTTACCATAACAGAATACGGTAGCAAAATTTTAGGTTTTACAGATTTAAGTTAAATTGACAGTAATTAACCGTATTTCATGAACTGAAATAATGTTAAATTACCAACCTATTGAATCACTAATATCTGTTATGTACCTTTGATATATACTGACAACCACCAATCACAGCGGAGATGAGAGTCACATGATGAGTCAAAGCTCAGGAGGACAATACTAATAATGATTGTGATTTTAACGGTAAAAGACTGTAAAAATGCTACGGTTAAAAACAGTTCACTGGTTAACAGAACGTTTCCGTACTATACACAGTGAATAACTGTAATAGATCTATTGTGATTTTACAGTAAAATACAGTTTTTGGAAGTGAAAAATAACAAGTCATAGTGTAATTTGCAGTGAAAAAATGTAAATGGACATTCCCAGAAATTCAAAAAAATGTTGTGTACATGTAATTATTACAATATAAATCTTTAAATTATACGGTTTTGAACTGTAAAATAGACAGTAAACTAAGTGCTGTCCCGTAAAACCTCAGATGTTGCTATCATATTTTTTACGGTAAATTTCTGGCAACCACAGCTGCCGTTTTTTTACTGTAAATTTTACAGGGATTTTTTTTACAGTGTAGAAGGAGCACAGTGTCATTCACACAAACACTAAACACCATCACGGTAACACACATGACATCTTTAAAATGCAATAAACATTCATTTAACAACATTCAATGTAAAATAAAACCCTGATGTACATAACTAATTAGAAAAACTAAGAAGAAACAGTTATTTCAACGAAAATACATCACATGCGAAGTGTCAAGCAGGGAATTCTGGGAATTTAAATTTACAGTATTTTACTTTTAAATTACACTAAATGTATCTATTACAGTTACGCACCGTATATAGTATGGAAACTTAATTAACAGTTTTTTTACCGTGGCATTTTTACAGTCTTTTACCGTTAAAATCACGATAAGGTTTTACTGTAAAAAATTATCGTGATTTTAATGGTAAAAGACTGTAAAAATGCTACGGTTAAAAATAGTTAACTGGTTAACAGAAAGTTTCTGTACTATATACGGTGAATAACTGTAATAGATCTAACCTTACATGTAATGTAATTTTACAGTAAAATACCGTTAAATTTACAATTAAGTCACTGTGTAATTTACAGTGAAAAAACGTAAAATCTGAGAATTCCCTGCGTGACGCTTTAAATGTGATGTATTTTCGTTGAAATAACTGTTTCTTTTTAGTTTTTTCTAATCATTTATGTACATCAGGATTTTATTTTACATCTAGTGTCGTTAAATGAATGTTTATTGCATTTTTAAGATGTCATGTGTGTTACCGTGATGGTGTTTAGTGTTTGTGTGAATGAAAAAATCAGCAGCTGTGGTTGCCAGAAATTTACCGTAAAAAAATACGGTAGCAACATTTTAGGTTTTACAAATTTAAGTTAAATTTACAGTAAATAAGCGTATTTCATGACCTGAAATAATGTAAAATTACCAACCTATTGAAATACTAATATCTGTTATGTACCTTTGATATATACTGACATCCACCAATCACAGCAGAGATGAGAGTCACATGATCAATCAAAGCTTTAATAGGACAATACTCATATAGTCATTCACACAAACACGGAACACACATGACATTTAACAACACTAGATGTAAAATAAAACCTAATAACACACATAATTCGTAAAGTTATTTGAACGAAAATACATCAAATGTGAAGTGTCACGCAGGGAATTCTGGGAATGCAATTTACGATTTTTCACTGTAAATCACACTACGACTTGCTCTTTTTCACTTCCGAAAACTGTAAATGTAA
>NC_137108.1:53449703-53507203 GCF_949357685.1 Gobio gobio
AAAGCAATGAAATCATGTTTAGAAGAGAAACACAAATTTGTTGCGTAGATCACAAATAATACGATTAAGTAAATTGGACAACATGTGTTTTCCTGTTTTTTCAGTGCACTCACTTTTATCGTCTCTAACATTCAGCACATATCTGTTTACCTTCCCCTAATCGATACACACTTATTATTAAACACATATTAGACGCTTTATTTCCACTTTTCTAATATTTTCTTAATTTTTATTGAAAAGAAATGCCTTTGTGATTTGATATGTGATGGGAAAACGGAGAAGATTGAGCTCGGCGAAAGCCGGACTCGAACCGCGGGTCGATTTGTGTCAAAACTAGATGCGGTGCATCTTACCCCTACACTACTGCCGCTCTCAATGCTATGGCGATTTCCGTAATGTTGTCTTTCCGACCTATACGTTTAGCAAGTAAAGCGGTATATTTGTACTTGATGTAATTGGCATCTACTCCAGTAAAAAAAATCGGAGGACTCGCCCACATTTTTTTTGCTTCCGACGCCCATGGTATTTAGTACCAAAATATTCAATAAATATTATTGAACTAAAATATAGAACATGTATTTAATTATAAAAATAGTTAAGGTGTTTGGTCACATTTGACCACCAGTGAGTATGAGTGTGAGCAATTAGGGCTAAATACAAGAAAAACATTAACATTAATGTTAACAATCTCCATCACTCTCATTATAAAACGATCCTGTACGGTTGACGTAATAATCAATGCACACTATGCTGTAGAGTTTACCAAACCTCTGCAAACACCTGTAAAGTGAAGCTGTTGTCTATCAAGCCATTCAAATGTATTGACACAGCGCAACTCGCAACTCCGTTTTTCAACACTCTGGCTTTAACTGTTATGCCATATCAGCACCATAGACCGTAAAAAAATATGGACGACGCGACTTCATTGACTTCCGCTGACCAAAGTTGAAGCTTTCGTAGGCCCGCTCACGGCGCTGACATCTTGGGACCGAGTCTGCGCAGTAGAGAACAGGAAGTAGAGGCGCGATTATCAAGAGCCCGCCCACACTCTCGCAGATGCAGAACAATTCATTATGTTGGTGTGAAATAAACAGTTATGGAAGTGTAGAAATTAAAGCTAAAGCTCCAATCTCCTCCCAAAAATCCAGAAAAAAAGTCCGTTAGTGCCTCAGTGACAAGTTCACTCAGAGAAGCCGTCAATCTCAGCTGTCAATCATGACGTCACACCCCTCGTTTTTATAGCATCAAATAACTCACTAAAACTAAACTTATTTAAAAAACGAACACTTGAAATGAAATTATTGTAATAAAAACTGCCTAAAATGACAGAAACCATCTTTAGGAAACAATTATTTGAAGTGTAATTAAATTGTTTAGTGTGTCTCGCGCCCATTCTAATACATGGAGAGGCGGGGTTTAGGAGCTATACTGGGACCGGCCACCGGGGGGCGATCGAGGCGCGAAAGCTTCAATTTCTGACTGAAGCACTACAGGCTTGGTTAGCACCAAAACACATAGTTTGGCAATTCAGCGTGAGAGCGTGAGACAGAGCCTGAAAGCGTGAGGATCACGGCAAATGCGTAAGAGTTGGCAACTCTGCAGTGTTAATTTCGTTGACGAATAATTTTCGTCATAATTTTTGTCAAAAAACCTTTTTTCACTGACGAAAACGAGACGATAACTAAATAAAAACTAGAGTTGGATGACAAAAACTATGACGGAAATCAACTGTCATTTTCGTCAGCAAATAAAAGCGAGAGGAGAATAGTGAGGTTAGTGAGGGTGGATTAGGGCAGAGATGGGTCAGAACTGATGATCTGTGTCTCAGATGAACACATTTGATCTGAACTGATCTAACCTCTGGAAAACACGGCTCACACACCCCCAATCCAGCTCCAGAGCGGCTCAATCAATAACACACACACACACACACACACACACACACACACACACACACACACACACACACACACACACACACACACACACCCCCAATCCAGCTCCAGAGCGGCTCAATCAATAACACACACACACACACACACACACACACACACACACACACACACACACACACACACACACACACACACACACACACACACACACACCCCCAATCCAGCTCCAGAGCGGCTCAATCAATAACACACACACACACACACACCCCCAATCCAGCTCCAGAGCGGCTCAATCAATAACACACACACACACACACACACACACACCCAATCCAGCTCCAGAGCGGCTCAATCAATAACACACACACACACACACACACACACACACACCCAATCCAGCTCCAGAGCGGCTCAATCAATAACACACACACACACACACACACACACACACCCCCAATCCAGCTCCAGAGCGGCTCAATGAAAAACACACACACACACACACACACACACACACACACACACACACACACACCCAATCCAGCTCCAGAGCGGCTCAATCAATAACACACACACACACACACACACACACACACACCCCCAATCCAGCTCCAGAGCGGCTCAATCAATAACACACACACACACACACACACACACACACACACACACACACACACACACCCCCAATCCAGCTCCAGAGCGGCTCAATCAATAACACACACACACACACACACACACACACACACACACACACACACACACACACCCAATCCAGCTCCAGAGCGGCTCAATCAATAACACACACACACACACACACACACACACACACACACACACCCAATCCAGCTCCAGAGCGGCTCAATCAATAACACACACACACACACACACACCCAATCCAGCTCCAGAGCGGCTCAATCAATAACACACACACACACACACACACACACACCCAATCCAGCTCCAGAGCGGCTCAATCAATAACACACACACACACACACACACACACACACACCCAATCCAGCTCCAGAGCGGCTCAATCAATAACACACACACACACACACACACCCAATCCAGCTCCAGAGCGGCTCAATCAATAACACACACACACACACACACACACACACCCAATCCAGCTCCAGAGCGGCTCAATCAATAACACACACACACACACACACACACACACACACACACACACACACACACACCCAATCCAGCTCCAGAGCGGCTCAATCAATAACACACACTTATGACAGACTATTGATTATGAACTAATGCTGATGAATAATGACTTTATGATGTTTATATAGTAATATGTTTTAGACGGTTGTAATGACGCATATTTGATCTCCTCATCTGAACTTGAATGAGCTCCTGCAACTGCAATAGAGGAGCAGACATTTCAAAATAAGAGTCCTGGTGTATTTCCAGCTTGTTTATCATTAAAAGTCACGCATTATATATTAGTTTCTGCTTACACAATAAACTGTGTTTAATTTAATTTCCATTTAATTCACAGTCAGGAGGAAAGACCAGTATTTGACACATATTCAATAAAGTATCAGGGTTATAATAGTTCACTAAAACCATTAAAAAAAACTTCATTACTTGAAATTAAATAAATGTTAACTGAAATGAAAAAAAAAACTTATTTGAAGCTTTAGCTTAATATGATATTGCCAACTGACTAAAACTATTATAACGATTATAAACAAAGTTATAAAAACTATATAGATGTTTTTAAAAAACAGACAAAAAATTGAATCAAGCTCTTTTGTGTATTTTTAATGTCAAAAACAAAATTATGTCAAAATGTCAGTTCAAGTGACAGTCGGTTATGTAATGCCTAAATGCTTAATGTATTACAGTTGAACTAAACTCTTTAGATTTTAGTCGACTAAAACTAAAAACAATTCAGGTGACTAAAATATGACTAAAACTAAAGGGCATTTTAGTTAAAAGACTATGACCATAACTAAATCAACATTTGCTGTCAAAATGAGCACTGCAGCCCTGTAATAATGCATGCGCACGAGCCGCATCAAGCGATGGGATGGTGTGTTTGAGGCGGAGGAATCGGCCGAGTGTTTTCTGTCTCCAGCTCATGCCTGATGCAGTGTCCGTGTCATCTGGAGGGTGACGGGTTATTGCGGCCCAGCGGCGGCTGTGCTATAAAACAGATTTACAGATTGTTAGCGTGCAGGTCCCAGGAGGGGGAGATTTCTCGAGCTTGAATGTTTTTGCTACGCGGCTCTGGTCTAACAGCTTGTCTTGCATTAAATCCCATCATGCCCCCCTGTGAGATTCCAGGCCGAACAAACACCCACATCTCGCTGCAGTTTAACTCCACTCGACCCAAAACTGAGCCACATCTATCCACAGTCTTCAGTCATGTGACTGTCGCGGAGCCTTGGAGGGCAAAACCGCCATAGAACGGCAGCACAAGCCTGTCAAATGTTCATCTTAAAACTAAAATATGTGAACAAGATGCGTTTGGGCACTTATGATCCATATACAGCCAGGGGCGGAGTTAGTGATTTGGGGGCCCCAAGCAAAATACAGGAACGGGGCCCTATGTTGTGATGATTGCTGACCTTGTCCCATCGTTGTGGACAATTTTTATTTTATTTTATAACATTGTACATGTTATAAATAATTGCTTTCGTCATGTTGTAGATCCCTTGTTCATGTGTAATCGGGTTATGACAGTATTAGAGTAGGTTGGACACTTATTTGTGGTCATTTTCACTGCACAATTGTTTACACAACACAAGGCTGTCTAATTCTAAACTTTAAAATATTTTTTATATTAACAAACTGAAAGAAATTATTTCACGCATGAGAATTTTCAACCAAAAATATGTTTACTGTGTGGAAAGTAACTGCACATGTGTCATCTACTCGGGTCCTTGAGTGAACGCCATTTAAACGATAAACAGGCCTATATCATACGCACTGCTGCTCCGTATTTAATTATAACTTCAGATGCATGATATTTTCATTTGTAGGGCCCTATGAAATCTGTTTTAGTTTTTTCCAAATTCCATTAAAAAAAATTTCAGATTCCTTTTTTTTTTCTGTTTAAATTTTTTCTGGATGGTTATATGCAATTTTATTAACCAAAAAGCATGTCTAATTAATTGAAACTTGAATAATTTAACAGCAATTTATTAAAAGTTTAACTAAATATATATTTATTTGTTTTATGTAGCTATTGAAATTTGAAGGCATACAACATTTATCTTTTATTCCAATGAAAATTAAACAAACCCTTTCATTTTTGTACATTGAAAGTGCTACACAACAGGGGATTTAGGCCTACTGTTAAAATGGTACTGTCCAAACTTTTATTTTGACCTTTTTCTGTGTGTTATGATGATAGTTTCTCTCAAATGAAACGGTTCAATGCTCGTGGCCTATGATTTCCGCGATGCAGAAAATGCGAACGGAATAGCGGAATCCAGTCATAAAAATTTAATTTAATGTTTAACGCGGAATGTCACGGAATTTGTCAAATTTTGGATGAATAAATCCAATGCAAGTCAGTACACTTCAATCAAATTGCGATATGGCCTAGTGCATGTGAATATTAAACGGCAAAAATACTATTTAAATATGAGTCCTGCATGTTTCGTGTCTCTGTGTGAATTAATTGAGCGTTGCGCGCGCATAAGCCGTGCGTCTGAGTTTTTATGAATGGATTCTGTGATCCTGTGCGTGTCTTCTGAATCGCGGAAATCATTTGGGCGCTACACTTTCTACAAGAAGCACGTTCAACGCGGATGCGCAGGCGGTTGTCGTGGTAATGAACGCCACAGCAACCACTAGTGCGTCCGCGCTGAACTCGCATATAATAAGCATTTTAGGGGGCCCTTGGCTTTGGGGGGCCCCAGGCGGTCGCCTACCTTTGCCTAATGGTTAAAGGATTAGTTCACTTTCAAATAAACTTTTGCTGATCATTTACTCACCCCCTTGTCATCCAAGATATCCATGTCTTTCTGTCTTCAGTCGAAAAGAAATGAAGATTTTTGATGAAAAGATTTCAGGATATTTCTCCATATAATGGAAGTCAATGGCCTCCAAACGGTTCAAGGTCCAAATGAGAGGTTCAGTACAGCTTCAAAAGGGCTTTAAACCACATCAGACGCTACCAGACCATCAATAAGGGTCTTATTTAGCAAAACCATCTGCCATTTATTAAAAAATAAATAAAGTTTAAGTTTTATAAGCACAAATGCTCACCTTGATCTGTTCAGTGATGTGCGCTCGTGACGTCACGTAAAACACAATTACGCTGAAAAAGTCACGTTAGACGCAGGCGTAAAGACGTTTGAATATGTGGATACGGTCCTCCTTCCGCTCATTTGTAAACACTGAATCGGTTCTTCCGCCTGCGTCTAGCATGAGCTTTTTTTTTCACACACACACACACACACACACACACACACACACACACACACACACACACACACACACACACACACACACACACACACACACACACACACACACACACACACACACACACACACACACACACACACACACACACACACACACACACACACACACACACAGTCTGGTGTTAATCTTGAGTATCTGTAGAGTAGTGTTGATCCTTCACACACACACACACACACACACACACACACACACACACACACACACACACACACACTTCTTTAGTGACATTGTTGATCTTGTGTCTAAAAACACAACACCAGCACCGCCAGCGGCTCCTGTGACCCGAACGAAGCTCGATGATGGACGCGCTCTTGCTCTCGCTCTGGGTGATGTGTGTGTGTGTGTGTGTGTGTGGGCGTGTGTGTGTGTTTAGCTCCGCCCACTGCTCTCCTCCACGAGCTCGGCTGTTTTCAGAAAGAATCGGTTCAGTGTTTCTCTCTTTTATAAATATGATAAACTAAAGACTCTTGTGAGATATGAAGGATCAACACTACTCTATAGATACTCAAGATTAACACCAGACTGTGTGTGTGTGTGTGTGTGTGTGTGTGTGTGTGTGTGTGTGTGTGTGTGTGTGTGTGTGTGTGTGTGTGTGTGTGTGTGTGTGTGTGTGTGTGTGTGTGTGTGTGTGTGTGTGTGTGTGTGTGTGTGTGTGGACTGGTAATCCCTACGTTATGATGGCAAAGATAGCAATATCCGAAATCCTCGTCCTTGTGGGGACATTTTTAGGTCCCCATGAGGAAAACATCTTATAAATCAGACTAAGTGATGCTTTTTGAAAATGTAAAAATGCAGAATGTCTCCTGTGATGGGTAGGTTTAGGGGCTGTGTGTGTGTGTGTGTGTGTGTGTGTGTGTGTGTGTGTGTGTGTGTGTGTGTGTGTGTGTGTGTGTGTGTGTGTGTGTGTGTGTGTGTGTGTGTGTGTGTGTGTGTGTGTGTGTGTGTGTGTGTGTGTGTGTAATGGGTAGGTTTAGGGGCAGTGTGTGTGTGTGTGTGTGTGTGTGTGTGTGTGTGTAATGGGTAGGTTTAGGGGCAGTGTGTGTGTGTGTGTGTGTAATGGGTAGGTTTAGGGGCAGTGTGTGTGTGTGTGTGTGTGTGTGTGTGTATGACCCCATTAATCACTGTTCATTCTGTTAAAGGTGCAGTGCTCAGTTCAGCTGCACGTGTGAATCTCTACTAATGCGCATGTTTTCCTCCATCAGCCGTTCAGTGTGGGAATCCCGGCACTCCGGCCAACGGGCAGATCTCGCGTGTCATGGGCACCAGCTTCTCTCACTCCATCATCTACTCGTGTGCGGACGGATACCGGCTCTCCGGATCGCCCTCTCGCCAGTGCCTGGCCAACGGGACCTGGTCTGGGGCCGAGCCCAACTGCACCTGTACGTACTCCAGCAGCCAATGGAGACAGAGCGACACGCATCATAATCTGAAGGCCACGCCCACCGGGGGGGAAACAATCCAACGTCTCCATTGACTTTGCATTGCGTGAAGCGGCCTTTTTGTCATTTCGGACTTATAACAAAAAACTGAACAATGTATAAAAGCTGATATGTGACAAAGTGTACAGCAAACAAGCTAAACAAAACCCAGAAGCAAAAACCCAGACGTTTTTATAAGCTGTTGACCCAAAAAACGAGCGTTTAAGGACAAAAAAGTGGATTCAGGCCATTGAGACAGCGCGCGACGGGTCATATTACACGGAGAACTACGGCGACTAGAGGAGAATGTAATCAACGACAGGAAATATAATATATAAAACAGACATTTGAATATTTGACTTAACAGAGACAAAATGTTTACTGCACACATACTGAGACACACTGAGTGTCAGGATCCCAAAATTGACCCATTCAACAGCTGAAGCGTCACTTTGTATTGCCTGTATCCACTTTTATCTTCATAAACGCTCGTTTTTTTGGGTCGACAGCTTATAAAACTTATTTCTGTGTTTTTTAGCTTGTTTGCTGTACACTTTGTCACATATCAGCTTTCAGACATTGTTCTGTTTTATGTTATAAGTCCAAAATGACAATGAGGCAGCCTCACACAATGCAAAGTCAATGGAGAGCGTTGGATTGTTTTCCCCCCCGGTGTGGGCGTGGCCTAAATACGCTCTGTCTCTCTGCTTCCTCTGTTCTGCTTCTCCTCACCTGTGTTTCCTGCTAAATGTTGGCAAAGACTTCTGTCATAACAAGACGCCCATTTGTGATTAGCCAGCCGGACTGATGTTGCTGCTCAGGCCCTGTTCACCTCGTGAGGAATCTCATTAAAGCTCCAGATTTATTACCACATCGCCGTCTAAGTAATAGCCGGACGAGATGACAGGCAGAATCAATCTCTCGCTGACGTGTAATGCCAGATTGATGTCGGGGTAGTGGGGAAATAATGAGCGGAATTACTCTCTTCATCTGACAAGATAAACTGTGGATGTTAAAGGTGACGTCGTTTCAGAAATGGCACAGATGATGAATGTCTTCAGACACGCCCCCCGCCTGACATTGATTGGTCAAGCAGGAAGCCCCGCCCCTAAAGCTCTGCGTTCCGAATTTATCATTTTAAAATGTCGTTTAATCGTTGACATTAATGAAATGGGTAAGAACTCAAAGTTTAACTGTGAAACTAAAAGCATAAAAAAGATTAAGAGTTAACTGAATTGAAAAACTTCAGCTAGTTGAACATTTAAAAGCAACATTAATCATTTTTATTTCGTTTACTTAAAGTACTAATATAGCTACAACTGGAATAAAAACTATATAGACATCATTTAAAAAAACGATTCAAAATGACACGAACACACAACAAAAATACTAAAACTTTAAACTGAAAACAGAAAATGTTTAATATGAAACACTATAGTAGTGAATATATGTATATAAATATTTTAGGGCTGTCAAAAGATTAATCGCGATTAATCGCATCCAAAATAAAAGTTTGTGTTTACATAATATATGTGTGTGTACTCTGTTAATTATTATTTATATATAAATACACACACAAAAGCATGTATATATTTAAGAAAAAAATATTATTTTTATATTTAAAACATTTATATTTATATATATTATAGATTATATAAATGTATATACAGTATATACAAGCAAATATTTCTGAAATATATACATGAATGTGTGTGTATTTATATATAAATAATAATTAACAGAGTACACACACATATATTATGTAAACACAAACTTTTATTTTGGATGCGATTAATCGCGATTAATCTTTTGACAGCCCTAATATATATATATGTATATATATATATATATATATATATATATATATATATATATATATATATATATATATGTATATGTATATATATATATATATATATATATATATATATATATATATATTTATATATATATATATATATATATATATATATATATATATATATATATATATATATATATATATATATATATATATATATATATATATATATATATATATATATATCCAGGACAAACTAAAATATTTGTCAATAAAATTAAATCATTAACTTTTTCATATAAAATAATGGCATATTTTTAATAATTAAAATTAAATAAAAATTTGAGTTTGACAACAAATTCACTGCAAAACACAGCATAGTTCAAAACTGGAATAAAAAATTATAAAAACTATTAAAAATGAGACGAACACACAACAAAAATACTAAAACTTTAACTATGAATGAAAGTAAAAACAGAAAATCTAAAAGTAAAAACTGAATCAAATGTTTAATATTAAAAACTATAATAGTGCAAAATATATATAAACATTGATATTTGTATCTGTTTGATGTGAAGTCAATTAAATAAAAATGCATGAGACTGAATTATGCGATTAACACTCACTATTAAAACTTAATTATGATACGGTGGGAGAATTAATTTTTAATGTCATGTTTTAGACACTACCATGATTATCAATATCAAAGTAAGATTTTTTTATGTTTTTGGAAGTCTCTTCTGCTCACCTGCTTTTATTTGATTAAAAATACAGTAAAAATTATGAAATATTATTCCAGTGTAGATCATCTGTTCTTTGTGTGAATATACAGTAAAGTGTGATTTATTCCTGTGATATAATCATCATTACTCCAGTCTTCAGAGTCACATGACCCTTCACTGATCATATGAGGATCTGATGCTCTGAAGATGTGCTTCTGACCGATGCCATGCTTCATCTGTAGCATCCTGACCCCGAGGCTTGACCGTTATCTTCTCGACAGGCCGAAGTGTAGCACGACGCTCAGGATAATCGCGTGTGTTAGTTATATTTCCCTTGGAGACCATGAAGGGTTTTCTGATGTGATGATGTTCTTCTGCTCTGATAGTGATCAGCTGCGGAGATCCCGGCGTTCCTGCCAACGGCCTGAGGTTCGGCGAGGACTTCACCATCGGCCAGAATGTGTCGTATTCCTGCCAGCCGGGGTTCGTGATGGAGAACGGCAGCGCCACCATCCGCACCTGCACCCGCAACGCCACCTGGAGCGCCACCTCACCCTCCTGCCACGGTACAGGCTTTGTTTGGGGAAGTTACGATACTGATGCTGCGTTCACACCAAACGCCAATAGAGCGTCAAAATCGCATCTATCGCTTCTAGTTTCATGCGCAAACATTTTGAATGCATTCGCGGCGAATTGGACGCGCGTAGAAATCGAGCGCTGGAAGCGAAATAGACGCACGTTCAAGGCACTCCAGGAGAAATATGTCATAAAACACCCCTCTGCCTCTTTTCATTTTCATTAAAAATATATAATAAAGGGTTAGTTCACCCAAAAATGAAAATTCTGTTATTAATGACTGAGCCTCATGTGGTTGGACACCCGTCAGACCTCCGTTCATCTTCAGACACAAATGAAGATATTTTAGTGTAAATCTGATGCTCTGAAAGGCCTCCATTGGCTCAACTTTACACTCTCAAGACCCTTAAAAGACACTAAAGACTAAAGTTACAAAGTCCATCTCACTACAGCGGCTCTACAATAACTTTATGAAGACGAGAATAGTTTCTGTGCGCAAAAAAACCCTAAATAACGACTTATATAGTGATGACGATTTCAAAACACGGCATCATGAAGCTTCGAAGCGTTATGAATCAGTGAGTCGATTCAGCGGTTCAGAGCGTTATGAATCAGTGAGTCGATTCAGCGGTTCAGAGCGTTATGAATCAGTGAGTCGATTCAGCGGTTTGAATCGCCAAATTTCAGCAGTTTGGTGGTCTGACACGCGATCCGAATCAGGATTCGGCTCATTGATTCATAACGCTTCGAAGCTCGTCATCACTATATAAGTCGTTATTTAGGGTTTTTTTGCGCACAGAAACTATTCTCGTCTTCATAAAGTTATTGTAGAGCCGCTGTAGTGAGATGGACTTTGTAACTTTAGTCTTTAGTGTCTTTTAAGGGTCTTGAGAGTGTAAAGTTGAGCCAATGGAGGCCTTTCAGAGCATCAGATTTACACTAAAATATCTTCAGTTGTGTCTGAAGATGAACGGAGGTCTGATGGGTGTCCAACCACATGAGGCTCAGTCATTAATGACACAATTTACAGTTTTGGGTGAACTAACCCTTTAAGCATTAATAGCCACACAAATGTGGTCCAGGCAACGCCTACATTATCTTCACTGCATGTATATTTAAATATCCTTAAAAAATAAAGTTATGAAACTTCTCTTTGCCCTCAGTCAAAACGATTTGGCAGACAACAAATGAAGATTCATGAGAGCAAAGATCGGCCGTTAGATCTACACAAGACGAGCCACTACAGGACATCAGAGCCAGAGCCAGAGCTCACAACTCCACAAACACAAGATTATTTTTTGGAATAGGCGCTCTCTTTATAAATAAACCACAGATTTGAGCTTTAAACAACTACATTCTCACCTGAAAAGTCTTAAAATACAATTTTGTGACACAATAGTTGTTTTAAATTAAGCGGGTTTCTCATCACGTCACTTTATCATGTGACCGCAGCGAGCAGGCTCCTGATTGGTTGACGCGTCGCGAATTGACGGCAAAGTTCAAATTTTTCAACTCGGGCTTCAGACGCAAATTCACTTCAAACGCGTGAATGCACAAAAAGCACCACTCGCGTGTAACACGTATCACGCAAGACGCTCAATTTGCGTCCAATTCGCCTCATTCACGCGAACTGGACACACGAATGAGACTGATTCGCGTCCTTCGCGCCACGCAAAACGCGCCATTCATCCATCCATGTATCCATCTATCCATCCATCCATTTATCATTCATCCATCCATGTATCCATCTATCCATCCATCCATTTATCATTCATCCATCCATGTATCCATCTATCCATCCATCCATTTATCATTCATCCATCCATGTATCCATCTATCCATCCATCCATTTATCATTCATCCATCCATCCATCCATCCATTATCCATCTATCCATCCATCCATTTATCATTCATCCATCCATGTATCCATCTATCCATCCATCCATTTATCATTCATCCATCCATCCATCCATCCATTATCCATCTATCATCCATCCATCCATCCATCCTTCATCCATCCTTCATCCATCCATCCATCCATCCATCATCCATCCATCCATCTCTCATCCATCCATAATCCATCCATAATCCATCCATCATCCATCCATCTATCACCCATCCATCATCCATCCATCCATCCATCCATCCATCCTTCATCCATCCTTCATCCATCCATCCATCCATCATCCATCCATCCATCTATCATCCATCCATAATCCATCTCTCATCCATCCATAATCCATCCATAATCCATCCATCATCCATCCATCTATCACCCATCCATCATCCATCCATCTATCATCCATCCATCCACCATCCATCTATCACCCATCCATCCATCCATCCATCCATTCCAAATCCTATAGAGATTTGTATTTCTTACTGTTTAAAACCAGGGCTGTCAATAGAACAAGAGTGGTAAAAAAAAATGCATTTCATATTCATATATTCTTATTTTTTTCTCTCAAAGCCTTTCATAGGACATTTAGCAGTTTATTAGGTGTTATTTAGCTGTTTTGACACATGCATTGTGAAGTATGTAAAACTGTAAGCAGCCGTTCTCCTCTATTAGATAACGGCAGTGTTTCATTTTATCACCTTTGTGTATTTCACAGGTCGTTTTAATGACTGGAGCCGATCCAGTTTTCTGCATCGATTCCATCTTGGCTTTGTGTTATGCGTCATTTGTGGCATTCAGCGCTCTCCTTTCAGCCGTTTTGTATTTGTTTTTTTTTATCCAATATCAGATTTTCTTTGACAGCCCACATGCTCACATCCGATTACAAATCACTGAGAGGAACTTTCCTTCCTCCAGCGTTCTCATTAGTGCTAAAACGCTATTGACAGTTGTGTTTTGTGTTTTCACCATCCTCATTACAGCATTAGTTCTTGACGTTTGTGAGTATAAATATCCAGACCTGTTTTTCCACACTCCACACCGTCTTGTTTACTAAAGAACTCGTGAAAATGGCGGCCATTAAAATTCAGAGAACAAACACACCGAGAGCAAATTGCTCGCTGAGATCCTGCAGAGAAACATCAATGTGGCGTCCTAATAGAGCGTAATGCAGAGTCATTAGAAAGCCATTTCTCTGGCCCGGCGTGGATGGACCGAGTGATTTGTGGCTGGACGGACCCTGAGGCCAGGAGTCTGCCGCAAGGCATTTGTGCCCGAGGGCTCATCTCTCTCTCTCCGTTTCTCCTTCATTGCTCTACGTTTCACCATCTGCAGACAGTGAAGGCCGTCAGAGTCCAGTGACCTCTGTGAGATTAGCATTCCTTCACACACACACACACAATCACACACACACACACACACACACACACACACACACACACACACACACACACACACACACACACACACTCAGAGGAGTATCAGTCACTTGAGAGTGTCTGCTCAGATCTGTCAATCTCTTTCCAGTTCAACCAATAGTAAGAGTTTGGGGTGTGGCTACTGTAGCAGGTGGAGAGTTTGGGGTGTGGCTACTGTAACAGGCGGAGAGTTTGGGGAGTGGCTACTGTAGCAGGTGGAGAATTTGGGGAGTGGCTACTGTAGCAGGTGGAGAGTTTGGGGAGTGGCTACTGTAGCAGGTGGAGAGTTTGGGGTGTGGCTACTGTAACAGGTGGAGAGTTTGGGGAGTGGCTACTGTAGCAGATGGAGAGTTTGGGGAGTGGCTACTGTAACAGGCGGAGAGTTTGGGGAGTGGCTACTGTAGCAGGTGGAGAATTTGGGGTGTGGCTACTGTAACAGGCGGAGAGTTTGGGGAGTGGCTACTGTAGCAGGTGGAGAATTTGGGGTGTGGCTACTGTAGCAGATGGAGAGTTTGGGGAGTGGCTACTGTAACAGGCGGAGAGTTTGGGGAGTGGCTACTGTAGCAGATGGAGAGTTTGGGGAGTGGCTACTGTAGCAGGTGGAGAGTTTGGGGAGTGGCTACTGTAACAGGCGGAGAGTTTGGGGAGTGGCTACTGTAGCAGGTGGAGAGTTTGGGGAGTGGCTACTGTAACAGGCGGAGAGTTTGGGGAGTGGCTACTGTAGCAGATGGAGAGTTTGGGGAGTGGCTACTGTAGCAGGTGGAGAGTTTGGGGAGTGGCTACTGTAGCAGATGGAGAGTTTGGGGTGTGGCTACTGTAGCAGATGGAGAGTTTGGGGAGTGGCTACTGTAGCAGATGGAGAGTTTGGGGAGTGGCTACTGTAGCAGGTGGAGAGTTTGGGGTGTGGCTACTGTAGCAGATGGAGAGTTTGGGGTGTGGCTACTGTAGCAGGTGGAGAGTTTGGGGAGTGGCTACTGTAGCAGGTGGAGAGTTTGGGGAGTGGCTACTGTAGCAGGTGGAGAGTTTGGGGAGTGGCTACTGTAGCAGGTGGAGAGTTTGGGGAGTGGCTACTGTAGCAGGTGGAGAGTTTGGGGAGTGGCTACTGTAGCAGGTGGAGAGTTTGGGGAGTGGCTACTGTAGCAGGTGGAGAGTTTGGGGAGTGGCTACTGTAGCAGGTGGAGAGTTTGGGGAGTGGCTACTGTAGCAGGTGGAGAGTTTGGGGAGTGGCTACTGTAGCAGGTGGAGAGTTTGGGGTGTGGCTACTGTAGCAGATGGAGAGTTTGGGGAGTGGCTACTGTAGCAGGTGGAGAGTTTGGGGTGTGGCTACTGTAGCAGATGGAGAGTTTGGGGAGTGGCTACTGTAGCAGGTGGAGAGTTTGGGGTGTGGCTACTGTAGCAGATTGAGAGTTTGGGGTGTGGCTACTGTAGCAGGTGGAGAGTTTGGGGAGTGGCTACTGTAGCAGGTGGAGAGTTTGGGGTGTGGCTACTGTAGCAGATGGAGAGTTTGGGGAGTGGCTACTGTAGCAGGTGGAGAGTTTGGGGTGTGGCTACTGTAGCAGATGGAGAGTTTGGGGAGTGGCTACTGTAGCAGGTGGAGAGTTTGGGGAGTGGCTACTGTAGCAGATGGAGAGTTTGGGGTGTGGCTACTGTAGCAGATGGAGAGTTTGGGGAGTGGCTACTGTAGCAGATGGAGAGTTTGGGGAGTGGCTACTGTAGCAGGTGGAGAGTTTGGGGAGTGGCTACTGTAGCAGATGGAGAGTTTGGGGTGTGGCTACTGTAGCAGATGGAGAGTTTGGGGAGTGGCTACTGTAGCAGGTGGAGAGTTTGGGGTGTGGCTACTGTAGCAGGTGGAGAGTTTGGGGAGTGGCTACTGTAGCAGATGGAGAGTTTGGGGTGTGGCTACTGTAGCAGATGGAGAGTTTGGGGAGTGGCTACTGTAGCAGGTGGAGAGTTTGGGGAGTGGTTACTGTAGCAGATGGAGAGTTTGGGGTGTGGCTACTGTAGCAGATGGAGAGTTTGGGGAGTGGCTACTGTAGCAGGTGGAGAGTTTGGGGTGTGGCTACAGTAGCAGGTGGAGAGTTTGGGGAGTGGCTACTGTAGCAGATGGAGAGTTTGGGGTGTGGCTACTGTAGCAGATGGAGAGTTTGGGGAGTGGCTACTGTAGCAGATGGAGAGTTTGGGGTGTGGCTACTGTAGCAGATGGAGAGTTTGGGGAGTGGCTACTGTAGCAGGTGGAGAGTTTGGGGTGTGGCTACTGTAGCAGATGGAGAGTTTGGGGAGTGGCTACTGTAACAGGTGGAGAGTTTGGGGTGTGGCTACTGTAGCAGGTGGAGAGTTTGGGGAGTGGCTACTGTAGCAGATGGAGAGTTTGGGGTGTGGCTACTGTAGCAGATGGAGAGTTTGGGGAGTGGCTACTGTAGCAGATGGAGAGTTTGGGGTGTGGCTACTGTAGCAGATGGAGAGTTTGGGGAGTGGCTACTGTAGCAGATGGAGAGTTTGGGGAGTGGCTAATGTAGCAGATGGAGAGTTTGGGGTGTGGCTACTGTAGCAGGTGGAGAGTTTGGGGAGTGGCTACTGTAGCAGATGGAGAGTTTGGGGAGTGGCTACTGTAGCAGGTGGAGAGTTTGGGGCGTGGCTACTGTAGCAGGTGGAGAGTTTGGGGCGTGGCTACTGTAGCAGGTGGAGAGTTAGGGGGGTGGCTACTGTAGCAGGTGGAGAGTTTGGGGAGTGGCTACTGTAACAGGTGGAGAGTTTGGGGAGTGGCTACTGTAGCAGGTGGAGAGTTTGGGGAGTGGCTACTGTAGCAGATGGAGAGTTTGGGGAGTGGCTACTGTAACAGGTGGAGAGTTTGGGGAGTGGCTACTGTAGCAGATGGAGAGTTTGGGGAGTGGCTACTGTAGCAGATGGAGAGTTTGGGGAGTGGCTACTGTAGCAGATGGAGAGTTTGGGGAGTGGCTACTGTAACAGGTGGAGAGTTTGGGGTGTGGCTACTGTAGCAGATGGAGAGTTTGGGGAGTGGCTACTGTAGCAGATGGAGAGTTTGGGGAGTGGCTACTGTAGCAGGTGGAGAGTTTGGGGTGTGGCTACTGTAGCAGATGGAGAGTTTGGGGAGTGGCTACTGTAGCAGGTGGAGAGTTTGGGGCGTGGCTACTGTAGCAGATGGAGAGTTTGGGGAGTGGCTACTCTAGCAGGTGGAGAGTTTGGGGAGTGGCTACTGTAGCAGGTGGAGAGTTTGGGGAGTGGCTACTGTAGCAGGTGGAGAGTTTGGGGAGTGGCTACTGTAGCAGGTGGAGAGTTTGGGGCGTGGCTACTGTAGCAGATGGAGAGTTTGGGGAGTGGCTACTGTAACAGGTGGAGAGTTTGGGGAGTGGCTACTGTAGCAGGTGGAGAGTTTGGGGAGTGGCTACTGTAGCAGGTGGAGAGTTTGGGGAGTGGCTACTGTAGCAGGTGGAGAGTTTGGGGAGTGGCTACTGTAGCAGATGGAGAGTTTGGGGAGTGGCTACTGTAGCAGATGGAGAGTTTGGGGAGTGGCTACTGTAACAGGTGGAGAGTTTGGGGTGTGGCTATTGTAGCAGGTGGAGAGTTTGGGGTGTGGCTACTGTAGCAGGTGGAGAGTTTGGGGAGTGGCTACTGTAGCAGATGGAGAGTTTGGGGAGTGGCTACTGTAGCAGATGGAGAGTTTGGGGTGTGGCTACTGTAACAGGTGGAGAGTTTGGGGAGTGGCTACTGTAACAGGTGGAGAGTTTGGGGAGTGGCTACTGTAACAGGTGGAGAGTTTGGGGTGTGGCTACTGTAGCAGATGGAGAGTTTGGGGAGTGGCTACTGTAGCAGGTGGAGAGTTTGGGGAGTGGCTACTGTAGCAGATGGAGAGTTTGGGGTGTGGCTACTGTAACAGGTGGAGAGTTTGGGGAGTGGCTACTGTAGCAGGTGGAGAGTTTGGGGAGTGGCTACTGTAACAGGTGGAGAGTTTGGGGTGTGGCTACTGTAGCAGGTGGAGAGTTTGGGGAGTGGCTACTGTAGCAGATGGAGAGTTTGGGGTGTGGCTACTGTAACAGGTGGAGAGTTTGGGGAGTGGCTACTGTAACAGGTGGAGAGTTTGGGGAGTGGCTACTGTAACAGGTGGAGAGTTTGGGGTGTGGCTACTGTAGCAGATGGAGAGTTTGGGGAGTGGCTACTGTAGCAGATGGAGAGTTTGGGGAGTGGCTACTGTAACAGGTGGAGAGTTTGGGGTGTGGCTACTGTAGCAGGTGGAGAGTTTGGGGTGTGGCTACTGTAGCAGGTGGAGAGTTTGGGGTGTGGCTACTGTAGCAGGTGGAGAGTTTGGGGAGTGGCTACTGTAACAGGTGGAGAGTTTGGGGAGTGGCTACTGTAACAGGTGGAGAGTTTGGGGTGTGGCTACTGTAGCAGATGGAGAGTTTGGGGTGTGGCTACTTTAGCAGGTGGAGAGTTTGGGGTGTGGCTACTGTAGCAGGTGGAGAGTTTGGGGTGTGGCTACTGTAGCAGATGGAGAGTTTGGGGAGTGGCTACTGTAGCAGGTGGAGAGTTTGGGGAGTGGGTACTGTAGCAGATGGAGAGTTTGGGGAGTGGCTACTGTAACAGGTGGAGAGTTTGGGGAGTGGCTACTGTAACAGGTGGAGAGTTTGGGGTGTGGCTACTGTAGCAGGTGGAGAGTTTGGGGAGTGGCTACTGTAGCATATGGAATAGAAAAAATAGAAATTCTAACTATAAGTCATATTAATATGCAGTGGTATAATAGTATTAGAGTAATATAATTTCTCTTTTGTAAGATGTTTCGGATATAAATTATTCATACAGTAATCTTTAAATCGTGTTAATTTGTGTGTGTGCATGTGTAGATCCTATCAGACCTTGTTCTGCAGTTTTCAAGTGTGTTTACAGAGCTGTCCACTTTATGTTCAGGCCAAAACTTAAGTCGATATTCTCTCACATCAGTAAACATCATGACGGTAAGTGTTTGCTGGAGGGGAAAAGGGCAGCTGTAGTTAGTTGGAAAAAGATTTGGAAGTCTTTTCAAAGCACCTTGGCCGAGAATAAAGGTGATGTTTTGGATGAAACGCTTTCTACTTGGCAGCGCTGCTGTTCACCTCGGGTCAGCCGTGTAGACGAGCAGCAGTGATGCAGCATGTCTGTCATCCACACTGACCGGCCTCAGGGACCGGCTTGAGCGATGGGCCTTTCTACGTGCAACACATGCTGAGCAACTGTGAGCACACACACCTGCCACAGACTGCTGCGCTTCAGCGCTTTTAAAGCCCCGCCCCAAACTCACGCCATTGGCTGAGCCGGGACTTGTTGGTATTGTGGGTCAATCCAACAATTAGTGGCTACTCTGTATGTAGGGCCCTACAGGCAATGAAAAAAACGCGGACAGAATCGCGGAATCGTTTTTAAATGTTTAAAAAATATTAATTAATAATTTTTTATGTTTATATGTAACATTTGATGTATAATTGTATATGCAAACTCAGCATATAAGTAAAATTCACTCTAAAATTACTATAAAATCAAAGCCATATGTCTAACCAAGATGTGTTCCAAATTTTAAGTTGATATCACAAAAATTGAAGTCCCCATGAGATTTTGTTTAGGGCGCTGTACCAAAAATAGCCACCGGGTGACATCCACTTTCCATTGATTGTTTTTTTGAAGCATTTTCCTGTAAATTTCCGTCCAAATATCACTTCCATCACAAAACAGTCACCAAATATGGACCCTTGAGACTCAGACCTTTCCGACGATATGTGTTTTGTCAAGATTAGAAAAGATTTTGATTATAAAGTACAACCCCAAATCAGAAAAAGTTGGGACAGTATGGAAAACGCAAATAAATAAAAAAAGAAGGGATTTCTAAATTTACTTTGACTTGTATTTCATTGCAGACAATATGAACACATGTTTTGTCTGGTCAACTTCATGTCATTTGTAAATATGCATCCTTTCCTGTCATTCAGACCTGCAACACATTTCAAAAAAAGTTGGGACAGGAGCAATTTAGGGCTAGTAATGAGGTAAAATGGTTAAATAATGATGTGATTTGAAACAGGTGATGTCAACAGGTGATTGTAATTATGATTTGGTACAAAAGCAGCATCCAAGAAAGGTCTAATCCTTTAGGAGCAAAGATGGGCAGAGGATCGCCAGTTTGCCAACAAATACGTGAGAAAATTATTGAAATGTTTAAAAACAATGTTCCTCAAAGAAAGATAGGAAGAGATTTGGATATTTCACATTCAACAGTGCATACCATAATTAAAAGATTCAAGGAATCTGGAGGAATTTCAGTGCGTAAAGGACAAGGGCGCAAGCCTAAGCTGAACAACCGTGATCTCCGATCCCTCAGGCGGCACTGCATCAAGAATCGTCATCATCTAGAAGCCATATCACCACATGGGCTCAGGACTACTTTGGCAAACCTTTGTCAAGTACCACAATACGTAGTTACATCCACAAATGCCAGTTAAAACTGTCCTGTGCCAAAAGGAAGCCCTATGTTAACAGTGTCCAGAAGCGCCGTCGACTTCTCTGGGCTCGAGGCATCTGGGATGGACCATCACACAGTGGAAACGTGTACTGTGCTCAGATGAAGCAGTATTTCAGGTATTTTTTGGGAGGAATGGACGCTGTGTGCTCCGGACCAAAGAAGAAAAGGATCATCCAGACTGTTACCAGCAACAAGTCCAGAAGCCAGGGTCTGTCATGGTATGGGGTTGTGTCAGTGCCCTTGGCAAAGGTAACTTGCACTTCTGTGAAGGCTCCATTAATGCTGAAAAGTACATCGAGATTTTGGAGCATAATATGCTGCCTTCAAGAAGACATCTTTTCCAGGGACGTCCATGCATATTTCAACAAGACAATGCAAAAGCACATTCTGCACACATTCTGCAGTCCTGGCTGTGGAGGAAGAGGGTTCGGGTACTTGACTGGCCTGCCTCAGTCCCGACCTGTCTCCAATAGAGAATGTGTGGAAGACCCCGAACTGTTGGCCACCTTAAGACTTGTTTGCAGGAAGAATGGGACAAAATTACACCTGAAACACTTCATCACTTGGTGTCTTCAGTCCCTAAACGTCTTTTAAGTGTTGTGAAAAGGAATGGCAACATTACAAAGTGGTAAATGCTTTACTGTCCCAACTTTTTTTGAAATGTGTTGCAGGTCTGAATGACAGGAAAGGATGCATATTTACAAATGACATGAAGTTGACCAGACAAAACATGAAATATGTTGTGTTCATATTGTCTGCAATGAAATACAAGTCAAAGTAAATTTAGTTTTTTTTTTTGCGTTTTCCATACTGTCCCAACTTTTTCTGATTTTGGGTTGTAGTTCAAATAAATGTTGTAATACGAAACATGACGCCGCCCACCAGGGGGAGGAGCCTGTTAGAAGTATTTAGAGTACCGTTTCCATGGTAACGCAACGTCCGATTTCAAAACAGTTTTCACAGGATGAATTTTGAGTTCGTAAGCTCTCAAATGAAACCTAATTTATGATAATTACTCAAATATATGATACGAAAAAAAGGCGATCAAAAAAAGAGCGGCAGGCGGGAAGTGTGTGTAAGCGCACACACACAGATGGACCTGTTAACTGAACTGGCTGTTGCTTTAATAAGTTAGGTTGCATGAATCTATTTAATTGCAGCGGATTTAACATTCAGTGCCCTTCGGAGAGACGGGAACACTCAGAGTTGCAGTTTTTAACCTTGTTAGCTTCCATGTCTCATTAAACTCGGCCCCTGAGCCACGAGATGCACACATGAAATGTTTCACATCATCATCCTCATCATCCTCACTTGAAGCAGTCTCCACACACCTACGCTGATTTATTATACATTATATGTGAAGGCTTTCAGTCATGCAGGCCACAGTAAGTCAGCTAAACTTTGTCCAAAGCTGCAGCTCATGCTTCATCCCTTGGATTTTGACTTTGATTGGGTCGGACAGCTCGGCAAACTCTGGGGCGGTGGCGCTGGAGTCTGCGCTCGTCTGTTTACTGAAGTTTACTGTGAGCTGAAGGCTTATGGCCAGTGTCTCTTCAGTGCCGGATATTCTGTCCCTTCTTCCCACTTAATCTCCAAAAGCTACGAGCCGCTCACAGAGGGTTTCCAGCACCTCATATCTTCTACTGAGGAGAACTGAGTGAAGAGCAAAGCCTCACATCACTGCTTCAAACGCACACAACTTTATTTCCTTCTGTGGAAACCCAAAAGAAAACATTCGGAGGAAAGTAATTTTATAGGGACTGCCGAGATGCAAGAAACGTACTTGTATGTATACATATAAATATACACAGATCAGGCATCAAGATCAACTTTTTAAAATAAAATAATGGCATTTTTTAATTATTAATTTTTGAGTTTGACAACAAACACATCGCTAAATACAGCTAAACAGCACAGTTCAAAACATAATAATAACGAATCATTTCTGAACATTGACTCTCAGTCATTATTCAGCCTTTTTCATGGTTTCTCAAAAAAAAGAATAAAAGTACAGAATATAATAGCGTAGTTCTAATAGGGGCTCATTGTAAGGCAGTGTTAACACACACCCCGTCTGCTCAACTGGGATGTAAACCGCGGCTCATGTCTTCTGCTGTTAGATCAGCATTAAAGAACATCTCAACTGTTAAATAACAGATATAAGATTATAATAATATCAGATATATCTTATTTTAAATAAACACAAAAAATAGAGATGAAAAATGAACTTAGGTAAGAAATAAACTTTTGCTATGGTTAAATACATGTTCAGTAATATCTTCCAAAGTTTTTTTATTTTGGCGCTATTTTTTCTCTAAATAATGTTGATATGGCAACTAGTAAATACACTGAGTTTGGTCATTCTGGCACGTGTGGAAAGGGTTAAAACATGTGTGTTACAACTAACCCGCGTTAGGTTGTGCCCCGCGCCCCCCCTACGCCATGGCCAATGAGTGATGTGGATTTTGTCATGTGACTGCATTTTGGTTCGTTGGTTCGGACCAAAGCAATCAGTGGTGTGAAAAGGAACCAAAAAAGCTGAAAAATGCTACAATGTATAATTATTTGCCCTTGGTTTGGACCAAATGAACAGAACTAGTATCAGTTCCATTCCATATGTTCAGAGTTCCATTCCATATATTCAGTTTCATTTATATTTAAAAATATTCCGTTACATTCCATATGTTCAGAGTTCCATTCCATATGTTCTGTTTCATTTCATATATTCAAAAGTTCCATTCCATATATTCAGAGTTCCATTCCATATGTTAAAAGTTCCATTCCATATGTTCCGTTTCATTTCATATATTCAGAGTTCCATTCCATATATTCAGAGTTCCATTCCATATGTTCAAAGTTCCATTCCATATGTTCTGTTTCATTTCATATATTCAGAGTTCCATTCCATATGTTCTGTTTCATTTAATATATTCAGAGTTTCATTCCAAATATTCAGAATTCCATTCCATATATTCAGAGTTCCATGCCTTATATTCAGAGTTCCATTCCATATGTTCTGTTTCATTTCATATATTCAGAGTTCCATTCCATATGTTCTGTTTCATTTCATATATTCAGAGTTCCATTTCATATGTTCAGAGTTCCGTTCCATATGTTCAAAGTTCCATTCCATATATTGTGTTCCATTCCATATATTCAGAGTTCCATTCCATATGTTAAAAGTTCCATTCCATATGTTCCGTTTCATTTCATATATTCAGAGTTCCATTCCATATATTCAGAGTTCCATTCCATATGTTCAAAGTTCCATTCCATATGTTCTGTTTCATTTCATATATTCAGAGTTCCATTCCATATGTTCTGTTTCATTTAATATATTCAGAGTTTCATTCCAAATATTCAGAATTCCATTCCATATATTCAGAGTTCCATGCCTTATATTCAGAGTTCCATTCCATATGTTCTGTTTCATTTCATATATTCAGAGTTCCATTCCATATGTTCTGTTTCATTTCATATATTCAGAGTTCCATTTCATATGTTCAGAGTTCCGTTCCATATGTTCAAAGTTCCATTCCATATATTGTGTTCCATTCCATATATTCAGAGTTCCATTCCATATATTCAGTTTCATTTCAAATGTTCAGAGTTCCATTCCATATCTTGAGGGTTCCATTCCATATATTCAGAGTTCAATTCCCTATATTCAGAGTTCCATTACATATATTCAGTTTCATTTAATATGTTCAGAGTTCCATTCCATATATTCAGTTTCATTTCATTTATTCAGAGTTCCATTCCCTATATTCAGAGTTCCATTCCATATATTCAGTTTCATTTAATATGTTCAGAGTTCCATTCCATATGTTCAGTTCCTTTCCATATATTCAGAGTTCCATTCCATATATTCAGAGTGCCATTCCATATATTCAGAGTTCCATTCCATATGTTCAGTTCCATTCCATATATTCAGTTTAATTTCTTATATTTAGAGTTCCATTCCATATGTTCAGAGTTCCATTCCATATGTTCAGTTTCATTTCATATGTTCAGAGTTCCATTCCATATGTTCAGAGTTCCATTCTATATATTCAGAGTTCCATTCCATATGTTCAGAGTTCCATTCCATATATTCTGAGTTCCATTCCATATATTATGTTTCATTTCATATATTCCATTTCATTCCATATATTCAGTTTCATTTATATTTAAAATATTTCCATTCCAGAGTTCCATTTCATATATTAAATTCCAATCCATATGCTCAGTTCCATTCCATATGTTCAGAGTTCCATTCTATATATTCAGAGTTCCATTCCATATGTTCAGAGTTCCATTCCATATATTCTGAGTTCCATTCCATATATTATGTTTCATTTCATATATTCAGAGTTCCATTCCATATATTATGTTTCATTCCATATATTCCATTTCATTCCATATATTCAGTTTCATTTATATTTAAAATATTTCCATTCCAGAGTTCCATTTCATATATTAAATTTCAATCCATATGCTCAGTTCCATTCCATATATTCAGAGTTCCATTCCATATATTCAGTTTCATTGGTTCGGACCAAAGGAACCGAACTAGAGATGTGAAAGCACCCTTATTGAGCTGCTACAATCGAAACACCAAAAAATGATTGATTTAAAATGTCCTGTGTTTGAGTTTGAGTAAATAATCTGAACTGTCCCTTTAATGAAAGCCGATGGCTGATGAACTAATGGACACATCATTGACCTTTGAGTGTAATTTGTTAGTTTTGCATGGGTGGATTTGCACATTTACAATGCGAGCAGCGGCGTGACTCCCGCACGTCTTCTTTTTTTGTGGGTTTTATTGCTTTCCAAAACATCTCATCATTTATTCATTCTGCGTCCGAGCCCCAGCTGCTCTCCTACACTGTCAGAGTATCAGCGGACGACTTTCCATCTGCTCCCCCCCCCACGTGCTTTTTTTTCAATTTGAGATTTGCAATTTAAAAATCTTTTGATTGGGCCCGCAGACGTTTGCTGACTTGTGTTGATTTCACCAGCCCTAGTTTGTTCAGTAAATAAACACGCTCGCTCCAGACACCAGGCCGCAGAGAAGTCTCATTAAAGCTCAAAGAAAGATGATGCAACAGGTGAAGGCGGATTGCAAAGGATGCATCCCAGCGCCACGGTGTGTGTGTATCCAGCCTCGATCAAACCTCTTAACTCCTCCAGCAAGAGTGCCGCTCAAACCCTGTGTTTTAGTCCCTTCGTGAATGACACTCGACGCCGGAGGAGTGATCTTCATGACGCTTGAATACAGTGTTTGCGCTTTATTGCGTGCTGTTGAAGAGGGTAGAAACCTTCCTTTCTTCATCGCTGGGTTTTTAGACGCTCTGCCAGATATTAAAGCTTGGCCAGAGGGCAGAACAGCCTCGAAATACAGATCAGGGCTTCAGCGTCGACACTGCTGGAGGAAGTTTGCTGCTGTTTTTCCTTCTGTGGTGTGAAGTGTAGCGGGACATGAGAAGTGAATGCTGTTAAATGTACACTATACCGTAGGCTGGTGTACGTGTTGTGTTTTTTGGAAAGAAGTCTCTTCTGCTCTCCGAGGCTGCATTTATTGGATCAGAAATACAGTGAAAATTGTGAAATATTGTTCCAGTGTAAAGCAGCTGTTCTCTATATGACTGTAAAGTACTGTGTGATCAATTATATATTCCGTTCCATTCCATATATTGAGTTTCATTCCATATATTCAGAGTTCTATTCCATATATTCAGAGTTCCATTCCATATATTCAGTTCCATTCCATATATTCTGTTTCATTTCATATGTTCAGAGTTCCATTCCATATATTCAATGTTCCATTCCATGTGTTCAGAGTTCCATTCCATATGTTCAGAGTTCCATTCCATATATTCAAAGTTCCATTCCATATGTTCAGAGTTCCATTCCATATATCCAGAGTTCAATTCCATATGTTCAGAGTTCCATTTCATATGTTCAGAGTTCCATTCCATATATCCCGTTTCATTCCATATGTTCAGTTTCATTTATTTTTAAAATATTTAGTTTAATTCCATATATTATGTTTCATTCCATATATTCAGAGTTCCATTCCATATATTCAGAGTTCCATTCCATATGTTCAGAGTTCCATTCCATATGTTCAGAGTTCCATTCCGTATGTTCAGAGTTCCATTCCATATATTCTGTTTCATTTCATATGTTCAGAGTTACATTCCATATATTCAGAGTTCCATTCCATATGTTCAGAGTTCCATTCCATATGTTCAGAGTTCCATTCCACATATTCTGTTTCATTTCATATGTTCAGAGTTCCATTCCATATATTAAATTCCAATCCATATGTTCAGTTCCATTCCATATATTCAGTTCCATTCCATATATTCAGAATTCCATTCCATATATTAAATTCCAATCCATATGTTCAGTTCCATTCCATATATTGAGTTTAATTCCATATATTCAGTTTCATTCCATATATTAAATCCCGATCCATATGTTCAGTTCCATTCCATATATTCATAGTTCCATTCCATATATTCATGGTTCCATTCCATATATTCAGTTCCATTCCATATATTCTGTTTCATTTCATATGTTCAGAGTTCCATTCCATATATTCAGAGTTCCATTCCATATGTTCAGAGTTCCATTCCATATGTTCAGAGTTCCATTTCATATATTATGTTTCAATTCATATGTTCAGAGTTCCATTCCATATATTCTTTTTCATTTCATATGTTCAGAGTTCCATTTCATATATTAAATTCCAATCCATATGTTCAGTTCCATTCCATATATTCAGAATACCATTCCATATATTAAATTCCAATCCATATGTTCAGTTCCATTCCATATATTGAGTTTAATTCCATATATTCAGTTTCATTCCATATATTAAATCCCGATCCATATGTTCAGTTCCATTCCATATATTCATAGTTACATTCCATATATTCAGTTTCATTCCATATATTAAATTCCAATCCATATGTTCAGTTCCATTCCATATATTCATAGTTCCATTCCATATATTCATAGTTCCATTCCATATATTCAGTTCCATTCCATATATTCAGAGTTGCATTCCATATATTCAGAGTTCCATTCCATAAATTAAATTCCAATCCATATGTTCAATTCCATTCCATATATGTGGAGTTCCATCCCATATATTCAGTTTAATTCCTGATCCTGACAGATCGTGTGTGATGTAGGATGGCGAGCAACAAACATGACACTGTGGGACATACCAAAATTACCAAAATTAACATTTATTTGATCTCTCAAGTGTTTGACAGACATTCAGATGTTTTAAAATGCGTCATAAAACGCCAAAAATCATGTTAATTTATTACATGAGGGTATTAATGAAATGAATATGAATGAATTCCTGCTCAGTGGGAACAAATGAAACAGTGTTGTGTGAATGTGCATGTGCTTGACTGATCTACATCTGAAATATAATTGATTAATAGCTGAGATTTGTTTGTGCAGTATTTATTACATTAAGATTTATTAAGATTAAGTCCATTTATTACCCTCTTGAGCTCATTGGAGATGTGTGCTAGTCTAGTAGTGGTTTTGTATGTTGTGAAACCATCTAAACTCACGTCTGTTTGTTGTTAGATAAACTAGAGTAAACCACGCTAGCACACATTCACGCAAGAGTTATCTATATCATAAATATGGATTTTAACATAACTTAAATATTGAATATGTTCTCAGGTTTAATACATTTGTATGTTATGTTTCATATTGTTGCTGCATCATGTTTCATAATTGTTACTAAATTTAGCCTATACAAGTGTTTTAAGGCATGTATAGTGTGACAACATGCCCCACTAAAGGTCAATGAACTGTATATTGAACAATAACAGTCAGAATGTTGCATATGTAGCATAAAACTGATAATAAAAAGACATTTATAGTGTTACAGAAGATTATATTTCAAATAAATGCTGTTCTATTCATTAAAGCATCCTAAAACATAAAATGTATGGCCGCTTCCACAAACTCAATCATATTTCCTGGTAAGGTCTGGAGAGAAAGGGGATTATGTACTATTTTCTCTTCTTTGAAAATAACAAATGTTTGGTTTTATCAGCATTCAAACCCAGTTTTAGAGTATGAAGCATTGACTGAATGATATCAAATGCCAGTTGAAGCTTGTTTAGAAGACGCTCTACAATACATGACAGTAGCCACATTTACATGCGCACTTTTTTGTCATTCCGATTAAAATCATTCCGATTGAAAGACAAGTGTCAGAATAACTGCTGAAATTCACATACTCTGGTCAAACTGTTAGCTAACCTAACAGCAGCCTGAACATATATTCCCCAGCAAAAATGAGATGACTGTTCACGTCCTTCCGACAAGTAAATCTGTCATTCACTTGTCCGAGTAAAACATTTGCTTTTCCAGAAATAAATTTTTTTTTTTTTTTTGTGTGCGTGTTGTAAATATAATTTATTCTGAAGCAATATTCCGGCCAGAGTTCAATCAGCTTTGACATATTTGAATCTGCATATTTGTGATATTTTTCCATAATCTTATTAAATATAGGCTATGCTTCAGCTTTCCTTTTATATTCTTAAATTTGATCTATAAATTAAATTAGAATAAGACACTGTAGGGCTGTTGCCAATCAAATTAAATAATTTACACTGAAAATTGTTATGAGATTGTTTTAAATATTTTTGAATATACAAATAAGAAATGTTGGAAAGTTACAGACACTCATAAAAAACTGATGCTGATTATCTGGGAAACATTCTCTAACAGCAGTCAAGTTGTCATTGTTGGTGTCAAACAAGTTGTGAATGTGTTGTAGCATTAAAACAGGAGATCTCAAAGTGATGCTCGGTAAACGAGGATGATTGTGAACAATTCCAGGATATGCTTTTTTTTCATTGGTTGTTGCGTTAAATCTTACCCAGATACAATAGTGCTATTTTCTGCTTGGCTATTGTGTAGCCTCTTTCTTTTTTTTGATTGGCTGATAAGTGGCAGGCTCGACTAAGAATTCCAGGGGAGACGTGCTTGATTGGTTTTTCTGCGTGAGAAATACAATGTGTGGTGACAGACAGGGCCGGCCCTGACCAATTTTCTGCCCTAGGCAAGATTTTACTTGGTGCCCCTTGTATCAAGGTTTAGCACTACATGTTTTCAGTCTAAGTTGCGGAAACACTGGTACTGTTTTCTTTTTTTAATGCATTGATGTTTTTTATTTTTTTTTATTGTTGTTTTAATATGATGTCCAGTCCATTCTATCCCATCATTATGTTCATGATATTATTATTATTTAATTTTTTTAAAGGGCTGATGATAGTTAAACTATACAAAAATAGCACCTACGCCACATTACAGCCTAAACACAAATAACAAGTAATTGCATCTAGCATTCATGCACAAACTATTGAGAACTAGCAAAAGTGTTTGTTTTCCAGTAGATGGCAGCAAACTTCCACTAATATGCACATTCATGTTTTTTCACCAAGAATTAAACTGAGAAATTTAGATATTTAATGTGAAATTTACATAAAATGTTGCTATTTTAAATAAACCTGTATATAAATATCATTACTAATTTCGGCAAATACAATTTAAAATGTCCATTTGTCCCCTTAAAACTGCACAACTGTAGAGTAAAAACATTAGGCTATTAAAAAAGTGATATTACATGCTTTTATTAAAAACAGATATGATTTTTTTTTTTTACAAAATACGGTTGCAACACACTGTCTGTGGCCACTGGGGAACCCAGAACAGCTGCTTGCATATAGTCTATGGTAAAACTGGAATTAATTAGCGTACATTAGTATTTTACTACTATGCAATTAAATAAACTGTTCATTCATCACATCACTTTACCTCTGTCTTTACACTGCAAAAATGCTCTTCTTATTTAGTAATTTTTTTCTTGTGTCCAGTCCAAACATCAAAAAATTCTTAAATCAAGATGTATTTACCAGTAAAATGACATTCGATAATGTTTTGCTTGTTTTGTGGGGGGAAAAATAAAAAAGAAGTGAGTTTTAGCTTAAAACTAGCACAATTATCTGCCAAATGGGGTGAGAAAAATTATCTTATTTCTGTTTGGGACAGAAACAAGAAACAAGATTTCAATCAGAAACAAGATTATTTTTCTCACCCCATTGGCAGATAATTTAGCTTGTTTTAAGCATAAACTATTTAATTTAAAAATAATTTTACTTATCTAGTAAATGCATCTTGGTTTAAGAATTTTTAGATATTTAGACTAGAAACAAGACAAAAATACTAAATAAGAAGAGCATTTTGCAGTGTTTCCCTTATCTTGCCTGCATCAGAGGGCTTCTGTTTTTTGACACTACAATTCGGCCATCCGTCAAATTATCAGGCAACTTTCACCGTGTCTACACCTGGAGCGAGCGGCCAAGCACCCTAAAAAATGAAAGCAATCCTGTCTACATTAGATACGGCGAGAGGCGACGCGACACAACAAATTCCCAACGTTAAACTGACGCACTTCAAGTAGCTCGGCGGGGGAGATTGATGAGGCGGACCGGGAAGACGCGGGGGAATCGGTTACGTTTTTTTGCGCTTTATTTGGTAATATTTCAAATTAATATGAATAAAATAGTATCAGTAATACATTTTGGCGCCCCTATGGATGAGTGGCGCTCCTAGCATTTGCCTATTCCGCCTATGCCACGGGCCGGCCCTGATCTGAGGAGCACTGGCGATTCATTCGCCAGCACTGCCAGCAGTTTTAGGTTTGGAATCAGCACTGTAGATGGGAAAACGCAGAAAATCGAACCTGTTCCGTTTTTTTTTTTGATGGACGAAAGTTTCGGAGGCAGTGTGTAAGCGTGATTGACATAACATGAGGTCGAATTTATTTTTTGCCGTGCGAAAATTTCGCATGCGAATTTCGGACTCAGTTCGCAAAGGCCTTTATACAATAAAAAAAAACTGGTGAGCTGACTTGTTTTTCCACTTATCATTCCACGCCGGTTCTGTTGCTGAAGAATTAATCCAACGCGAGACTACGATATGGCGCAACCAGACATGATACTGTTACCTGATTGGCTGTTAGCCTACGTTGCTTGGTTACCAGAGAGCGAGTGCCTTTGTTCATGCAACCCAAACTTGCTTCGCAACCTCTGGTTTCTTCCAACGAAGAAAAAAACTATTATGGAACTCATTTTTTATTGATATCGATTACGTGTCTATCGCGATACATATCGTTATAATTTTTTCGCCCAGCCCTAATAGTAACTGAGATGTTCGTGGATCAATAGTTCCGTGTTGGTAATTTTTATATTTATTTATTTTTCTGTGGGCGGACATGCAGTAGTTTAAACTTATTTATGTCCTATACAATGGCTATTTCAACAGCTGTGAACGATGAATGCGGACTCAAAATTAATTAAATTCATTTATTTTGGAAAAACACAAAATTAACAATAAAATGCACCCAAATTATTAATAAAAACATAGGATCTACAGTGAAAGCATTCAAGACGTGCTCAGCATCATTACTAGTACTAAACGCATAGATATTTCAGATGATTAAGGCAAAACACCATAATCACAGAGGTATAAATGTTAACAAAAGTAATTAAAGTAGACTGTGGATAATGTTACTTAACCAATTTGAAGCAGTTGTTGAACTTTATATATATATATATATATATATATATATATATATATATATATATATATATATATATATATATATATATATATATATATATATATATATAAAAACTTGAAATGAGGTAAGTCGACACATACTCTCCAGCAGCTTGAATGTTCCCCGTTGCCATGGCAACTCTCACCGGCCACCAGGACTTATACAGTTTTATAAAAGCTATTTATTATTTGTTGTAAAGTGTAAGAATCACCTCAGAAAGATGCATTCTTCTGTCAGGCACAGTTGAAGCCCAGGACAAATGCTGTGAAGATGAGATGCTGTAGCCAGGCTATGTCTACCTCATTATTCCAACATTATGTTCATAACATGTTACGAAATAAAATGTTTAGTACCTCAGAAAAATTAACTTTCCTCTCTTGTTAACATTATCCTGGTGTGAGTGCGGTGCGCGCTCTTCAGTTGTGGAGGCGCGCGCTGTGTATCACGTACACTCACAGTTCTCGGATCAGGTCTTTTACATGGTAGAATTTTCCGTTTGATCAGTTCATGAAAAGGTTTATCCCACCCCTCTCAAACCCATTACAATTTCATTCGGATTGGAATTTTAACCGATCACAGTGCTCCATGTATCTGCATAAAAGTGAAAATTTGCATCCTGAATATCAGTCAAGACTGTGACTGTAAATGACACATTACTACACACTCACCTAAAGGATTATTAGGAACACCAGTTCAATTTCTCATTAATGCAATTATCTAATCAGCCAATCACATGGCAGTTGCTTCAGTGCATTTAGGGGTGTGGTCCTGGTCAAGACAATCTCCTGAACTCCACACTGAATGTCGGAATGGGAAAGAAAGGAGATTTAAGCAATTTTGAGCGTGGCATGGTTGTTGGTGCCAGACGGGCCGGTCTGAGTATTTCACAATCTGCTCAGTTACTGGCATTTTCACACACAACCATTTCTAGGGTTTACAAAGAATGGTGTGAAAAGGGAAAAGCATCCAGTATGCGGCAGTCCTGTGGGAGAAAATGCCTTGTTGATGCTCGAGGTCAGAGGAGAATGGGCCGACTGATTCAAGCTGATAGAAGAGCAACTTTGACTGAAATAACCACTCGTTACAACCGAGGTCTGCAGCAAAGCATTTGTGAAGCCACAACACACACAACCTTGAGGCGGATGGGCTACAACAGCAGAAGACCCCACCGGGTACCATTCGTCTCCACTACAAAGAGGAAAAAGAGGCGACAATTTGCACCAGCTCACCAAAATTGGACAGTTGAAGACTGGAAAAATGTTGCCTGGTCTGATGAGTCTGGATTTCTGTTGAGACATTCAGATGGTAGAGTCAGAATTTGGCGTAAACAGAATGAGAACATGGATCCATCATGCCTTGTTCCCACTGTGCAGGCTGGTGGTGTGGGGGATTTTTTCTTGGCACACTTTAGGCCCCTTAGTGCCAATTGGGCATGGTTTAAATGCCACGGCCTACCTGAGCATTGTTTCTGCCCATGTCCATCCCTTTATGAGCACCATGTCCCCATCCTCTGATGGCTACTTCCAGCAGGATAATGCACCGTCACAAAGCTCCAATCATTTCAAACTGGTTTCTTGAACATGACAATGAGTTCACTGGACTAAAATGGCCCCACAGTCTCCAGATCTCAACCCAATAGAGCATCTTTGGGATGTGGTGGAACGGGAGCTTCGTGCCCTGGATGTGCATCCCACAAATCTCCATCAACTGCAAGATGCTCTCCTATCAATATGGCCAACATTTCTAAAGAATGCTTTCAGCAGCTTGTTGAGTCAATGCCACGTAGAATTAAGGCAGTTCTGAAGGCCAAAGGGGTCAAACACAGTATTAGTGTGTGTTCCTAATAATCCTTTAGGTGAGTGTATATTCACGTAGAAAACATTTCAGTATTACCACCCCAAGCGTTTGAATGTTAGTGTGTGTGTGTATATGTGGCATTGCATCTACACTGAACCCACATTTGCATAACTCCTGTGCCGGATGTAGCGGTGACGCGAGTGTGTGTGTGTGTGTGTGTGCTTCTCTCCTCCAGCGGTGACCTGCGCCGCTCCTCCCAGCGTCTCTAACGGAGAGGTGGAGGGGTCAGAGTTCGCATGGGGCACGAGCGTGAGCTACCGCTGCATGCTGGGATACGAGCTGTCCTTCCCCGCCGTCCTCACCTGTGTCTCCAACGGCTCCTGGAGCGGAGAGCTTCCTCTGTGTCTGCGTGAGTATCTCCAGCTGATTACATATCACTTGTCCCTAAAGGCCTCACCTACTCCTTTAATTCTGTATATTCAGTTCCATTTCATATATTCAGTTTCAATCCATATATTCAGTTCCCTTCCATATATTCAATTTCAATGCATAATCTATATATTCAGTTTCAATCCATAATCTATATATTCAGTTCCGTTCCATATATTCAGTTCCATTCCATATATTCAATTTCAATCCATAATCTATATATTCGGTTTCAATCCATAATCTGTACATTCAGTTCCATTCCATATATTCAGTTCCATTTCATATATTCAATTTCAATCCATAATCTATATATTCAGTTTCAATCCATAATCTATATATTCAGTTCCATTCCATATATTCATTTTCAATCCATAATCTATATATTCAGTTTCAATCCATAATATATACATTCAGTTTCAATCCATAATCTGTACATTCAGTTCCATTCCATATATTCAGTTCCATTCCATATATTACATTTCAATCCATAATCTATATATTCAGTTTCAATCCATATATTCAGTTCCATTCCATATATTCAATTTCAATCCATATATTCAATTTTAATCCATATATTCAGTTTCAATCCATAATCCATAATCTATATATTCAGTTCCATTTCATATATTCCATTTCAGTCCATATATTCAGTTTCAATCCATAATCTATATATTCAGTTCCATTCCATATATTCAGTTTCAATCCATAATCTATATATTTAGTTCCATTCCATATATTCAGTTTAATTCCATATATTCAAAGTTTAATTCCATATATTCATTATAATATATTCCATATATTCATTATAATATATTCCATATATTAATTATAATATATTCCATATATTAATTTTAATATATTCCATATATTCAGTTTAATTCCATATATCTAAAGTTTAATTTCCATATATTCAGTTGAATCGCATATATTCAGAGTTCTCTAAAGGCCTCCACTACTCCTAACCCTCTTTCACTTCTTCCCAAAACTCTGAGCTGATGTCCGCAACCCAGAATGTGCAGAGAGCCGTTCTGATTGGCTGCTGACTGGTTAAAAAAGCATGAGTCACTCTCTCTCTCTCTCTCTCTCTGTCTCTCTCTGTCTCTCTCTCTCTCTCTCTCTCTCTCTCTCTCTCTCTCTCTCTCTCTCTCTCTCTCTCTCTCTCTCTCTCTCTCTCTCTCTCTCTCTGTCTTTGCTGTTTACAGATTCTAGGTTTGTCACAGTGATTTCTCAAGACACCCATTTCAGTGATACCTGTCAGACATTTTATACATACTGAGGCAAAACATTAGCTTACAGCAGCTTTACATGAGCAGCCAGATCTTGCCATTCAGAGTGAGAACAGAGAGCCGTCACACACACACACACACACACACACACACACACACACACACACACACACACACACACACACACACACATCCACTGAGTTTGATGAATATAGTGATACGCTGAGATATGAACATGCATTTCATCCGTTTCATATATCATTCTTAAATAGTGAGATAAGTGCATGACAAATTGTAGTCTGTCTAATGCAATAGTAGTGGACTGCCAAAGATGCATTAATATTTCCAGTGGATTTTGGACACATGTATCTGAGCATGAGTTATGAGTTTAGCTTTAGGCCAAAGCTTGCTTATCATTGTCTGGACACATACTCAATTATGGACTTGCATATATTCAGTTCCATTCCATATATTCAGTTTCAATATTTTAAAATTAGCATGGAAGCCAATTTCTGCCACATGAGAAAAAAAAAATTTTGCTCTGGTAAATCATAATTATGACAAAAAAAATGAAATTGTAACATTTTAAGTCTTAATGGCAAAAAATATGAAATTATGACATGTTAAGTCATAATTATGACAAAAAAGATAAAATTATAACATTTTATAACTTAATTATGACAACAAATATGAAATTATGACACGTTAAGTCATAATTATGACAAAAAAGATGAAATTATAACATTTTATATCTTAATTATGACAACAAATATGAAATTATGACATGTTAAGTCATAATTATGACAAAAAAGATGAAATGATAAAATGTTGTCTTAATTATGACAAAAATATGAAATTATGACATGTTAAGTCATAATTATGAGATGAAAAGTTGATATGATTAAAAATGTGAAATTGTATTTAAGAAAGTTGAAATGATTACTTAGTCAATTATTACTTATTGTACTTGTACTGGTCAAAATTATGACATACTAATTTGAAATTATGACTTAAAAAGTCGAAATTATGACTTAGGTCAGAATTATGAAAATAAAAAGTTGCAATTATGGCTTAAAAAATCCAAATTGTGACTTCATAGTCAAAATGAGTTTAAAAAGTTTAAATTATTACTTAAAAAGTCAAAATTAATGTTGAAATTTTGACTGAAAAAGTTTATATTATTATTAAAAACTAGATTGTGAGATTTTTTTTTTTAAATTATGACTTAAAAGGTTGAAATTGTATAAATCAAAGTGATGAGATTAAAAAATCGAAATGATGACTCAAATTATGATTTAAATCAAAATGAGTTTAAAAAGTTGAAATAATGACTTAAAGATGAAATTATGATTTGGGTCAAAATTATGAGATTACAGTTTTTAATTATGACAAGTTGAAATTTACTTTTTTGTCAAAATTATGATATAAAAAAATATAACCTAAAAGTCAAAATTATGATTTAAAAAGTTGAAATTATGATTTCAATTGTGATTTAAATCCAAATGAGTTTAAAAAATGGAAATAATGACTTGAAAAGTTTAAATTATTATTTAAATTATTATTTAAAAAGTTAAAATTATGACTTGAAAGAAATTATGACTTGAAAAGATGAAATTATGACTTGGATCAAAATTATGAGATCAAAATTTTTTTAAATTATGAGTTAAAAGTCCAAATTATGATTTAAAAAGTTGAAATTGTGACTTCAAAGTCAAAATGATGAGATTAAAAATGGCGAAATTATTATTTAAATTATGACAAAGTCAAAATGGGTTTAAAAAGTGGACATAATTACTTAGAAGACAAAATTGACCAATGAAAATGTATTTAAAAATATAAAATTGACAAAAATCTAAATTATGAGATTAAAAAGACAAAATTATGAAGTTAGAAGTAAAAAATTACGTCCATTTTGACTTTTTATCTCAGAATTATGATTTACCAGAGCATGATTGTTTCTTCTTCTTATGTGGCAGAAATGGGCCTCTATAGATTTGGGAGGCAGACATGATATATATTCATATGAAATGAAAAAAGGGTCATATACACCGATCAGGCATAACATTATGACCACTGATGATCTCCTGTTAGTGGGTGGGATATATTCGGCAGCAAGTGAACATTTTGTCCTCAGAGTTGATGTGTTAGAAGCAGGAGAAATGGGCAAGCGTAAGGATTTGAGCGAGTTTGACAAGGGCCAGATTGTGCCTGAACTCCAGCAAACCTGCTCTGTAAACTACACCTTCATTTCTTCCTCTTTCTCAGCCAAGCGTTCCTCTTGTTCTGCTGAATGGATGTTCCTCTGCTCTTTAAGCAGGTGCTCGCGTGTTCAGGACACAGATAAGCTGGAGCAATCCCAGATTGTCAGTTTTTAGTGCTGATAAGGCATAAATCGTAACTCATTCTTGCAGGATCTGCCAGCGCTACAAGATTAGAGCCGTGCTAATACACGCTTCGACGCGCAGCGATCACACACACATTAAAGCCTCGTCTCGAGGATCCAGATCAACACCGGCTGACACTTTCCAGGAATACGGTGGAAAATAAAGGCCTTTCCCTACAAATGATAAGAGCAGCGAGATGCGGAACATAATCTGAGCTGGTCAAAATAAATATTACATATATTTTCTGTTGATTTTTAGGACTTCTACAACCCTGATTTTTGGCATTTTTCTGCAGTAAAAAAAACAAAACTGAAAATAAGGAAAAAAAATTCTGGGTTGTAAACATGTCCCAAAAATGAACAGAAAATATATGACAAATTAAATTATACAAAATATTAAATAAATTAATTCATTAAATATTAAATTAAATGTGCAACCTGAAAATAATAATAAAAAATCAATTATAATAAAAACAAATAAAAATTAAAACTAAAATTAACACAAAAAAAATTAAAAAGCTGAAAATATTAAATTAAATATTTATTTATTTGTTTGTTTTATTATTTACATGTTTTATATTTTCTGTTTATTTTTGTGATGTCTACAAACCTGATTTTTGGCATTTTTCTGCATTAATTAAAAAACAGAAAATAGGGAAAAAATTGCAAAAATGTCCCAAAAATGAACAGAAAATATACAACCTGTAAATAATAATAATAAAATAATAATAATAATACAAATAAGTAAATAACTGATTTTTAAACCAAAAAATTGTTAAAAATTAAAAAAACTGAAAATATTAAATTAAATGTTTAACCTAAAAATAATAATACAAAAAATAATTACAAAACCTGAAAATATTGAATTAAATGTTTATTTATTATTATTTAATTATCATTATTTACATTGTATATTTTCTGTTCATTTTTGGGACCCTGATTTTTGACATTTTTCTGCGTTAATAAAAAAAAACTGAAAATTTACAACCTGTAAATAATAATAATTTAAAAATAAAAAAATAACTGAAATTTTAAAATAAATAAAAATATGGAGTAATGATGCTTTGATCACAGGAATAAATTACACATTTCTATATATTCACACAGAGAACAGATGATATACATTATAATAATATTTCACTGTTTTACTGTATTTATGATCAAATAAATGCAGCCTCGGTGAGCAGAATGTGTTTTTATCCCAAATGTTCATGTTTGGTTAGATAATATGTTATCCCGCATACAGTATCTAACAAGAAAATGTGCCTCTAATGCTTTAAAGAGTAATGCAGCACCAAAGCGTGTCCTATTGACAGAAGGTGGTGAATATGAAAGCGTGTGATCTGCCATCAGTCGATGCTCTGGATATATTGAATGCGCTGAACTCAGATCTGCTCCTGTTGTGTGTTTGCTGCTCCTCTAAAGCATTGTATTATTCATCACGGACCGCTCTTCTGACACCGGGCCTGACGGGCTCCACGTCTCATTATTATGCAGAACTTGCTCTAGCCTAGAGGTGTTGAAATTATTTGTTCTGTGGAAGAAAGGAAAAAAAAAACGTTCTCCGTGCATCACAGATTCTGTGGCCTGCCGTTGCTTGTGGAATATATAATGATAAAGTGAGTCTTTATATGTTGAGGCTGTTTGCATCGTTACTTTATATGCTTATATATGCCTTCCATCAGTGTCCAGTCCAGAAATTCAGAGAACGTGTAAAGTTCTGTGACAGCTGTAATAGATCCACATGTCCACACGTGATAATGTTTTGGCTCGTCAGTGAGCGTTAAAGGACCAGAACTGATTTTAGTAGCATTGTGGCTTTGCTCATTTAGCAGGAAAGGGCTGTTGGATTTATGGGATTAAAATATTTTTTTTTTTTGTAAATTACAGTTTTAAATTGTAAAATTAATGATAAATAATTAATTCGCAATAAATATATATATATATATATATATATATTTTGAGGATTAATTTCATTAATAAAAATATCAATAGAACAGGATTTTGTTTGAAATAGAATCTTTTGTAACATTATAAATACATTTAATGTACAATTTAATGCAGCCTTTCTGAATAAAAATATGAATTATTAAAAAAAATTCCAATTTAAAATAAAATAAATCTTACATACCCCAAACTTTTGAGTGATACTGTATCACAAAAATATTAATTAGTCATAATTTTGTATAATTTTTAAAAAAAACATCTTTGATCTTTTGATCAATTTAATGCATCCTTGCTGAATAAAAGTTTTAATTAAAATGATCAAATTTATATTTTAGTGATTGTAAAATTAAAATAAAATCTTACATACCCCAAACTTTTGAGTGGTACTGTATTACTACAAAAAATATGAATTAGTCATATTTTTGTATAATAAAAAATAAAAAATAAACATTTTAAAACTGAAAATGTACAGTTTGTTCTGTAAATGTTTACTGTATTTTACTGTATTGTAACATTATAAATATATTTACTGTCTCTTTTGATCAGTTTAATGCAGTAAAAGTATTCATTAAAATTATTTTTTTTTTTTTAAACTTGCATACTCCCAAACTTTTGAGTAATTTGTATCAAAAAAACAAATTTTTAGAGTTTAAAACTGTAAATTTACTGGTTGTTCTGTAAATATGTTTACATTTTACTGTATTTTTACGGTATTTTAACATTTAATAATAAATATAAAAAATCTAACTTTTGAGTGGTACTGCATCACAAAAATATTAATGAGTCGGGGGGGGGGGGGATTTTTTTAACCATTTAAAACTGTAAATGTAAAGTTTGTTCTGTAATGTTTAATTTTTACTGTATTGTATCATTATAAATATATTTATAAAGTCTCTTTTGATCAATTTAATGCTTTCTTTCTGAATAAAAGTATTATTTAAAATGATAACATTTAAATTTTATCGATTTTAAAATTTAAAGAAAATCTTACATAGCCCAAAATTTTTGATTGGTACTGTATCACAAAAATATTAATCAGTGTTTTCTTTGTAAAATATTTTTTATAACAGTTTAAAACTTAAAAATTTCAGTTTGTTCTTTAAATATGTTTACTGTATTTTTACTGTATTGTAACAATATAAATATCTTTACTGTCTCTTTTGATCAATTTAATGCAGCCTTGCTGAGTAAAAGTATTAATTTAAATGATTAAATGATTATAATTATTATTATTATTGCCATTTCAAATAAATAAAAAAATCTTACATACTGTATCACAAAAATATTAATCAGTTTTTTTTCAAAAAATGTTTTTAAACAGTTTAAAACTTTAAATGTACAGTTTGTTCTACTGTTCTTTTTACTGTATTGTAACATTTTACAGTTCCCTTTCAGTCAGTCACGTTCAACGTACGTCGGAACTGACCGACGAATTGGGATCTGATCTCAGAGACCAATCTACTTCGAGTGTGTTAAAAACGAGCCAATGGAGATTGGCATGCGATTCACGCATTCCACGCACCGCCACGCAGCGCGGGTATAAATAAGGAAGTGGAATGCTTGATCATTGCCTTTTTTTCGGAGCCGAACAGTGTCATTGCTGTGTCTACGAAGAGTGTTATTCGAGTCTCGTGAGAAGGATTGCTGTTCCAGTGCGGGTGTGACGGCGCGTTTCAGCGAGTGGCCGCTTCAGAGGAGATAAAGAGCTGGTTTTGTTGGTTGGCTGGGCGTTTCCGTATCTGAGTGCTCACGCAGGCTTGCACTATCTGAAGTGCGTGAGCCGCGGTCATCTCCCTGAGTGCTTCAGCACTGAAAAAGCGGTTTTCCTTTTCTAAAAGAGCAACACGGTTTGACCCTGGGTCTTTTTCAAGATGTCATTCAAACCGTGTGTTTCTGGATGCGGTTATTTCCTGTCCTCATTTGACGGCCACGATCTCTCTCGCATATAAACATGTGAGATTGCGTTCGTGGGTTCTCTCAGGAGAGCGTGGTCACGTCGGCGCGTTGTTCGTCTCACCTTTCTCGTAAGTAGGGTTGGGCATCGTTTGGGTTTTTTTCGATTCCGGTGCCAAACCGATACTTTTAAAACGGTTACGGTGCCTGAACCGATACTTTTTTTTTTTTAAAGGCCACCAAACGAGGTGGATGACATTAAATGACTTTTTATTTATTTATTTATTTATTATTTAAATTGAACCATTTATTAAAAGTTTAATGTATCCTTAAATGTATGAATATAAATAAATACAAAACACAATTTACTTATTTACAAATTATAATTGACATATTTACAAATTCACAGTAAAACCTAAGCCACCTAACCCAACTACAGGCCTAATATAACTCTGAATAACAGTTACAGTAATAACAGCAGTCGTCTGTATTCTTGCTCTGCTACAAACCAGCTTCCAGCTCCAGCTTTATTTTGAAATATGATCATATTCTCTGGCTAAATATTTTAGAACACGTCGCCTTAATGTTTCCATGGCGACGCGTCATGTTTCTCACATGACCCACAGCAGCCGCAATAGCACTGACAGCTCAGCTGTATCGGGTTTATTTCGTTTTTTCTTTTTATTCAAAATATTCACAAACTTCTTAACTGTGTCACGAACTATCTGATGTTCAAATGTGTGAGTGAATGTGTGTTAGTTGATCTATAAAGCGCAATGGGCGGCGCCATGTTAGTTTGCGCCTCAGAATCGGATCTGTCGGATTTACAACACTTGAGTTCATTCTCGTCTCACGAAATACATGAAAGTAAGTGACCAGTGAACTGGAAGAAGAATAGAGTAAACTATATAGTTACTATATAATGTGCATTTATCTGATGTGAATAAAACACGTAACGTTAGTCAAATTATAACCGTCTGAAAGGATTGTCATTGCCGCTTTCATAGACATCAGTGTGTATTTTTTGCTAGTACTTATGAACATTTAAATGTCTGAAACCTGAAATAAACATGATGTGGTTGAAAACACTGAATAGTTGTCATGAGTTGTGATGTGACCAGCGCTGAGCGTCTGTCTCTGGCTCAGCCAAAGCGCGAAAGCACGTTTGAATTTTGGCACCGAAATGAGGAACCGAAATCTGCGTTCTGATTCGGTCCGGTACATACCGGTTATATAAGTACCGGTGCCATATTGGAACCGGATTTCGGTACCCAACCCTACTCGTAAGGGCTTGAGCGTTCAGCGCGCCGTCGAGCGCCGGCTGACAGCGGGGGTTGCCACGGCCACCTGGCAGATATGTGTGAGTCCGACTAAGTTCGGTTCCTTAACGCCCCTGTCTGTCAGGCTGGCCTCTTCGGCGACGCCCTTCGAGTACTTTGCCCAGCAGTTCTCGATGGCCTAGAAGCACACAGAGGTGGTTTAAAAAATAAAAAAAAAATCCTAATTCGCAGCGTCTCTGCCTGCTTGTCGCCGAGGGCCCCCCCCCTTGCGTCCGCCTCCGCCCCTGCGAAACCCAGGCAGCAGCCTCCGTCTGGGAAACAGTGCCGGACGTAAGGGAGGCGCCCAACCCACTCAGGGCTTGCTAGTCTACAAGCAAGCGTAAGGGCAAGCGGCCCTGAGATGGGCAGCCCAGGGAGAACAGGACCCGCACCCGTCCCTCACCCCCCCGGAGGAGGACCGGGGGCCCTGACTGGTGTCAATACTCTGCCGCTGGCTCTCCGGAGTCCCACATTTTCAGCTCATCCGTACCATCAGACTCGGCTACGCGATTCAGTTCGCTCACCGACTTCCCAAGTACTCTTCACCTCCGTGCGAAGCAGCGATGCTCAGGTCTTGCGGTCAGAGATCGATGTCCTACTGGCGAAGGGCGCGGTCGAGCCGGTTCCTCCAGCCGATATAAAGGCGGGGTTCTACAGCCCCTGCTTCATGTACTCAAGAAAGGGGGTGGGTTACGGCCAATCTTGAACATACGTATCCTGAATCAGGCCCTGCACAAGCTCCCGTTCCGGATGCAGAAACGCATTTTTTGAACGCATCCGTCCCCAAGATTGGTTCGCAGCGATCGACCTGAAGGATGCGTACTTTCATGTCTCTATCCTTCCTCGACACAGACCGTTCCTACGCTTTGCGTTCGAGGGGAAGGCATATCAGTACAAAGTCCTGCCCTTCGGGCTGTCGCCTCGTGTCTTCACGAAAGTCGCAGAGGCAGCCTTTGTTCCGCTCAGAGAACGCGGTGTTCGCATCCTCAACTATCTCGACGACTGGCTCATACTCGCCCAGTCTCGGGAGCAGTTGTGCGAACACAGGGACATGGTGCTCCGTCACCTCAGCCTGTTGGGCCTTCGGGTCAACCCAGAGAAGAGCAAACTCTGTCCCACGCAGAGGATCTCTTATCTCGGTATGGAGCTGGATTCGGTCAGCCAGACTGCGCGCCTCACGGAAGAGCGGGTCCGGTCGGTGTTGAACTGCTTGAATTCGTTCAAGAACAGGACAGCGGTCCCACTGACATTTTTTCAGAGGCTCCTGGGGCATATGGCATCTGCAGCCGCGGTAACGCCGCTCGGATTGCTTCATATGAGACCGCTTCAACACTGGCTCCATGGCCGAGTCCCGAGGTGGGCGTGGCAGAGCGGCCAGTACCGGGTCCCAGTGACTCCAAACTTTCAGCCCATGGTCCGACGCTTCGTTTCTCCGGGCCAGGGCGCCCTTAGAACAAGTGTCCAGGCATGCTGTGCTCTTCACGGATGCCTCCTCCACGGGCATGCAGTTTCAGGTCTGTGGACGGGACCTCAATTGCATTGGCATATCAATTGCCTCGAGTTGATAGCCAGTGTTGGGGGAAACGCATTACAAGTAACTTGAGTTACGTAATAATATTACTTTTTCCAAGTAACTAGTAAAGTAACACATTACTTTTCAAATTTACAACAAAATATCTGAGTTACTTTTTCAAAAAAGTAACACAAGTTACTTTTTCACAAACAGATCTCCTGCCCCCATGTAGAGAAAAATAAGTGCAGAGGCGTTGTGTGTAAACATGAGGGTTATTGTAGTTCCAGACTAAATGTGAGCATTTATTTATCTCACTTGCATAATAAAGATTCTGTACTCCTCAAAATGAATAAAATCAGTCAAATGCAAAATCAGATTACTATGCAAACCTCCAATAATTAAATGTTAAATAAAACAACTATTTTTATGCATTTACCTTTATATTTAATTTACCAATGTCTTGCTGCTGACCTTTGATAATGAAAATTACTAGATTTTTTGTTTTTATTGGTTAAACTTTTTTCTCCTGCATCCTATTCTACCATTATCCAGAATGGCAGCACAGCAGAGCTGCGCCCTCTAGTGTTCATGCGTGAATTCGCATTTTTACCTCATGCTTATTATTTCAATTTTGATATGAAGAGGTCTTTACTGTTGCACAAAAATATAACTTTTTTTGTTATAAACAAAAACAAGCCCAGCCCAGGTGAGAAAAAGTAACGCAAAAGTAACGTAACGCATTACTTTTCTTAAAAAGTAACTTAGTAACTCAATTAGTTACTTTTTAAGGGAGTAACGCAATATTGTAATGCATTACTTTTCAAAGTAACTTTCCCCAACACTGTTGATAGCAGTACACTTGGCACTGCGCCGCCTCAAGGGGCAAGCATGTACTGGTCCGTTCGGACGACACTGCGGCCGATGCGTACATCAACCGTCAGGGTGGTCTACGCTCCCGTTGCATGTTCCAACTCGCCCGCCACCTCCTCCTGTGGAGTCAGAAGCATCTGAGGTCGCTTCATGCCATTCACATCCCAGGTATAAATATGGTTGTAAATATGTTTAAATTTTTACTGTATTTTTTACTGTATTATTCCGGCAAACCACAGCTTTTGTTGTTTTTTACAGTAAGTATTTCGTACTTGTTTTGATATTTTATGATGTAATGCAGTAGCGTCCGAAAACTCACTGTATGTGGAGAAAAGCGAGTATAAATGATAAAAAAACACAGTGTCATTGTCCGTCAGGTGGTGTGTGTGAAAGTGTGTAATCACAGCAGCAGCAAGGCTTTATGACTGAGACTGACGTGTGTTATATAATCATCTGTGTGTGTGATTGGCCTGTATTCCTGCAGTGGACACACACTGATTCACATTCAGGTGAGCCGCCTCTGATCTTTAAACACACGCCGCCCGCAGAGCTCTGCTGTCAAACACTGTAGATCCGCTCAAATCAACACTTATCAAATGTGGAAATAGATTGCAATGCTTTCTGTCCGTCTCAGAGGAGCTTTTGCATAGAGAAACCCAAGTTTGCCATTAAAATGCCAAGCGTCCAGCTGTTTATCTTCATTTCAGAGTCAAATAATGTGTGTGTACACCACTAATCATACAGTAACATACAGTAAAAATTATGACATATTATTCCAGTGTAAATCATCTGTTCTCTATGTGAATATATAGTATATTGTAATTTATTCCTGTGATCAAAGCTGAATTTATCATCATTACTCTCACATGACCCTTCACTGATCACTCTCATATGAGGATCTGATGCTTAGTTTTCACACAAATATGACCCGTTTTTAAATGTGTCTTGATCCTCATATTAGATTGATTCACATTGAGAACAGATGATCTACATTATAATAATATTTCATAATTTTTACTGTATTTTTGATCAAATAAATGCAGCTTTGGTGAGCAGAAGAGACATTATAAAATCAAAGTTTTGAACAAAAATGAATATAATTAGTATATTCAGTGAATGGTTAAACATGTCTTTGTCATATAAAAACAGCTTTGTCTTTACATTTTTACATTTTTTGAGCCAAATCTCAAAATGTCTCATTAAATTACTTATTATGACTTTTATAAATAAAAAAGAAAAGCATACACATGTTAATAAACACCTCAGGCATCTATTTTAGTAAATGACCATCATTTTTTCATCCATATATTTGTAAAAGTGTAGGATCTTGATGGTTTTGTCAGTGAAAACCATGTCCTGCGGTGACATCATATCCTGATTTAAAATCGGGCAATTCCACAGACAGCTTTAATGAGTTGAAGGACCCCGTTCTGAAGCACATGGTAAGATTTGATCTCAGAATTGCTCAAATATTTCACTGTATCCAGTATAAAAGTGTTGATTTCCTTTGTCCTTTTGGAGCGTCTCTATATTTTTAATTCTTTCTAGGACACATTTCAGTAAAAATCTTCAAAAAACAGAGAAAGTTAGTGAGCCCTTATATTTCCTCACAACACAATATGCAGATTTTCTTCAAAGATGTTGTTTTCCAGAAAAAGCCTTTGCTTGTTTGTGTGGAAATGAGTTGAGGATGAGAGGGAATCATTAATCCTCTCTCCGTTCGGTTCTGAATCTGCTCATGAGTGTTGTTGAGCCGTGTGTTCCTCCTGTTCAGGTGTGTGTTTGAGGGTCAGGTGGAGGTCAGAGGTCAGAGGTCAGAGCCTGAGAGGAAGCTATCAGAAATACAGTCCTGTCATTAAACACAAACCGGCTGCTTAAAGTTCAGATAAAATCCCAATCCACCAGTGTACTCTCTTAAACGCTGTTATTTTACTATCGTTTTTATTCATATTTTAAATGTGCTTTTATTTTCACATTTTCAGCTTCATTTTGGTTCGTTTTAGTAATTTTTTATGTGCTTTTGTCAATTTCATTCATTTATATATATAATATATAATAATTTAAAGTATTATTATTATTTAGGGGGAAATGTGCCTATTCCGCCTAAATTATATTTATTATTTTATTTTTTTAAAAATATTTAAATTAGTGTTATTTTTGTCTAATTTATATACTATTGTAGTATTCATTTATTTTAGAATTCTTTTATTTTTGCATTTTTCAGTTTTCATTTTAATTTTAGTTTAAGTAGTTTTGCTTTGTAACGTGTTTGTAAAGTAATGTGCTTTTTGCCATTTTTTGTTTAATATATATATTAGTGCTGTCAGTTAAACGCGTTATTAACGACGTTAACGCAAACCTATTTTAACGGCGTCAATTTTTTTATCGCGAGATTAACGTTCTTTTTGGTCTAACAAACTTTGTAGTTTTTTCACATGCTGTTGCAACAACTAGTAACGTTAGAAAAACTACAACACCACTCCGGATGTAGCTAGACCGGAAACAAAACATCAGGCACGCTGCGGCTGCCCGCACTCGTTTGGGCCATTAAAAGATTAAACGTGGATGGCAAGCGTGAGACGCCGAAATGAGAAACGTATTATGCCATGGTTTAACTCAGGGGTCTTCAACTAAAAGTGCTTGTCTTGAGCGCTGCTTTCTGCTCTGATGGTGCATTCACACCAGACGCGAATGAAGCGTTTTGCGCGAGTGATTTAAGTCAATGCAAAGACGCAAATAGACATTCTGCGGCGCGGATTAAGCGGCGTGCATGTCGCGTCATTCGCGTCCGGTGTGAACGCACCATCAGTCTCTTCTTCACTGCATGCTTGACCGCGCGTCTGGGTCTGAACGTAGTAACAGTGAGCATTGCAACGTTAACTGTTTCATTACGTCAAAAGGCTTCGCGGTCCGGATTCGGACCGGAGTCCGCTAGTTGGCGACCCCTGGTTTAACTGCACTATAGGCGGAGTCCTAGTTTACCTTGCATGTGCACTTTGTAATTTTATTTTGTATCACCCTGTTTTGATCCCTTAGAAAGGGCTGTTGAAGGGGCTGTTTGTGCAACAAAGTATTTGTTTCACCCTTTTATTGATGGGCAGTGTTACATTGTGTGAGCGATTATTTGCTCCAAGTGAGAATGTTGGTGTGAAATCGAACACTACAGTATGCCAATGTTGTTTTCAATAAAACAAACATTTGAACAAAGCAAGCCGATCCACTTTTCTATGTTGAGAAGAGCATTAAAATAAGAAAAAATAATGGGACAAAAAGAAATCAAGGGACATTTAGAATAAATAAAAATGTGCGATTAATTGTGAGTTAACTATGACATTAATGCGATTAATCGCGATTAAATATTTTAATCGTTTGACAGCACTAATATATATGTATGTGTGTGTGTATATATAATTTCTATTTAGCTTTTAATGTATTTTGAATTTTAGTTTTATGAATTTAGGACCTCAACTTTTATTTTCAAGTTTTAATTTTATACAATTATATAAATAAAAATTATATATATATTTTTTTTATTATTAGTTTATTGTCATTATATTGTATATATATATATATATATGATAAATATTTATATTGAAATATTATAGGATTGCTTTATTTTTACATTAAATGATAATTATAATTCTATTTATTTATTTACATTACAGGAAAAAAAAAATATATATATATAATACAGTTTATATATATATATATATATATATATATATAATAAATATATATATATATATATATATATATATATAATAAATATATATATATATATATATATATAATAAATATATATATATATATATATATATATATATATATATATATATATATATATATATAATAAATATATATATAATAAATATATATAAAATATAAAAAAATTAAAATTATACAAAGATAATTAAAAAAAAAATCATGTTATATCATTATTATACATATTATTATTTATCTGTGTTCTGGAGCGTTTGCAGAGTTTCCGGCCTGGACCTGGTTTAGTAAACTCAGCAGTAACCTCAGCAGTAACCTCAGCAGTAACCTCAGCAGTAACCTCAGCAGTAGCCTCAGCAGTAGCCTCAGCAGTAACCTCAGCAGTAGCCTCAGCAGTAACCTCAGCAGTAACCTCAGCAGTAACCTCAGCAGTAACCTCAGCAGTAACCTCAGCAGTAGCCTCAGCAGTAGCCTCAGCAGTAGCCTCAGCAGTAGCCTCAGCAGTAACCTCAGCAGTAGCCTCAGCAGTAGCCTCAGCAGTAGCCTCAGCAGTAACCTCAGCAGTAGCCTCAGCAGTAGCCTCAGCAGTAGCCTCAGCAGTAACCTCAGCAGTAGCCTCAGCAGTAGCCTCAGCAGTAGCCTCAGCAGTAACCTCAGCAGTAGCCTCAGCAGTAACCTCAGCAGTAGCCTCAGCAGTAGCCTCAGCAGTAACCTCAGCAGTAGCCTCAGCAGTAACCTCAGCAGTAACCTCAGCAGTAACCTCAGCAGTAACCTCAGCAGTAACCTCAGCAGTAGCCTCAGCAGTAGCCTCAGCAGTAGCCTCAGCAGTAGCCTCGGCAGTAGCCTCGGCAGTAACCTCAGCAGTAACCTCAGCAGTAACCTCAGCAGTAGCCTCAGCAGTAGCCTCAGCAGTAGCCTCAGCAGTAGCCTCAGCAGTAACCTCAGCAGTAACCTCAGCAGTAGCCTCAGCAGTAGCCTCAGCAGTAACCTCAGCAGTAGCCTCAGCAGTAGCCTCAGCAGTAGCCTCAGCAGTAACCTCAGCAGTAACATCAGCAGTAGCCTCAGCAGTAACCTCAGCAGTAACCTCAGCAGTAGCCTCAGCAGTAACCTCAGCAGTAGCCTCAGCAGTAGCCTCAGCAGTAGCCTCAGCAGTAACCTCAGCAGTAGCCTCAGCAGTAACCTCAGCAGTAGCCTCAGCAGTAGCCTCAGCAGTAACCTCAGCAGTAGCCTCAGCAGTAACCTCAGCAGTAGCCTCAGCAGTAGCCTCAGCAGTAGCCTCAGCAGTAACCTCAGCAGTAGCCTCAGCAGTAACCTCAGCAGTAGCCTCAGCAGTAACCTCAGCAGTAACCTCAGCAGTAACCTCAGCAGTAACCTCAGCAGTAGCCTCAGCAGTAGCCTCAGCAGTAGCCTCAGCAGTAGCCTCAGCAGTAACCTCAGCAGTAGCCTCAGCAGTAGCCTCAGCAGTAGCCTCAGCAGTAGCCTCAGCAGTAACCTCAGCAGTAGCCTCAGCAGTAACCTCAGCAGTAACCTCAGCAGTAACCTCAGCAGTAACCTCAGCAGTAGCCTCAGCAGTAGCCTCAGCAGTAGCCTCAGCAGTAGCCTCAGCAGTAAACTCAGCAATAGCCTCAGCAGTAGCCTCAGCAGTAACCTCAGCAGTAGCCTCAGCAGTAGCCTCAGCAGTAACCTCAGCAGTAGCCTCAGCAGTAACCTCAGCAGTAGCCTCAGCAGTAACCTCAGCAGTAGCCTCAGCAGTAGCCTCAGCAGTAACCTCAGCAGTAACCTCAGCAGTAGCCTCAGCAGTAACCTCAGCAGTAACCTCAGCAGTAGCCTCAGCAGTAGCCTCAGCAGTAACCTCAGCAGTAGCCTCAGCAGTAACCTCAGCAGTAGCCTCAGCAGTAGCCTCAGCAGTAACCTCAGCAGTAACCTCAGCAGTAGCCTCAGCAGTAGCCTCAGCAGTAGCCTCAGCAGTAGCCTCAGCAGTAACCTCAGCAGTAGCCTCAGCAGTAACCTCAGCAGTAGCCTCAGCAGTAACCTCAGCAGTAGCCTCAGCAGTAGCCTCAGCAGTAACCTCAGCAGTAGCCTCAGCAGTAACCTCAGCAGTAGCCTCAGCAGTAACCTCAGCAGTAGCCTCAGCAGTAGCCTCAGCAGTAACCTCAGCAGTAACCTCAGCAGTAACCTCAGCAGTAACCTCAGCAGTAGCCTCAGCAGTAGCCTCAGCAGTAGCCTCAGCAGTAACCTCAGCAGTAGCCTCAGCAGTAGCCTCAGCAGTAGCCTCAGCAGTAGCCTCAGCAGTAACCTCAGCAGTAGCCTCAGCAGTAACCTCAGCAGTAACCTCAGCAGTAACCTCAGCAGTAACCTCAGCAGTAGCCTCAGCAGTAGCCTCAGCAGTAGCCTCAGCAGTAGCCTCAGCAGTAAACTCAGCAATAGCCTCAGCAGTAGCCTCAGCAGTAACCTCAGCAGTAGCCTCAGCAGTAGCCTCAGCAGTAACCTCAGCAGTAGCCTCAGCAGTAACCTCAGCAGTAGCCTCAGCAGTAACCTCAGCAGTAGCCTCAGCAGTAGCCTCAGCAGTAACCTCAGCAGTAGCCTCAGCAGTAACCTCAGCAGTAGCCTCAGCAGTAACCTCAGCAGTAGCCTCAGCAGTAGCCTCAGCAGTAACCTCAGCAGTAGCCTCAGCAGTAGCCTCAGCAGTAGCCTCAGCAGTAGCCTCAGCAGTAGCCTCAGCAGTAAACTCGGGTCTCTCTCCACAGCCAGGTTCTGTGGTGACCCGGGTGTTCCGGCCCGGGCCCGGCGAGAGGGCCAGAGCTTCATCTTTAAGGCGGAGGTGGTGTTCAGCTGCAGCGCCCCCTATCTGCTGGTGGGCTCGTCTACACGCAGCTGTGGAGCGGACGGCAGCTGGAGCGGATCTCAGCCGCGCTGCATCGGTGCGTCACATCCCATCATTAACATGCTGTGTGCTTTACAGTCAACTTCTGACTGCAGGGTTTTACCGGGTTTTTAAAAAAATATCCTCTCCAGCTTTGATCTCTGATGTGAATGTGAACATTATGACCTGATTCTGCGGGTCACTGCATCACTTTATCCAGATGCTTTTACTGCAGAACCGCATCAGACACGGCGTGTGAGAGTCCCGGCGCTTTATTTATTTTAATATTTTATTATATTATTGTATTTTATTCCTAATTTAATATATGTTTATTATTTTGGTCTATTTTATTTTATATTTGTTTTATGTATTTATTAATTTTATTTAATATTATTAAAAAAAATTATTTTGTTTAATTGTATTTAATTTTATTGTATTTAATTTAATTTTATAAAATTAAATTAATTTATTTTATTTGATTATTTTTACAACCACAAATGTCAGTACTGGCACGAGTGTTTCTAAATTCTTTTTATTTTATTTTTTATTTTTAGTTAAGTTTAGTTTTCTTTGTTTTATTATTTTATTTGGAGTTTTGTTATTTTATTTTTATTTAACTTGATTATTTTATTGTCTTTATTTATTTTATTTATTTTATGTATTTATTTATTTTATTTTAAATTTAATTTTTTATTATTATTAAATTTTTTATTTCATTGTATTTAATTTAATTTTATAAAATGTTATTTAATTAATTTAATTTATTTTATTTTATTTTATTTTATTTTATTTTATTTTAGTTTATTTTAGTTTAGTTTATTTTAGTTTAGTTTAGTTTAGTTTAGTTTAGTTTAGTTTAGTTTAGTTTATTTTATTTTATTTTATTTTATTTTATTTTATTTATTTTATTTTATTATTTTACAACCACAAAACATTGTCAGTACTGGCACGAGTGTTTCAAAATTATTTTTATTTTTGTATTTATTTGTTTAGTTAAGTTTAGTTTTCTTTGTTTTATTATTTTATTTGGAGTTTTGTTATTTTATTTTTATTTAACTTGATTATTTATTTTATTTATTTTATTTATTATTAAAATCTTATTTTATTTATTTTATTTATTTTATTTATTTTACTTATTTTACTTATTTTACTTATTTTACTTATTTTACTTTTTATTTTTGTTTACAACCACAAAACATTCTCAGTATTGACACAAGTTTCTAATTCATTTATTTATTATTTTTAGTTTTGTTTTATTATTTTATTGGAGTTTTGTTATTTTATTTTTATTTAACTTGATTATTTTATTTTTATTATATTATTATTTTAGTTTTGTTTATTTTATTACTTTATTTGACTTTATTTTATTTTATTTCTTTCATATTACTTTATTTGGCTTTATTATGCTTTATTTTATTACAACCACAAAACATGATCAGTACTGGCATAAATGTAGTTAAAATGCAATTTATATATTAATCAAGTCTGGACATTTTCTCATGAGGCATAAAGGGACCGTATAGATAGTTTTGATAAGGTTATTGAAAGTAATTTAAACTGTGAACAGATTTATATCAATCATATTTATATTAATATAAAAAAATGTAATATCCCGCAGAAGCGCACCGGACGACGTGTGAGAATCCCGGCGCTCCGGAGTTCGGCTCTCTGAACAGCAGTCTGGGCTTTAAGGTAAGAAGCGGACACACACACACACATACACACACTCAAAGTCCCTCACTTTGAGTCTCAAAGGCCCGTCAGTCGTAGAGCCTGCTTTTATCTTCAAGTGGAAAAACGGCCCTTTCAAATGACACAATGTGACTTCTGATGTGCCTATTAAGAGTTGAAAATCATATTTTCCATCATTGCTGAGACAAAAGGATATTCATTGGCCCAGTGACAGCATGATCCGACGGCGCTAATGCCACATCAGAGAGAGAGAGAGTGTGTGTGTGTGTGTGTGTGTGTGTCTCTGCCCTGTCTTTATAAGTACAATTGATTTATTGTCAAGTTGATTCAGTCAGATGCAGTTTGAGGAGCCCGTGGCAGATCCAGGGTTTGTGTGACTACTACTTTAGGGGGTCCAAAGACCGTGAAAGAATATAATGTGTAATGGTTATTTGTTTTCATTGTTTTGATGTTACATAGTATTGTGCAACCAAAATTGTGCAGGACCGACGAATATTCCACAGCAAAAACTACAAGTGGATAGTAGGTTACATACATATAAAACATTATTGAATACAAGTGAACAGTCAGCCATAAAGGGAGAACAGTGCTAAGAATGAAGTGCTTGAAGGTTCAGGTCTAACAGTAATAATCAAATGTAAAATAACATTGCATTATCTTCACTGTATATAAATGAAATATAGATTAATGCATGTTAAAACTAGCTACAAAAGTTATTCAGTAAAGATAATTTTTTTTCTTTTGTTCTTTGATTAACTTTAAGGACAGACTGAAGGTGGTGCGGTTACTTTAAGACCAAATGCACAATGTTGAATCCAATATATAGACATTTCATTTGTCAACTGCTTACATTCGATTAAGACTGTATTAACTGTGATACTCGATATTTTTGGCATACTTCATGCGTATTTATCCATTCAAGCGCAAGACGTGCCCTCTGTGTTCGCGCTATTGATGAAGATATGCCTCATGTTTAAGGCGGCGATGCAAAACAGTGAATCTAAATCACCATACAGAAAAAAAGGTTCACTTCAAGAATGAAAAAAGTGGCATCGATGTGTTTTGCTGTAAAAACTGCACAAACAGAAAACAAAAAAGCACAAACTATAGAATATCTTTCCATAAACACAGACTTTATACAGAAAGAAAAATACTTCAATGCCTATACACACTCTTCCATGCAGCCTAGGGTGAAGTCATTATACATTAACAACTCTCGCTATCTCTGCCTCCGCTCTGATGGCTCTTCAGTCCTCCTGTTCCTCCTCTAACTCTCTCTATCTCTGCCTCCGCTCTGATGGCTCTTCAGTCCTCCTGTTCCTCCTCTAACTCTCGCTATCTCTGCCTCCGCTCTGATGGCTCTTCAGTCCTCCTGTTCCTCCTCTGACTCACTCTATCTCTGCCTCCGCTCTGATGGCTCTTCAGTCCTCCTGTTCCTCCTCTGACTCTCGCTATCTCTGCCTCCGCTCTGATGGCTCTTCAGTCCTCCTGTTCCTCCTCTAACTCTCTCTATCTCTGCCTCCGCTCTGATGGCTCTTCAGTCCTCCTGCTCCTCCTCTAACTCTCGCTATCTCTGCCTCCGCTCTGATGGCTCTTCAGTCCTCCTGTTCCTCCTCTAACTCTCTCTATCTCTGCCTCCGCTCTGATGGCTCTTCAGTCCTCCTGTTCCTCCTCTAACTCTCTCTATCTCTGCCTCCGCTCTGATGGCTCTTCAGTCCTCCTGTTCCTCCTCTGACTCTCGCTATCTCTGCCTCCGCTCTGATGTCTCTTCAGTCCTCCTGTTCCTCCTCTAACTCTCGCTATCTCTGCCTCCGCTCTGATGGCTCTTCAGTCCTCCTGTTCCTCCTCTGACTCTCGCTATCTCTGCCTCCGCTCTGATGGCTCTTCAGTCCTCCTGTTCCTCCTCTGACTCTCTCTATCTCTGCCTCCGCTCTGATGGCTCTTCAGTCCTCCTGTTCCTCCTCTAACTCTCTCTATCTCTGCCTCCGCTCTGATGGCTCTTCAGTCCTCCTGTTCCTCCTCTAACTCTCGCTATCTCTGCCTCCGCTCTGATGTCTCTTCAGTCCTCCTGTTCCTCCTCTGACTCTCGCTATCTCTGCCTCCGCTCTGATGGCTCTTCAGTCCTCCTGTTCCTCCTCTAACTCTCGCTATCTCTGCCTCCGCTCTGATGGCTCTTCAGTCCTCCTGTTCCTCCTCTGACTCTCGCTATCTCTGCCTCCGCTCTGATGGCTCTTCAGTCCTCCTGTTCCTCCTCTAACTCTCTCTATCTCTGCCTCCGCTCTGATGGCTCTTCAGTCCTCCTGTTCCTCCTCTGACTCTCGCTATCTCTGCCTCCGCTCTGATGGCTCTTCAGTCCTCCTGTTCCTCCTCTGACTCTCGCTATCTCTGCCTCCGCTCTGATGGCTCTTCAGTCCTCCTGTTCCTCCTCTGACTCTCGCTATCTCTGCCTCCGCTCTGATGGCTCTTCAGTCCTCCTGTTCCTCCTCTGACTCTCGCTATCTCTGCCTCCGCTCTGATGGCTCTTCAGTCCTCCTGTTCCTCCTCTAACTCTCTCTATCTCTGCCTCCGCTCTGATGGCTCTTCAGTCCTCCTGTTCCTCCTCTGACTCTCGCTATCTCTGCCTCCGCTCTGATGTCTCTTCAGTCCTCCTGTTCCTCCTCTGACTCTCGCTATCTCTGCCTCCGCTCTGATGGCTCTTCAGTCCTCCTGTTCCTCCTCTAACTCTCGCTATCTCTGCCTCCGCTCTGATGGCTCTTCAGTCCTCCTGTTCCTCCTCTGACTCTCGCTATCTCTGCCTCCGCTCTGATGGCTCTTCAGTCCTCCTGTTCCTCCTCTGACTCTCTCTATCTCTGCCTCCGCTCTGATGTCTCTTCAGTCCTCCTGTTCCTCCTCTAACTCTCGCTATCTCTGCCTCCGCTCTGATGGCTCTTCAGTCCTCCTGTTCCTCCTCTAACTCTCGCTATCTCTGCCTCCGCTCTGATGGCTCTTCAGTCCTCCTGTTCCTCCTCTGACTCTCGCTATCTCTGCCTCCGCTCTGATGGCTCTTCAGTCCTCCTGTTCCTCCTCTAACTCTCGCTATCTCTGCCTCCGCTCTGATGGCTCTTCAGTCCTCCTGTTCCTCCTCTGACTCTCTCTATCTCTGCCTCCGCTCTGATGGCTCTTCAGTCCTCCTGTTCCTCCTCTAACTCTCGCTATCTCTGCCTCCGCTCTGATGGCTCTTCAGTCCTCCTGTTCCTCCTCTGACTCTCTCTATCTCTGCCTCCGCTCTGATGGCTCTTCAGTCCTCCTGTTCCTCCTCTGACTCTCTCTATCTCTGCCTCCGCTCTGATGGCTCTTCAGTCCTCCTGTTCCTCCTCTAACTCTCGCTATCTCTGCCTCCGCTCTGATGGCTCTTCAGTCCTCCTGTTCCTCCTCTGACTCACTCTATCTCTGCCTCCGCTCTGATGGCTCTTCAGTCCTCCTGTTCCTCCTCTGACTCTCGCTATCTCTGCCTCCGCTCTGATGGCTCTTCAG
>NC_137108.1:53517203-53557203 GCF_949357685.1 Gobio gobio
GTGTCTGTGGGAAGTCGTGTGTCAAATGCGTTTCCTTAAACCCATCCGCTGGTGCGCGTGTGTGTGTGTGTGTGTGTGTGTGTGTGTGTGTGTGTGTGTGTGTGTGTGTGTGTCTTTCAGCTGGCTCCAAAACATCAGAGAAAGTCCTGACGCCTGTTCAGGGAACATCGAGTCCCAAAGTCAACGGTGAGTGTGTCAAACGCCACATCTCAGACCTGCACATGTTAATATGAAGCTGTGTCTTAGGAATCATATGGATAAAGTGTCTGATATCAGGGGAGGGGCTAGCATCTGACAACTAGCCAATCAGAGACGCTCTCTGCCCGTCAATCATTTAGTGTGTCAATCAAAAGAAGAAGCTCAATGCTTACAGCGTCAAACCTGGACAAATGAGCACCTGAGCAGTGTTTGAATGCAGAAACTGTGAATGATGTTGTGTTTTATGAACATTGGTGTGTATTAGCATGTTGATGTTGCTTTATGAAATCAGTGAAGATGCAGAGATGATGAGTTACACTGATGGTTGAAGAGCTGTGTGTCAAAAGCACATTACAGGACAAAACCACCGCAACAAGTGCCACAAAGAACTTCTTTATTTCATCAAATGGCAGAAACATGATTAACAAAACTTGAACATTATTATAAAAAAATAAATATATTTTTTGCTTTTATAAAATGGCAGCAACAGCAATATAATAAACAAAATATGATCACAATTATAAATCAATCAATCAATAAAATATAATCGTAATTATTCATAAATAAATATTATTGCTTTCATAAAATCGCAACAGCAATATGATGAACAAAATATGATAATAATTATAAATAAATAAATAAAATATGATTATAAATAAATAAATAAAATATTATCATAATTATAAATAAATAATATAATCATAATTATAAATTAATTAATTAATAAATATGATTATAAATAAATAAATAAATAAATAAAATATGATCATCATTATGAATAAAATGTGATCATAATTATGACTAAATAAATAAAATATTATCATAGTTATGAATAAATGAATAAATTATTATCAAAATCATACATAAATATTATTGCTTTCATAAAATCACAACAGCAATATGATGAACAAAATATGATCATAATTATAAATAAATAAATAAATAAATAAACTGTGATATTACTTAATTAATTAATTAAATATGTTTATATTTATATGTGTGTATTATAAATAAATAAATCAAATATTATTATTATAAATAAATAAATAAATAAAAAAATTATCATAATTATAAATAAATAAAATAAGATAATTATGATTGTTTATTTATAATTATTATAAATAAATAGATAAATAAATAAATAAAATCTGATCATAATTACCAATAAATAAAATAAACAAAATCTGATCATAATGATAAATAAATATAATCAAAATCTGATCATAATGATAAATAAATATAATCAAAATCTGATCATAACGATGAATAAATTAATATAATAAACAAAATCTGATCATAACTATAAATAAATAAAAGAAACAAAATATGATCATAATGATAAATAAATAGAATATAATCAAAATATGATCATACTTATAAATAAATAAATACATATAATAAACAAAATATGATTATAATTATACATAAATATTTTAGCTTTGTATAAAACAGCAGCAACAGCAATATGATGAACAAAATATTATCATTATACATAAATAAATAAATATTTTTGTTTTTTATAAAACAAACGCATCGAAAGCAATATATTAAAAAAATATGATCATAATTATACATAAATAAATATATAAATATTGCTTTCATAAAATTGCAACAGCAATACGATGAACAAAATATGATCATAATTAAAAATCAATAAAAAAATATAACAAACAAAATATGATTATAATTATAAATAAATAAATATTACTGCGTTTATAAAGAGGCAGCAACAGCAATATAATAAACAAAACAAGATTATAATTATAAATAAATATTATTGCTAATGATCTAGTAAATTAAACCTTTATTTTATTAAATTTGTATTATCATCAAACTTAATGTGTTTTCTCTTTATTTATTTGTTGTGCTTAACAAGAAATAATTAAACAAATCTGAATATTTATTATAACACATTTATTGTTATTATTATATTCAGGTTATTAATCTGAATAATTCTTCTATATCACAGTCTGCGTATGGATGTCAAGAGCTATATCATATAAAGCAGATGTTATAGTAGTTCTGCAGTTGAATGGCTCTTCAGAGATTGAGTTATTATAGTTATTGAGGCTTGAGTTATTAATATGGCTGATGTCAGAGTTATGGAGTTATGAGCTCGCTGTGGTTTCTGCTCGGAGGTCTGATCTGTGAGAGAGTTAGAGATGTTAATTGAGCCGAGCGTGTGTGTAAACGGCTTCATAACCTCATCGGACTCATTAAATCTTCTCTTTGCAGTTCCTGCCGATGTGTTCGCGCCCACATACGTGTGGAGAGGATCATTAGAGTATAAAGCAGCGAAGCAGCCGATGAGCCTGACCATCACTGACTATAACAGCAGCACAGGCAGAGTCAACGCCACTCTCACCAACAGACACTCAGAGCTGCTGCTGTCAGGTACACACACTCTCACACACACACACACACACACACTCACACACACACACACACACACACACACACACACTCACACACACCAGCACAGGCAGAGTCAACGCCACTCTAACCAACAGACACTCAGAGCTGCTGCTGTCAGGTACACACACACACACACACTCACACACACACACACACACTCACACACACACACACACACTCACACCAGCACAGGCAGAGTCAACGCCACTCTAACCAACAGACACTCAGAGCTGCTGCTGTCAGGTACACACACACACACTCACACACACACACACTCACACACACACACACACACACCAGCACAGGCAGAGTCAACGCCACTCTAACCAACAGACACTCAGAGCTGCTGCTGTCAGGTACACACACACACACACACACACACACACTCACACACACACACACACACACACACACACACACACACACACACACTCACACACACCAGCACAGGCAGAGTCAACGCCACTCTAACCAACAGACACTCAGAGCTGCTGCTGTCAGGTACACACACACACACTCACACACACACACACACACTCACACACACTCACACACACCAGCACAGGCAGAGTCAACGCCACTCTAACCAACAGACACTCAGAGCTGCTGCTGTCAGGTACACACACACACACACACACACACACACACACACTCACACACACTCACACACACTCACACACACCAGCACAGGCAGAGTCAACGCCACTCTAACCAACAGACACTCAGAGCTGCTGCTGTCAGGTACACACACACACACACACACACACACACACACACACACACACACACACACACACACACACACACACTCACACACACTCACACACACTCACACACACCAGCACAGGCAGAGTCAACGCCACTCTAACCAACAGACACTCAGAGCTGCTGCTGTCAGGTACACACACACACACACACACACACACACACACACACTCACACACACACACACACACACACACACACACACACACACACACACACACACACACCATTGGATCTAATTGGACGCTCCACATTCAAAGCCGTTATTAACCCACCTGTGACCACACATCAGTAATAATCAACATGAGCATGAGCATCAGTGAGCCGGCGTTCTCAGTGCAGTGACGTTTGTGATCCACACACAGGCGTTTACAAGAGCAGAGACGCCCGTCTGACGCTGCGCCTGCATCACATGAGAGCTCTGGTGAAGAGCAGCTACAGCCAGATCACCGACCAGACCCTCATCATGGACGGCTTCGTAAGTCAGACTCTAACTTCACCTGCAACCCCGCGTTTGTCCAATAGTGCATGAGAGGAAATCAAACCCCAGGTTGGGTCTGCAGAGCTGCGGATATTGGTAGAATATACTGTGTATTTAATCCAGGAGCTACAGTTCTCAGAGCAGTGAAAGAACCGCTCCTCTGGTGCTAGTTATGCTTTCCTGAGAGCACTACCTGTAGTATTACACAGAACATGAGCTGAGAACATGATGTTCATCTGTGTGTTGTTGCTCTCCTCGAGGTCTCTGCCGACCATGAAGGAAACACGTACTTGTTTCAAGGCTTTATTCAAGCTAGAGACTACGGCCCTTTCGGACTACAGAGACAAGGTGTGCTACATTTAATAATGTTTGCATTATATTTAAGGGTTTATGTTCAGTCAAACAAGAAATAATCTTATGAATCAATTCAAAGTGTGTGTGTGAGTGTGAGTGCGTGTGCGTGTGAGTGTGCGAGCGAGTGTGCGTGTGAGTGTGAGTGTGCGTGTGCAAGCGAGTGTGCGTGTGAGTGCGTGTGCGAGGGAGTGTGAGTGTGCGTGTGAGTGTGCGTGTGAGTGTGCGTGTGAGGTGCGTGTGCAAGCGAGTGTGCGTGGGAGTGTGAGTGTGCGTGGGAGTGTGAGTGTGCGTGTGAGTGTGCGTGTGAGTGTGCGTGTGAGTGTGCGTGTGAGTGTGCGTGTGAGTGTGCGTGGGAGTGTGAGTGTGCGTGTGAGGTGCGTGTGCAAGCGAGTGTGCGTGGGAGTGTGAGTGTGCGAGCGAGTGTGCGAGGGAGTGTGCGTGTGAGTGTGCGTGTGAGTGTGCGTGTGCGTGCGAGTGTGGGAGTGAGTGTGCGTGGGAGTGTGTGTGTGTGTGTGTGTTTTGCATGGGAGTGTGCGTGTGAGTGTGTGTGCGAGCGAGCGAGTGTGCGTGCGAGTGTGCGTGCGAGCGCGAGTGTGCGTGCGAGTGTGCGAGCGAGTGTGCGAGCGAGTGTGCAATCGAGTGTGCGTGCGAGTGTGCGTGTGAGTGTGCGAGCGAGTGTGCGTGGGAGTGTGTGTGTTTTCGAGCAATTGTTAGTGTGCGTGTGAGTGCGTGTGAGTGTGCGAGCGAGCGAGTGTGCGTGGGAGTGTGCGTGTGTGTGCAAGCGAGTGTGAGTGTGCATGCGAGTGTGCGTGCGAATGTGCGAGCGAGTGTGCGTGCTAGTGTGCGTGCGAGTGTGGGAGTGAGTGTGCGTGGGAGTGTGTGTGTGTGTGTGTGTTTTCGAGCGATTGTTAGTGTGAGTGCGAGTGTGAGTGTGAGTGCGAGTGTGCGAGCGAGTGTGCAATCGAGTGTGCGTGCGTGTGAGTGTGCGAGCGAGTGTGCGTGGGAGTGTGTGTGTTTTCGAGCGATTGTTAGTGTGCGTGCGAGTGTGCGTGCGAGTGTGCGTGCGAGTGTGCGTGCGAGTGTGCGTGTGAGTGTGCGTGTGAGTGTGCGAGCGAGCGAGTGTGCGTGTGAGTGTGTGTGCAAGCGAGTGTGAGTGTGCATGCGAGTGTGCGTGCGAATGTGCGAGCGAGTGTGCGTGCTAGTGTGCGTGCGAGTGTGGGAGTGAGTGTGCGTGGGAGTGTGTGTGTGTGTTTTCGAGCGATTGTGAGTGTGAGTGTGAGTGTGCGTGTGAGTGTGAGTGTGCGAGCGAGCGAGTGTGAGTGTAGGTGGGAGTGTGAGTGTGTGTGCAAGCCAGTGTGCGTGTAAGTGTGCATGCAAGTGTGCGTGCGAATGTGCAAGTGTGCGTGCGAATGTGCGAGTGTGCGTGCCAGTGTGCGTGCGAGTGTGTGTGCGAGTGTGCATGCTAGTGTGTGTGCGAGTGTGCGAGCGAGTGTGCGTGCGAGTGTGCGAGCGAGTGTGCGAGCTAGTGTGAGTGCGCGTGTGAGTGTGCGTGTGTGTGCGAGTGTGCGATCGAGTGTGCAATCGGGTGTGCGTGCAAGTCTGCGTGTGAGTGTGCGTGTGAGTGTGCGAGCGAGTGTGCGTGGGAGTGTGTGTGTGTTTTCGAGCGATTGTTAGTGTGCGTGCGAGTGTGAGTGTGCGTGTGAGTGTGCGAGCGAGTGTGCGTGGGAGTGTGAGTGTGCGAGTGTGAGTGAGCGTGTGAGTGTGCATGTGAGTGTGCGTGCGAGTGTGCGTGCGAGTGTGCGTGCGAGTGTGCGTGTGAATGCGCGAGCGAGTGTGCGTGGGAGTGTGTGTGTGTGTGTGTTTTCGAGCGATTGTTAGTGTGCGTGCGTTTGTGAGTGTACGTGTGCGTGTGAGTGTGTGCGAGCGAGTGTGCGTGCCAGTGTGCGTGCGAGTGTGCGTGCGAGTGTGCAATCGAGTGTGCGTGCGAGTGTGCGTGCGAGTGTGCGTGTGAATGCGTGTGAGTGTGCGAGCGAGTGTGCGTGGGAGTGTGTGTGTGTGTGTGTGTGTGTGTGTGTTTTCGAGCGATTGTTAGTGTGCGTGCGAGTGTGCGTGTGAGTGTGCGTGTGAATGCGTGTGAGTGTGCGAGCGAGTGTGCCTGGGAGTGTGTGTGTGTGTGTGTGTTTTTGAGCGATTGTTAATATGCGTGCGAGTGTGCGTGTGAGTGTGAGTGTGCGAGCGAGTGTGCGTGGGAGTGTGCGTGCGAGTGTGTGTGCAAGCGAGTGTGCGTGTGAGTGTGCATGCGAGTGTGCTTGCGAATGTGCGAGTGTACGAGTGTGCGAGCGAGTGTGCGTGCGTGTGCGAGTGTGCGTGCGAGTGTGCGTGCGAGTGTGCGAGCGAGTGTGCGTGTGAGTGTGCGAGCGAGTGTGCGTGGGAGTGTGCGAGCGAGTGTGTGAGCGTGCAAGTGAGTGTGCGAGCAAGTGAGTGTGCGAGTGAGCGTGCGTGTGAATGCGAATGCAATTTTTGATCGACTGTTAGTGTGTGTGTGCGCGAGTGTGAGTGTGAGTGTGCATGTGAGTGTGTGTGCGTGCTAGTGTGCGTGCGAGTGTGCGTGGGAGTGTGCGTGGGAGTGTGCGAGCGAGTGTGCGAGCGAGTGTGCGAGCGAGTGTGCGAGCGAGTGAGCGTGCAAGTGTTCGAGCGAGTGTGCGTGGGAGTGTGCATGCGAGTGTGCGTGCGAGTGTGCGAGCGAGTGTGCGTGCGAGTGTGCGTGCGAGTGTGCGAGCGAGTGTGCGTGGGAGTGTGCGAGCAAGTGTGCGTGCGAGTGTGCGAGCGAGTGTGCGTGCGAGTGTGCGTGGGAGTGTGCGTGGGAGTGTGTGTGTGTTTTCGAGCGATTGTTAGTGTGCGTGCGAGTGTGAGTGTGAGTGTGCGTGCGAGTGAGTTTTCGAGCGAGTGTGCGTGTGAGTGTGCGTGCGAGTGAGTGTGCGAGCGAGTGTTCGTGGGAGTGTGTGTGTGTGTGTGTGTGTTTTCGAGCGATTGTTAGTGTGCGTGCGAGTGTGAGTGTGCGTGTGAGTGTGCGAGCGAGTGTGTGTGTGTGTGTGTGTGTGTGTGTGTGTTTTCGAGCGATTGTTAGTGTGCGTGCGAGTGTGCGTGTGAGTGTGCGTGAGTGTGCGAGTGTGCGTGGGAGTGTGTGTGTGTGTATGTGTGTTTTCGAGCGATTGTTAGTGTGTGTGTGAGTGTGAGTGTACGTGTGCGTGCGAGTGTGAGTGTGCGTGTGAATGCGTGTGAGTGTGCGAGCGAGTGTGCGTGGGAGTGTGTGTGTGTGTGTTTTCGAGCGATTGTTAGTGTGCGTGCGAGTGTGCGTGTGAATGCGTGTGAGTGTGCGAGCGAGTGTGCGAGCGAGTGTGTGTGCGAGTGTGCGCGCGAGTGTGCGTGCGAGTGTGAGTGCGCGTGTGAGTGTGCATGTGAGTGTGCGTGCGAGTGTGCGAGCGAGTGTTCAATCGAGTGTGCGTGCGAGTGTGCGTGTGAGTGTGCGTGTGAATGCGTGTGAGTGTGCGAGCGAGTGTGTGTGTGTGTGTGTGTGTGTGTGTGTGTTTTCGAGCGATTGTTAGTGTGCGTGCGAGTGTGCGTGTGAGTGTGCGTGTGAATGCGTGTGAGTGTGCGAGCGAGTGTGCGTGGGAGTGTGTGTGTGTTTGTATGTGTGTTTCCGAGCGATTGTTAGTGTGTGTGCGAGTGTGAGTGTACGTGTGCGTGCGAGTGCGAGTGTGCGTGTGAATGCGTGTGAGTGTGCGAGCGAGTGTGCGTGGGAGTGTGTGTGTGTGTGTGTGTGTTTTCGAGCGATTGTTAGTGTGCGTGCGAGTGAGAGTGTACGTGTGCGTGTGAGTGTGCAAGCAAGTGTGCGTGCGAATGTGCGCGCGAGTGTGCGTGCGAGTGTGAGTGCGCGTGTGAGTGTGCATGTGAGTGTGCGTGCGAGTGTGCGAGCGAGTGTTCAATCGAGTGTGCGTGCGAGTGTGCGTGTGAGTGCGTGTGAATGCGTGTGAGTGTGCGAGCGAGTGTGTGTGTGTGTGTGTGTGTGTTTTCGAGCGATTGTTAGTGTGCGTGCGAGTGTGCGTGTGAATGCGTGTGAGTGTGCGAGCGAGTGTGCGTGGGAGTGTGTGTGTGTATGTGTGTTTTCGAGCAATTGTTAGTGTGTGTGCGAGTGTGAGTGTACGTGTGCGTGTGAGTGTGAATGCGTGTGAGTGTGTGAGCGAGTGTGCGTGGGAGTGTGTGTGTGTGTGTGTGTTTTCGAGCGATTGTTAGTGTGCGTGCGAGTGTGAGTGTACGTGTGCGTGTGAGTGTGCGAGCAAGTGTGCGTGGGAGTGTGCGTGTGAGTGTGCGAGTGTGAGCGCGTGTGAGTGTGTGTGTTTTCGAGCGATTGTAAGTGTGCGTGCGAGTGTGAGTGTACGTGTGCGTGTGAGTGTGCGAGCGAGTGTGCGTGGGAGTGTGCATGCGAGTGTGCGTGTGAATGCGTGTGAGTGTGCAAACGAGTGTGCTTGGGAGTGTGTGTGTGTGTGTGTGTGTTTTCAAGCGATTGTTAGTGTGCGTGCGAGTGTGCGTGTGAGTGTGCATGTGAATGCGTGTGAGAGTGCGAGCGAGTGTGCGTGGGAGTGTGTGTGTGTGTTTTTGATCGACTGTTAGTGTGTGTGTGCGCGAGTGTGAGTGTGCGTGTGAGTGTGAGTGTGCGTGTGAGTGTGTGTGCAAGCGAGTGTGCATGCGAGTGTGCTTGCGAATGTGCGAATGTACGAGTGTGCGTGCTAGTGTGCGTGCGAGTGTGCGTGGGAGTGTGCGTGGGAGTGTGCGTGGGAGTGTGCGTGGGAGTGTGCGTGGGAGTGTGCGAGCGAGTGTGCGAGCGAGCGAGTGAGCGTGCAAGTGTTCGAGCGAGTGTGCGTGGGAGTGTGCGTGCGAGTGTGCGTGCGAGTGTGCGTGCGAGTGTGCGTGCGAGTGTGCGAGCGAGTGTGCGTGGGAGTGTGCGAGCGAGTGTGCGTGCGAGTGTGCGAGCGAGTGTGCGTGCGAGTGTGCGTGGGAGTGTGCGTGGGAGTGTGTGTGTGTTTTCGAGCGATTGTTAGTGTGCGTGCGAGTGTGAGTGTGAGTGTGCGTGCGAGTGAGTGTTCGAGCGAGTGTGCGTGTGAGTGTGCGTGCGAGTGAGTGTGCGAGCGAGTGTGCGTGGGAGTGTGTGTGTGTGTGTGTGTGTTTTCGAGCGATTGTTAGTGTGCGTGCGAGTGTGAGTGTGCGTGTGAGTGTGCGAGCGAGTGTGTGTGTGTGTGTGTGTGTGTGTGTGTGTGTGTGTTTTCGAGCGATTGTTAGTGTGCGTGCGAGTGTGCGTGAGTGTGCGAGCGAGTGTGCGTGGGAGTGTGTGTGTGTGTATGTGTGTTTTCGAGCGATTGTTAGTGTGTGTGCGAGTGTGAGTGTACGTGTGCGTGCGCGTGTGAATGCGTGTGAGTGTGCGAGCGAGTGTGCGTGGGAGTGTGTGTGTGTGTTTTCGAGCGATTGTTAGTGTGCGTGCGAGTGTGAGTGTACGTGTGCGTGTGAGTGTGCGAGCAAGTGTGCGTGGGAGTGTGCGTGGGAGTGTGCGAGTGTGAGCGCGTGTGAGTGTGTGTGTTTTCGAGCGATTGTAAGTGTGCGTGCGAGTGTGAGTGTACGTGTGCGTGTGAGTGTGCGAGCGAGTGTGCGTGGGAGTGTGCATGCGAGTGTGCGTGTGAATGCGTGTGAGTGTGCAAACGAGTGTGCTTGGGAGTGTGTGTGTGTGTGTGTGTGTTTTCGAGCGATTGTTAGTGTGCGTGCGAGTGTGCGTGTGAGTGTGCATGTGAATGCGTGTGAGTGTGCGAGCGAGTGTGCGTGGGAGTGTGTGTGTGTGTGTGTGTGTGTTTTTGATCGATTGTTAGTGTGTGTGTGCGCGAGTGTGCGTGTGAGTGTGCGTGGGAGTGTGCATGTGAGTGTGTGTGCAAGCGAGTGTGCATGCGAGTGTGCTTGCGAATGTGCGAATGTACGAGTGTGCGTGCTAGTGTGCGTGCGAGTGTGCGTGCGAGTGTGCGTGTGAGTGTGCGTGTGAGTGTGCGCGCGAGTGTGCGTGCGAGTGTGCGAGCGAGTGTGCAAGCGAGTGAGCGTTCAAGTGTTCGAGCGAGTGTGCTTGGGAGTGTGCGTGCGAGTGTGCGTGCGAGTGTGCGAGCGAGTGTGCGTGCGAGTGTGCGTGTGCGTGCGAGTGTGCGAGCGAGTGTGCGTGTGCGAGCGAGTGTGCGTGGGAGTGTGCGAGGGAGTGTGCGTGGGAGTGTGCGAGCGAGTGTGCGTGGGAGTGTGCGTGCGAGTGTGCGTGCGAGTGTGCGAGCGAGTGTGCGTGCGAGTGTACGAGCGAGTGTGCGTGCGAGTGTGCGAGCGAGTGTGCGTGCGAGTGTGCGTGGGAGTGTGCGAGCGAGTGTGCGTGCGTGCGAGTGTGCGTGGGAGTGTGCGAGCGAGTGTGCGTGGGAGTGTGTGTGTGTGTGTGTGTTTTCGAGCGATTGTTAGTGTGCGTGAACAAATAAATCCCACTTGCATGCGGCTTTATTTTAATCGGATCTCTTTGTATTCAAACTGTTATGGGCTGAACTAAACGTGATTCTGTCCCTCATGCATCATTCAGGTCTGAACATAGTGGAGGCCACCAAGAGCCCGGAGATCCCCGCCCGCACCAACAGCAGCTCTGTGGCCGTCGCCATTCTCGTGCCTTTCTTTGCCCTGATTTGTGCCGGCTTTGGGTTCTACCTGTACAAGCAGAGGTAGGTGCGCTGACATTACTGATGAGAGAGACGAGGAATCCTGATGCCTGATGCTCTTCTCCCTCTGGTTTGACCGCAGGAAGTCTGATAAAGCGGAGTTCAGCGGCTGCTCAGTGCATGAAAACAACAACGGTCAGGCCACGTTCGAAAACCCCATGTACAACACCACCTCCAAATCCATCGAGGGGAAGGTGGTCCGCTTCGATCCCAATCTCAACACGGTTTGCACAATGGTCTGAGAACCGTCACTTTATGTTCTTTGAGTCTCTTGGAAGCACAGTTTGGGTTCAGGACTCACACCGCAGCTCCGGTTTGCAGGAAAACGTCATGTTCTTCACAGTTCGAGTGGAGAATTATATATTATATACATCTCACTCTGAGAGTGTTGGTTTTGTATTCAAAAGCAAAGAAAACATAAGGTGTGTTTTTTTCCAACGTGAGAAGCGTTCACACATACAGCGATTCGCTGCGTCCGATGCGTAACTTTAGACATGATCCTGCGACCTCTCGTCACAATCTCTCAGAAGAAAAGGGTCACTGGGGTTTTGGTGTGCGATAAACATTGTCTACGATAATATCATGATTGTTGTTTTAACCCTTAAATACATGACAGTTTCGCCAAACATTCTTACATATTGGGGTCTTTAGCGACCCGGATCTATATCTAACATGGATAGATCTATACCTGTCGCGATAATATACAAAACTCCAGATATTAGAGCAACAATTATAGAAGAATAAAATAAAACATATTTCAGTTTGAGCAGATGTTTTATACCATCATCACTGTTCTCGTCAGAACTCCTTTCCCAGTACATTCTGCATATGGATCATGTTCGTGAGCTCACGCATATTCTCAAAACTCATTTCCAACGTCTTGAAAATCAATATTTTGATCTCTTGACCAGATCCATCATCAAGTAACATTAATATTTTAATGTGTTCAGTTCTTGCTGTGCAGTAAATCTGAGCCATTTCAAGTTTTGCAGATTATAATTATTATTGTTTTGTTTCCTGCCTGCAGTAACTATGAGTGAACTGACAGTCTCAGAAGTCTGACATCGACTATGTGCGCTTTATAGTGCACACTTTCACTGCGTGATTTACTCTATTAAAATGCATTTATAATGCCCTCAATATTCAAGATAAGGGGCAAAAATACCTCTGTATGTCTTTATATTTGTATCATTTAATATACAGAGCATCCGGGAAGTACTCAGCGCTTCACTTTTTCCACATTTTATTTTACAGCCTTATTCCAGAATGGATTAAATTCATGATTTTCCTCACAATTACCCCATAATGACAACGTGAAAGAAGCTTGTTTGAAATCTTTGCAAATTTATTAAAAAATAAAAACCACAAAGCAGGTAAAAATAAAAACCTCAAAGCCTTTGCTCAATACTAGTGTTGTAGTCAAGACCACCTAAACCGAGACCAAGTTGAGACCTAGACAGGGCGAGAACGAGTCAAGACCAAGACCAGACCAGCAGTCCTTAAATTCATCTAAAAGATCCATATCTACTAAGACATTCTGTGAAATGTCTTATATTTAATGAATAAACACAATTATAATAGTAAGACACTGTAGCGCTGTTACCAATCAAATCACTGACAATAAAACTCATGGCACAGAAGCTGCATCTGAATTGGTTCAATTACGCCTGCATAAATAATGTTCAGATTAATTTAACATTAAAACATTAACAGTCACGGAATCCTTTATTCAACCGATTTGTTCAAAGCAGCTGATTCATTCAATAACGAAACGTTGCCGAATTAGCAAAGACAGTTTAAAATGTAATTTTTTTTAATTACCTTATTGTTTATTGAATGTTTTATAAATCAATATCATTTGAAATATTCATGAAAACAGCTCTTTTGCTCTTGTGATATTGCTAAATTATATTCTGTGTTATATTAAAAAACATAATCTCAGAATTTTGTGGGCATTTATGTTAATTTTGGGCATTTTTGAGACAATGCTGCATTGATTTTGAGCCTGGCAGCACAGTAACACAAGAAATCACATTACAAAGAAGTTATTGATTGCATTTTAAGCAGTACTTTTTATATCAAACCACATGAATGATGTTAAATCAGACAACGCACCGGCAATCTAGTGATATCCCAGCAGTTCTAGACTGGCCTTGAGATAAAATCCAGAGTCCGAGACCAAGACAAGACCGAGGAGAAATGCAGTCGAGACCTGGACCTTCAAAAAATGGTTGTAAGACCGGGCTCGAGTACTACAACAGTACTACTCAATACTTTAAGCCTCAAGTCTTTTTGGGTTTGATGCTACAAGCTTGGCACACTATTTTTGGGCAGTTTCCCCGATTCTTCTTTGCAGGACCTCTCAAGCTCCATCAGGTTGGATCCCGATATCTCCAGAGATGTTCAATCGGGTTCAGGTCTGGGCTCTGGCTGGGCCACTCAAGGACTTTTTCAGAGTCGTCCCATAGCCACTCCTTTGTTATCTTGGGTCATTGTCCTGTTGGAAGATGAACCTTCGCCCCAGTCTGAGGTCCAGAGCGCTCTGGAGCAGGTCTTCATCAAGGATTCATCTTTCCCTCGATCCTGACTAGCCTCCCAGTTCCTGCCGCTGAAAAACATCCCCACATCGTTATGCTGCCACCACCGTGCTTCACTGTAGGGATGGGATTGACCAGGTGATGAGCGGCGCCTGGTTTCCTCCAGACATGAGTTATATCTGACCAGAGAATTTAATCTCAGAATTTTGTGGGCATTTATATTAATTTTGGGCATTTTTGAGACAATGCTGCATTGATTTTGAGCCCGGCAGCACAGGAACACAAGAAATCACATAACAAAGAAGTTATTGATTGCATTTTAAGCAGTACTTTTTATATCAAACCACATGGATGATGTTAAATCAGACAACGCACCGGCAATCTAGTGATATCCCAGCAGTTCTAGACTGGCCTTGAGATAAAATCCAGAGTCCGAGACCAAGAAATGCAGTCGAGACCAGGAACTTAAAAAAATGGTTGTAAGACCGGTTTCGAGTACTACAACAGTACTACTCAATACTTTAAGCCTCAAGTCTTTTGTTATCTTGGGTCATTGTCCTGTTGGAAGATGAACCTTCGCCCCAGTCTGAGGTCCAGAGCGCTCTGGAGCAGGTCTTCATCAAGGATTCATCTTTCCCTCGATCCTGACTAGCCTCCCAGTTCCTGCCGCTGAAAAACGTCCCCACATCGTTATGCTGCCACCACCAGCTTCACTGATGGGATTGACCAGGTAATGAGCGGCGCCTGGTTTCCTCCAGACATGAGTTATATCTGACCAGAGAATTTTGTTTCTCATGGTCTGAGAGTCCTACAGGTGCCTTTTGGCAAACTCCAGCCGGGCGGTCATGTGCCTTTTCCTGAGGAGTGTCTTCCGTCTGGCCACTCTATCACACCGGCCTAATTGGTGGAGACCTTCCCCAGATCTGTGCCTCCATACAATCCTGTCTCGGAGGTCAATTCCTTGGACTTCATGGCTTGGTTTGTGCTCATGCACTGTTAACTGTGGGACCTTTATATAGACAGGCGTGTGCCTTTCCAAATCCTGTCCAATCAGCTGAAGTTACCACAGGTGGACTCCAGTCGAGCTGTAGAAACATCTCAAGGATGATCAGTGGAAACAGGAGCACCTGAGCTCAATGAGTGTCTTGGCAAAGGCTGGGAATACTTATATGATTTTATTTGTTTTTTAGTTTTAATAAATGTGCAAATATTTCAAGAACTTTCCGAATGCGCTGAATCTGCAAATTGTATTTTTATGCTTTAGTACAGTCAAAAAAAGCATTTTGTTAGCATATTGCATGTGATAACTCAAAAACAATTTGAAAAAAAAAAATTGTCCAGAAATTATGAACACATGCAAAAACGAGAGAGAACCAATTAAATATTAATAACTGATTATGTTGTGGTCAATGTTTTTTTTTTGCATAGTAAAATAAAATCTGTAGCTGCAGTTTGCCAAATAATTTTCAATACCTTCACCAACTTTAGTGTTTTGTTTTCCACTCATATAAAATATTTTCCCCATATTTTGATGGCCTAATTGAATCTGTAGGGTCATTAAACACAAATATCCCTTTTGCACACTACTGTATGTTTACACACTGCTTAATCCATAACATTAAACTTGAATTAAAACACTATAAAGTAAAAGTAAATGCATAAAGTGACAAAGCGCCTGAAGAAACCTTTTCTTCTGAGAGCGTAGACAAAGCGAAGTTAATGTTCTGTATGATTTCTCTGCTTTAAAAAATGATGCATGGAGAACCGTGTCAGAAATCTTGAGCGTTTAAAAATCCGTTCATGCATTTATAATCCTCGCGTGACGCTTGAGTGCTTCTGCGATTTTTATATTCAAACTCTGCTCGTATGTAGCGGCAGCAAAACTGGTCCTTTGTCAGATTGTCTTGTTTTTACTGATGGCGTGGGATCGACGGCTGTGTGTGTGATCGCTCCACATTCAAGAGGAAACCTCCTCCGCTTTATACATGAGGAACGATTGCTATTACAAATCATTTCCCTCTATGAGTGTTTTAAGGGGGAAGTCAGTTTTTCTCTCTCTCTCAATGTAAGCAAGGCTTTCTGAAGAGCGAAACACTGGTGCTTTCACAGCATCATCATCATCATCATCATCCAGTGGCTGTTCACGCAGGAACACGTTCTAGAGCTACAAACTGAACACACAAACGCTCTGAATAAATGAGATGTTTTAATCAGAGCCGTAACTACCATAGACATTAAGACAATAATTAGAAATGGCCAAATTGTCCCCCCCAATATTTGAAAAACTTGTGTTTGGATGACAAAAAGGTTTAAAAGTTACAAAAGGTTTAAAAGTCTGGTCTGCCCGAGCGTCCATCTCCCGCAGTTTCTCCTGAAGCCGATACTGAAGTGAGTTAAACTGCAGTTCATGGACTGGCCACTAGAGGCAGACTCCAGAAGAGCAGAATCTCATTGAGCTCATGTTAAAATGGCCAACTCTACAGCAGAAGAACACATGTTTACAGTCTGGGACAAACTGTGCTTTTGGTCTGTACGGCTAATGTTGCCCTTCATGACGACTGTGAGGGGGGAATGTTTTTATAACTCATTCCTTTACATTATATAAAGCCTTAAAGTTCTGCATAATTAAGGGCGTGGCCTCTTTGAGTGACAGGTGGATTGCCGTTTGTCTGCTGTCAGTCATCACCTCAGCTCCGCCCACGTCCCGCCTCTTTGCCCATTTTCTGTTATCCGGGAGTGACAAGATGGCGACGGCCAGCTCGACCCGACTTTACTCTTCAGAACTGCTCTTCATAATCCTATGAGTTACGTCACGGACACTACGGCCATATTGTTTTACAGTCTATGGGTCTGCCTCAGGTCTAACGGCGCTCGTCAATGTCAAAATGATTGCGATGGCCAATCAAATCAAAGTAGGCGGAGTTTACGTTCACAGTCTTCACACAGACGAGGCTGTCAAACGGCTTATCGCTGTTGCGGAGACTCTATTCTTACCGGTGAAATCACAAAACAAAATGCACACAAACGTGTCCCTGCTCTTACAATCATTGCACATCTTTAATTTAATGAAGAAAAAACTATATGAGGGCGGATCAGAACCTGTAACCTTTGACATACAAAAACTCTACCACCAGACCAGTAGGAACGTGAGTGATAATAGCGGATTTATGTATTTATTCACTAACGGGAACTAATGATATTTGACGCAAATTAATGCAAATATTATAGTCCCAAAATGATTATTTCCCAACTGGAATTAGACCTAGAATTTCGTTCACTGTTCTGTTTCTTTATGCTTTTATAAAAATAACAAAATTGGTCCCCGCCCAATGTTCAAGACATGGTTACGGCATTGGTTTTAATGTCTTTGAAAGAGTCTCTTCTGCTCACCAAAGCTGCGTTATCTGATCCTATGAAGGTTAATCTACGACCAATTAAAGAAAATGTTAGGAATAAATTGTTCTCTAAATGTGAACGTCTAAGCACACAATGAGTGTTAGAGACACTTCAAAGCTTGACAATACAATTTCCAACAGATCTCCATATTTTGGATTAATTTGACAAAAAACAGCTTAAAGTTTGAGATTTGGGAAATCCTGTGAAAGTGATTTTATGATTAAAACCAGCACAAATATCTGCCAATGTGTTCATAAAAATCAACTTAACTCAAATGTGAGTCATTTTCATACCCAATGACAAATATTTGTTCTTGTTTTAAGCATAAACTCACTTCATTTGGTCAATTTCTCAGAAAACAAGACTTCATTTCTTCATTTCGCATCGTCTTGATTTAAGGATGTTTTATATATTTATACTGGAAAACAAAAATCAACTTTATGTCTCTATGATATCTGTGTGTTTTTTCTGGTTTATTGTGCTGTATTCTTCTGGACTCTGCTTTAATGGTCATATTAAATGTGACGACTCTCGTTCATCTTCTGGACACAAATGAAGAGATTTGTAATGAAATGGAAAGATTGACAGTCTAAGCAACTTCAGAAAGTTCATAAAGAGAAACTGATCCGTACGGATGGAGCGGATTATTCCAGATGTTCTGAAGAGACTCGACGGCTTTATATGATGAAGGAAAGTCTGACATGAGGGCGAGGAAATGACCACAGGATTGTCATTAATGGGTGAGCTGGCCCTTTAAGAGACTGAACTACTTCTGGTTTATTCATACACAATTTGATCCGCATTATACAGTAAATCCCATTTCTATGAATGGATTCGGTCCACATTTCCTGCATCACAGAAATCATACTCACCATGATATTGAATTTAAGACTTTCTGATTCAATTGAAGACACTTTAAGGCCTTAAATTGTGAACTTTTACGACTTTCTTAAGACCCACGGAAACCCTGATACAGTAAAAATAGTGAAATATTTTTGCGGTTCAAATCATCTGTTCTCTATGTGAATATATAGTAAAGTGTAATTTATTCCTGTGATCAAAGCTGAGTTTATCATAATTACTCCAGTCTTCAGTGTCACATGATCCTTCATAAATCACTCGAATATGAAGATTTGATGCTCAGTTATTATTGGTTGTAATATTACCATTTTTACTATATTTTATTTACCAAATAAATGCAGCTTTGGTGAGCATAAGAAGCTTTTTTATGAACAAAATCTTAATAATCGCAGACTATTGACCGCTGAACACTCATACACCATTGCTTATAAACGCTCGACTGTAAATATAAAGATTCATCTTTTATTATTTCAAATCTTCAGTGCATCTTAAAGGTGCACAAAAGCAGAAAATGAGTTTCAGACAAGCAAAGACAAATATTGCAGAATGAGTCCTGTATGAACAGTATTTTTGCAGTTGTGTTGAAAGGACACACTTCATCTTTAAATTAGGGATGTGGACTTCTCAAAGAGAACCTGTTATGTGTTGATGTTATTTTCTGGCTCTACTAGAACACGTTTTCCAATATTATTTCCTCATATTCTCCATTGTTGCGGCTCCTCTCTTCCCAGTCTGTCAGTAACTCTGTTTACTTCCTGTTTCTGTGAAGCCCCGCCTTCTGAAAGCACACTGTGCTCTGATTGGTCGGCTCTTACCATAACCGGCAGTTTCAACACACGACTAACTAACTCAACCAGGCCCCGCCCCTTTATTCTGCGTATGAATTATTATAATGAGGAATATTGTGATGTTTCTCATGCTCGGACAGCATCATCACACACTAAAGACAGATGCATTACAGCATAATAGGTGCTCTTTGAGTAAGTTCAGCTATATGTCATGTTTTATTTAGATTTATATTGAATATTCGCACTTTGCTAATAGCAGATGTCCTGCTTCTGAAAGCTCATAACTCATAATAGTGCCTTGTATGATATTTCACAGGTGTTTTGGGGGGAATTTTGTGCTTTCTGTTTATTTATTTATCAGCTACAGTGGTTTAATTGTTCTTTAAAAAGTCACTTTTGCACATACCTGCCAAATATAATCAGATATAGCGTCAGTGCTATGTTTGAGCTCGTTGTGCCGCTGTGTGTCGGTTTATTCACACACACACACACACACACACGTTTGCTCTCGAATCTCATCGGTGATGTGAATATCAAACACTGATGACGCCCTTGTAAATGCATTCATATCAAATGTACAGATATTTAAACTTTTTTGAAAAGAGTTATATTTTTGTGAGAAATTTGTAAAATAAAAAGGTTATGTAAATATCCATTTGTAAATGCCATTTACAAATAAAAAGTAATTTGCTTTTCTACGTCTGCTGCATTATTTCTGTAATAATATTATAATTAAAATATGTATCGGGTTCAGCGGAAATGACTTTCACTTCATACGTGTGCATTTTAATTGTTGAACTGGAATTAGTAATGCGTAATTGCATTATTAGTTTGCTAATTTTGTCTGTTTATTCACTGGTAAATGTAGAAACGGTTCCGTTCGAAGGGTTTTTAATGTCTCTTCTGCTCATTTATTTGATCAAAATATACTAGGGCTGTCAAAAGATTAATCGCGATTAATCGCATCCAAAATAAAAGTTTGTGTTTACATAATATATGTGTGTGTAATCTGTTAATTATTATTTATATATAAATACACACACAAAAGCATGTATATATTTAAGAAAAAAAAATTAATATATAAAACATTTATATTTATATATATTATAGATTATTTAAATGTATATACAAGCAAATATTTCTTAAATATATACATGAATGTGTGTGTATTTATATATAAATAATAATTAACAGAGTACACACACATGTATTATGTAAACACAAACTTTTATTTTGGATGCGATTAATCGCGATTAATCTTTTGACAGCCCTAAAATATATATATATATATATAGTAGTTTTATATACACCGATCAGGCATAACATTATGACTTCCTAATATTGTGCTGGTCCCCTCGAGGCATGGACTCCACTAGAAGGTAAGATGTTAGCAGCAGATCCTTTAAGTCCTGTCAGTTGTGAGGTGGGGCCTCCATGGATCGGACTTGTTTGTTCGGCTCATCCCACAGATGCTCGATTGGATTGAGAGATCTGGGGAATCTCAAAACTCGTTGTTGTGCTCCTCAAACCATTCCTGAAGCATTAGTGCATTATCTGCTGAAAGAGCCACAGGGAAAACACATCAACCCTGAGGACAAAATGTTCACTTAAGATATCTCACCCACTAACAGGAGATCATCATAATGTTATGCCTTATCGTGTATTTCCAGTTAATACATCAGTTTATTTGCAAGGCATCATTTCTACATTTTTCAACTGATATTGATGTGTTCTATTTTGGGTTGAAAGTGAGTTTGCGTACGGGGATAATATTAGCTCAGTGTTAGGATGCACTCGGGGACTTTAGTGTCTCTCTGTCATTTGGGTCACGTCGATTCTAATCGTGCATGCTTTGCAGAATCGATGTCCTGACGCAGGGTCAGTCCGGCGTGATCTGCATGATGGATGTTTGAGGATCTCTGGGACACTAGCAGGACTTCAAGCGGAGGATCAAACGGATGGTGGGACGGCTACTGCCGAGCTTCAGGCTGGAGGCCCTCGTTCCAGGATTGAGACGTGCTCAATTATTCATGAGTGAGAGCGAGAGGTTTACAGGCGGAGACGGGCCACGCAAACAAAGCTGAGGTTGATCAAATAGAGCTCGATACATCAGGACAATTTGTCCAGTCCCTTGTAAATGAAAGTCAGCGAATCAACTGAGGAAGAGAGCAGCCGTTCCGAATGAAATGCAGTGCCTTTGCTTTCACTTTATTAGTGACCTGAGCTGACTAGCCCGTCCCAATTACTGCTGAAACCAATCACTCTGGATGGAGCGGCAGGAAATGACATCACTGATGGGCAGCACAAGAACACGCCCACTAGGGCTGTGACATCCAATGCAGCAGAAGAGGTGTGTTTTCCTTCTTATTTATTGTGTCAGATTTGTGCTCAAAACAAGAAAAAGAAAACAATGGGACATCCATGGAATCTTTCCATTCCAGAAAAGGCTCTTTTGATTGTTAAAATATTCGGTAACACTTTCTATGAAGCCTGTATTTATAATGCGTTATAATACATGCGTAATGCCTTATAACATTTATGCATTTAGCAGATACTTTTATCCAAAAGCGTCATAAACATGTGTCATCTGATAAATAATCATAACCGTTACAATACATTATAGTACATACACTCTAAAAAATGCTGGGTTAAAAACAACCCAAGTTGGGTTGAAAATGGACTAACCCAGCTGTTGGGTTAAATGTTTGCTTAAAACAACCCAATTGCTGGGTTAGTCCATTTTCAACCCTACTTGGGTTGTTTTTAACCCAGCATTTTTTAGAGTGTACCTATTTATGGGAATAACTTTTAAGAGTACAATGCATTATAACACCAGATGAAGCCTGCATTATAATGCATCATAAGGGTATTATTAATACATTATAATACATACATAATGCCTTATAAACATGCTGTGTCATCTGATAAATAATCATAACAGTTACAATCCATTATAATACATACCTATTTACGGTAATAACTTTTACAATGCATTATAACACCAGATGAAGCCTGCATTATAATGCATCATAAGGGTATTATTAATGCATTATAATGCATGCAAGTATTATAATGTATTGAAACTGTTCTTATGATTATTTATCAGATGACAACCTGTTTATAAGGCATTATGTATGTATTATAATGTATTAATAATACCCTTATGATGCATTATTATACATACATATTTATGGTAATAACTTTTAAGAGTACAATGCATTATAACACCAGATGAAGCCTGCATTATAATGCATCATAAGGGTATTATTAATGCATTGTAATACATGCGCAATGCCTTATAAACATGTTTTGTCATCTGATAAATAATCATAACAGTTACAATACATTATAATACATGCACTCTAAAAAATGCTGGGTTAAAAACAAACCATGTTGGGTTGAAAATGGACTAACCCAGCAATTGGGTTGTTTTAACCCAGCAATTGGGTTGTTTTAACCCAGCAGTTGGGTTAAATGTTTGCTTAAAATAACCCAATTGCTGGGTTAGTCCATTTTCAACCCAACATGTGTTGTTTTTAACCCAGCATTTTTTAGAGTGTACCTGTTTATGGTAATAACTTTTAAGAGAACAATGCATTATAACACCAGATGAAGCCTGCATTATAATGCATCATAAGGGAATAATTAATGCATTATAATACATGCGTAATGCCTTATAAACAGGTTGTCATCTGATAAATAATCATAACAGTTGCAATACATTATAATTCTTGTGTGCATTATAATACATTAAGAATACCCTTATGATGCATTATAATGCAGGCTTCATCTGGTGTTATAATGCATTGTTCTCTTAAAAGTTATTCCCATAAATAGGTATGTATTATAATGCATCATAAGGGTATTCTTAATGCATTGTAATGCATGCAAGTATTATAATGTATTGCAACTGTTATGATTATTTATCAGATGACAACATGTTTATAAGGCATTATGCATGTATTATAATGCATTAAGAACACCCTTATGATGCATTATAATACATCCCTATTTATGGTAATAACTTTTAAGAGAACAATGCATTATAACACCAGATGAAGCCTGCTTTATAATGCATCATAAGGGTATTCTTAATCCATTGTAATACATGCATAATGCCTTATAAACATGTTCGTGTCATCTGATAAATAATCATAACAGTTACAATACATTATAATACATACCTATTTATGGTAATAACTTTTACAATGCATTATAACACCAGATGAAGCCTGCTTTATAATGCATCATAAGGGTATTATTAATGCATTTTAATACATGCATAATGCCTTATAAACATGTTGTGTCATCTGATAAATAATCATAACAGTTGCAATACATAATAATACTTGCGTGCATTATAATGCATTAAGAATACCCTTATGATGCATTATAATTGCAGGCTTCATCTGGTGTTATAATGCATTGTTCTCTTAAAAGTTATTACCATAAATAGGTATGTATTATAATGTATTGCAACTGTTGTTATGATTATTTATCAGATGACACAACAAATGATAAAGTTGTTTATGAGGCATTATGCATGCATTAAGAAAGCCTTATGATGCATTATATATGCAGGCTTCATAGAAAGTGTTACCTGTGAAAACCCCTAGTGGAACTTTGTCGTATATTAAAATAAACGTAATTAAAGATACCGTAGTGGCCAAACATGATGTTTGTGTTTAAGGACCCTATAAATTTGATTAAACCATCAGAATATGATTTAAAAAAAAACTCTAAACTTGCCGAAGGTATTATTCTGACACATTATTTGGCAATACAGCTACAGGTTTTATTTTACTATGCTAAATAAATGCATAGAAAAACAAGCAAACATTGATTACAACATAATCAGTTATTAATATTTCATTGGTTATCTCTTGTTTTTGTCTGTTTCTGGGTAAAAAATTATGTCGGCACAATTTGGCATGTTTCATAGTGTTATCGCAAATCAAACAATTGACTCCATTATTAATGATATCTGAATAAAGGCTGATGTCAATCACTTTTGGCCACTACTATATATCATTGAAAAGTTTTAATATATTATGCTACGATTTTAAAGATTTTTAGATTTTAGTTTTTTACCTGTAACACAAAACATAAATGAATGAGTAAATGTTTGATTCCAGCTTCTCTTCTCTCACATATTATATATATATATATACACTCACCTAAAGGATTATTAGGAACACACACTAATACTGTGTTTGACCCCCTTTCGCCTTCAGAACTGCCTTAATTCTACGTGGCATTGACTCAACAAGCTGCTGAAGGCATTCTTTAGAAATGTTGGCCCATATTGATAGGAGAGCATCTGCAGTTGATGGAGATTTGTGGGATGCACATCCAGGGCACGAAGCTCCCATTCCACCACATCCCAAAGATGCTCTATTGGGTTGAGATCTGGTGACTGTGGGGCCATTTTAGTCCAGTGAACTCATTGTCATGTTCAAGAAACCAGTTTGAAATGATTGGAGCTTTGTGACGGTGCATTATCCTGCTGGAAGTAGCCATCAGAGGATGGGGACATGGTGCTCATAAAGGGATGGACATGGGCAGAAACAATGCTCAGGTAGGCCGTGGCATTTAAACCATGCCCAATTGGCACTAAGGGGCCTAAAGTGTGCCAAGAAAACATCCCCCACACCATTACACCACCACCACCAGCCTGCACAGTGGGAACAAGGCATGATGGATCCATGTTCTCATTCTGTTTACGCCAAATTCTGACTCTACCATCTGAATGTCTCAACAGAAATCCAGACTCATCAGACCAGGCAACATTTTTACAGTCTTCAACTGTCCAATTTTGGTGAGCTGGTGCAAATTGTCGCCTCTTTTTCCTCTTTGTAGTGGAGATGAGTGGTACCCGGTGGGGTCTTCTGCTGTTGTAGCCCATCCGCCTCAAGGTTGTGTGTGTTGTGGCTTCACAAATGCTTTGCTGCAGACCTCGGTTGTAACGAGTGGTTATTTCAGTCAAAGTTGCTCTTCTATCAGCTTGAATCAGTCGGCCCATGACCTCTGACCTCTAGCATCAACAAGGCATTTTCTCCCACAGGACTGCCGCATACTGGATGCTTTTCCCTTTTCACACCATTCTTTGTAAACCCTAGAAATGGTTGTGTGTGAAAATCCCAGTAACTGAGCAGATTGTGAGATACTCAGACCGGCCCGTCTGGCACCAACAACCATGCCACGCTCAAAATTGCTTAAATCTCCTTTCTTTCCCATTCCGACATTCAGTGTGGAGTTCAGGAGATTGTCTTGACCAGGACCACACCCCTAAATGCATTGAAGACACTGCCATGTGATTGGTTGGTTAGATAATTGCATTAATGAGAAATTGAACAGGTGTTCCTAATAATCCTTTAGGTGAGTGTATATAGACATCAGCTCTCTAGGACTGAACTTGCCGACCCCTGACTTAGGCCCTGTCCCAAATGGCACACTTCATGTGCACTTTCAGTCTTGTGGACTTACAATGGCCGCTGCTTGCGTGTGTCCGTTAAGTCCACGAGACCGCAGGGTGTGTAGTGTTCTTGTGCAGTGTGTTGAAACTCTGACTTAACAACAAGTTAAACCGTGCAAATGAAGACAGAGTCGTAGTAATTTTGATGCTTTACTGTCACACTTCCTCATTTACATGTAGTGGTGAAAACTGTAATAAAACAATACAGCAATATTTAGTGTCTATTTCTTGAGTACAATTGTGAATGATAACATGAATATACAATGCTATTCTCAATGTAGCAGCAGTTATACAGGCTATTAGCATTGCTGTGAACTTGTACACAATAGCAAACATCGTTTTTAACAATCTTATCAAATATCATCTTTTCAATAAAATCTTTACTAATACATGATCTTTAACATATCTAATATAACATAAATAGACTTACAGCATTGCCTCTATGATGCTTTAAGGTGGATGCAAATGGATTGAGCCCCGAGAGCACACCATGTCTGTCTCATTGTTTCCATGCAATACCAGCAAGGACAAACAGGAAGTGACTTATAGGAAGTGACATCACCACATGACACACAGACTCTAACAGTTAAATTTCTTAAAGGACAACACACTCCCTGCCTGACCTATGTAAGGTCACTATAAATTTATGAGAGTGCCAAACCTTAGATCTCTAGATCAGTCCTGGGTTAGAAGTAGAACAACTTCTGCAATTGGCCGTAGAAAGGTTTTTATATTGCCTTGGTCACTTGTCATTAGCTCAACCTTTCTGACATGTCCATCCTTTCCAGGGAATATGGCAGTGATTCTAGCCATGGGCCAGCAGTTGCGGGCTATTTGCTTGTCCCTGAGCAGAACTAGATCTCCAACTTGAAGGTTTCTGCGAGGTACCGTCCACTTCTGTCTGTGTTGCAAGCAAGGTAAGTATTCATGGCTCCAGCGGGTCCAGAACTGGTTTGCAAGAGCCTGTACTTGTCTCCATTGCTTTGTGTACAGGTCCTTGTCCGAGAAGTCTCCAGGAGGAGGTGGAACTCCTGTCTTCTGTGTAAGGAGCATTGATGGTGAAAGTATGAAAGGTTGTTCCGGGTCTGCAGACACAGGTAAGAGTGGTCGTGCGTTAATAATAGCAGTCACTTCTGCCATTAGTGTGCAAAGAACTTCGTGGGTTAAGCGAGTGTTCAGCTGCAGAAACATTGAATCTAGAATTCTTCTGGCAATGCCGATCATACGCTCCCACGAGCCTCCCATGTGAGAACTGTGTGGCAGATTGAATTCCCAGCTGCATCCTTGCTCACTGAGGTACCTCTGCACCTTTTTGTCCATTCCAAGCTCCTTGCATGCCCCAATGAAATTGCTACCGCAGTCGGAGCGGAGCTGTTTTGCAGGGCCTCTGAGTGCGAAGAATCGCCTTAGAGCGTTTATGCAGCTTGACGTGTCCATAGACTCGATAACCTCGACATGCACAGCTCTCGAACTCATACAGCAGAACATGATTGCCCATCGTTTGCTCTCCGCCTGTCCTCCTCTGGTGCGTCTGGCTGTAACACACCAGGGTCCAAAGACATCAAGCCCCACATATGTAAAGGGAGGGCAGGTTTTGAGGCGTTCAGATGGCAAGTCCGCCATACGTTGTTCTTCTAGCTTACCACGTAACTTGCGACAGGTTATACATTTGTGGAGTACTGAATTGATTAGTGCTTTACCTCCCAAAATCCAGAGTCCTGCTACCCTGATCGCTCCTTCCGTCAAGTGACGGCCTTGATGTTTCACTTGCTCATGATGATGTCGAGTGAGCAGTAGGGAGATGTGGCTATCTTTGGGCAGAATTATTGGGTTCTTTTCAGCAGCTGCAACCTGAGAGTGCTTTAGACGTCCACCAACACAAATTAAATTGTCCTCTATGATCGGACTGAGTTTCCGCAAGCGGCTACTTTTGGATACTGCCTGGTTAGCTTGGATGGCTGACAGATCCTTTGAAAACGCAGCTTTTTGTGTTGCTTGAAGGATAACATTCCTTGCTTGGTCCATTTCATCCGGAGTACGAGGTAAGTCACATCTGTGCCAACCTTTGCATTTTCTGTTTTGGTTTGTGAGTTTACAAGATTTCGCCATGTGAACTAGAAATGCTACTCCTCTTACTAGAGATGTGAAGGTGGAGAACCGTTGGAATCGGTCAGAGGTAAGCTCTGGTTCTTCCAGGTTAGTAGCACAGCTTTGTACTTGAGGTCTGATTTCTGAGTCTATGTCAGGTTCAATTAGCTGAAATGTCTCACTCGATTGCGTTTTCTCTGCAGGTGGTTGATGCAGGAAGGAAGGACCGGTGAACCAAGAAGTCTGCACCAGGCAAGATGCAGGTAAGGATCTTGATGCATGATCTGCAGGATTTTCTTCTGTACGTACATAATGCCACTGCTCAGGTCTTGACGACTGACGGATACGTTGGACTCTATTGTGAACATACACGTAGAATCGCTTTGACTCGTTATAAATATAGCCGAGCACCACTTTGCTGTCTGTAAAGAACTTTATGTCATCCAACTTTAAATCCATCTCATCCTGAATGAGATCTGCTATTTCTACTGCTAAGACAGCAGCGCACAGCTCCAGCCTTGGGATGGTAGGTTCAGACAGAGGTACTAGCTTTGCCTTGCCCATAACTAATCCTACTTCAACTTTCCCATCTTTGTGAAGTGCTTTCAGATACGCCACAGCACCTATAGCCTTGGTCGATGCATCCGAGAATACACACAATTCTGTGTGCACTGCTTCAATGAGTGAAGTTGTTGTGTATGTACGGCAAACATGAAGCTGTTTTAAGTCTTGGAGTGAATCTCTCCAGGCTTCCCATCTGCTCAGCTTGTCTTCTGGGAGAGATATATCCCAGTCTGACAGTTCAGAGGCAAGTTCTCTGAGAAGGGCTCTTCCCTGTATCGTGACAGGTGCCAGTAAACCCAGGGGATCCGCTTGCGGAAACAAGAACACTACAGTGAAAAAGCACCGTTTGATGTTTAAAGTGGTCAAGATGGCAACGAGCAGCAAGTCGTCAGTAAGCAGCACTAGAAGTAGCAAGTCATCCGCATCATCTGCGAGTGTAGCCCACGCCCGGGCCAGAGCTGAAGCTGCCAAAGTGAGAGCATCATATGCTAGCAAAGAGGCTAAACTGAAGGTGGACAAGGCTGCAAGAGAAGCTCAAAACCAGCTGGAAACAGTAAGAATAGACACTGAGTTGGAAGTGCTAAAGCTACATCGAGAAGCTGATGTGGCCGCAGTGGAAGCACAAGTGCTGGAAGATGCCGAACTCGCAATGCATGCTGCAGTTGAAAGAGGAGGATCTGAATCAGAGAGAGTTAAAATTGAACGTGTCAGTGAATATGTCAATTCTCAAATCAACCTTCAGAGTCATTTTCCCTCTCCACTCTTATCAGGTTTACCTGTCGCTCCTTCATTCAACGCTGACTCACATAACAGTTTCATAACATGGAGCCCACCTGCAAAGCATATTTCACATATGCAGTCTATCAACAACAAGTCGAAGTGTGAGAAAAATAGTATGCACTTACCTGCAGCAAACCTACCCGAGCTGTCTGCGGGTGTGATGAATTCAGAAGTCAGAAGGACAGGATCCATCATGAATGCACATGCTAAGTCATATGTTCCTCGATACATTCCTCCAGCTGGCACGCCATCTCATGCAGAGCCTTTGGCACAGTATTTAGCAAGACGAGACCTTGTAAATTCAGGACTGTACCAATTTGATGATAAGCCAGAGAATTACCGGTCATGGTATTCCTCATTCACCAGTGCAGCTCGTGAAGTTCACCTCACAGCAACTCAAGAATTAGACCTCATGACTAAATGGCTGGGAAAGGAATCTGGCGAACAAGTGAAACGCATCCGCTCTGTACATGTCAGCAATCCCAATCTCGCTTTATACAAAGCATGGGACAGACTATGTGAGTGTTATGCTGCACCAGAAGTTATTGAAAAGTCACTGTTTCAGCGGTTGGACAGTTTTCCTAGGATTTCTGCAAAAGATTACACCAAATTACGTGAGCTCGGAGACTTGTTAATGGAAATCCAAGGTGCTAAAGAAGATGGATATCTAACAGGTCTGTTATACCTTGACACTTCACGTGGAATTGGTCCTATTGTAGAGAAGCTTCCATATGGGCTTCAGGACAAGTGGGTGACTTCTGGGTCATGGTATAAAGAGAACAATCATGGTCACTTTCCTCCCTTTGAGTATTTCTGTAACTTTTTGTGCTCTGAGGCAAAGAAGCGAAACGACCCTAGCTTTATGTATCAAAGCAGTGCTACAACACCCACAAAACCAGATAGATTTATTGTGAAGAGTTTCCATACCAACAAACCCATCTCAGTGCACAAAACGGATGTGTGTGTAGTCAATGATGACCCTAACAAAATCTGTCCATTGCATAATAAACCACACCCTCTGAAAAAATGCAGAACATTCAGAAACAAACTCCTCGACGATAGAAAGGCCTTCCTCAAGGAGAAAGGAATATGTTTCAAATGCTGTTCTTCAATCTCTCATCTCGCTAAAGAATGCAAGTCTTCTGTGAAGTGCACTGAATGCGGCAGTATATATCATGATGCGGCCATGCACCCTGGTCCAACACCTCAAGTAGTCAAGGCTCCTTCACCGTCACAAGAGCACGGCGGGGAGGGAGAAGATCATTTTAACACGGCTAGTGTCAGTACAAGCTGCACAGAAGTATGCGGTCCAGGTCAGTGGAGCCGCTCGTGTTCAAAAATCTGCCTCGTAAAGATATACCCCAAGGGTTCCAGGAACATGGCCATAAAAGCCTATGTAATTCTAGACGACCAGAGCAATCGTTCATTAGCCAGACCAGAGTTTTTCGAGCTGTTTGATGTGGAGAGCAAACCATTTTCATATCATCTCAGAACTTGCTCTGGTACTCAAGAAACGTTTGGCAAGAAAGCAGAAGGATTTCAGATTGAGTCACTGGATGGAAAAGTTCTCATCTCTCTTCCACCACTCATTGAGTGTCATGAGATCGTGAATAATCGGTCCGAAATTCCAACACCGTGTGCAGTTCTACATCAGTCTCATCTCCGACATATTGCTAAGTATATCCCAGAACTGGAACCAGAGGCAGAAATACTGTTGCTACTCGGAAGAGATGTCATCAGGGCACACAAGGTCAGGCAGCAGGTCAATGGACCAAACAACGCCCCCTTTGCCCAACGACTGGACCTGGGCTGGGTAGTAATAGGAGAAGTGTGCCTGGGTAATGTACATAAGCCAACAGTCAACGCATTCAAGACCAATGTGCTAGAAAATGGCCGTCATTCAATCTTTCAACCCTGCACAAGCTTCATGCAGGTTAAGGAGATGCAGCCAAGCTGTAACATGTCTGCCAGAGTAACTGAGAAGATATTGGGACAGACAGTGTTCAACAGAACTGAGCACGATAACAAACCTGCTCCATCAGTGGAAGATACAGCTTTCCTGAAAATAATGGACACAAATGTCTACAGAAATGATGCTAACAGCTGGGTAGCTCCTCTGCCGTTTAGAGAATCACGCCAGTCCTTGCCAAACAATAAAAAGCAAGTAGTAAACCGATTAACATCCCTGCAACGTACCCTGAAGAGGAAACCTGAGATGCAGCAACAGTATGTGGCATTTATGGAAAAGATCTTCGCTAATGGACATGCTGAGGTAGCACCGCCACTGAGAGAAGAGGAGGAATGTTGGTATCTTCCAACATTTGGGGTTTACCATCCACAAAAACCCAATCAGATCAGGGTGGTCTTTGATTCCAGTGCTCAATACTCAGGTATTTCTCTCAACAACGTGCTCCTCACAGGGCCCGACCTTAATAACTCCCTTGTGGGCGTTCTGCTACGCTTTCGGAAAGAGAAGGTTGCAATCCTAGCGGACATTCAGCAGATGTTCCACTGTTTCTTGGTGCATGAAGACCATCGCAACTTCCTCCGTTTTCTATGGCATAAAGACAATGATGTCAACCAGGAAATTGTTGATTATCGAATGAATGTCCACGTCTTTGGCAATGGGCCTTCTCCTTCTGTGGCAATTTACGGATTGCGAAGAGCTATCAGAGAAGGTGCAGAGGAGTATGGTGCTGACACTGTCAGGTTTGTGGAAAGACATTTCTATGTTGATGATGGCTTGATATCTGTACCATCTGAAGCTGAAGCAATTAATTTGCTTCAACGAACACAGGCCTCACTAGCTGAGTCAAACATCCGTTTACACAAGTTTGCATCAAATGCTCAGACAGTCATGGATGCTTTCCCTCCTGAAGATTGTGCTCCAGTAATTAAGGACCTGGATCTGAGTGGAGAAACTTCACCCACACAGCGGAGTTTAGGTCTGCTGTGGGAGATCATGAATGACACCTTCACTTACTTTGCATCGACCATTAACAAACCATTCACCCGTCGTGGAGTCCTCTCCACTGTCAACAGTATTTTTGATCCCCTGGGTTTACTGGCACCTGTCACGATACAGGGAAGAGCCCTTCTCAGAGAACTTGCCTCTGAACTGTCAGACTGGGATATATCTCTCCCAGAAGACAAGCTGAGCAGATGGGAAGCCTGGAGAGATTCACTCCAAGACTTAAAACAGCTTCATGTTTGCCGTACATACACAACAACTTCACTCATTGAAGCAGTGCACACAGAATTGTGTGTATTCTCGGATGCATCGACCAATGTAGTGTTCTTGTGCAGTGTGTTGAAACTCTGACTTAACACCAAGTTAAACCGTGCAAATGAAGACAGAGTCGTAGTAATTTTGATGCTTTACTGTCACACTTCCTCATTTACATGTAGTGGTGAAAACTGTAATAAAACAATACAGCAATATTTAGTGTCTATTTCTTGAGTACAATTGTGAATGATAACATGAATATACAATGCTATTCTCAATGTAGCAGCAGTTATACAGGCTATTAGCATTGCTGTGAACTTGTACACAATAGCAAACATCGTTTTTAACAATCTTATCAAATATCATCTTTTCAATAAAATCTTTACTAATACATGATCTTTAACATATCTAATATAACATAAATAGACTTACAGCATTGCCTCTATGATGCTTTAAGGTGGATGCAAATGGATTGAGCCCCGAGAGCACACCATGTCTGTCTCATTGTTTCCATGCAATACCAGCAAGGACAAACAGGAAGTGACTTATAGGAAGTGACATCACCACATGACACACAGACTCTAACAGTTAAATTTCTTAAAGGACAACACAGGGTGTCCCATTTGTCATTTTAGGTCTCAGAAGTGTGCTAGCCCCCTTTGAGGTCGATATGCACCCTTGATGCGCACTTCTGCCGAGCCCGCAATAGTGTGTGTTACGCAGCGGACTTCTTCCCGGCAGTCAAAGCAGCATTACGTCATGAAAGTGCGGACTCAGAGGAAGACCGTGAGGGTTTAGGGTGCCACAGGGCCTTAGAGGTACAAAAATGTGACCCCAGTGAAGGCCACTTGTACCTTAAAAGGTACAATTCTGTACTCTTTTTTTTTTTTTTTTTGAGAGTGTACCAGCCTAATCATAAAAGGCTCTTTTTAATCGTAATTCAATCTGATTATAATGCTAAGATTAGTCGTGCAGGCGTTCCAGAACCCCACAGATTAGTTGATTCTGAAACTGCAGGTAAAACATCACGAACTGCTGCGTAAAGAGCTGATGTGTTTGCCAGAGAGATATGATTTCGGTTTGCAACAGCTCTCTTTTAAATGCTGCCGATGGGATCCGCCGCCAGTAGAGTAAACACGGCAACAACAACAGAGGGAAGACGGCGTGCGAAAACAGTAATTTCCCAAGCAACCTATTGCATAAGGAAGAGAAAAGCCCTGCGTGTCACTGCTCTGCAATTACCTTGCAGCATGGGTAATTACTCAGCGCCGCTCTGTTTGGGGGCCAGAATATATTTAATCTGCTGATGATGGCTCTTTTTGATGAGCCGTGTAATTAAATATCGTAGATTGAAAACTTTGAATTGAAAACGGCTAAGCTGAACCCTTTCTTCCTGGTTTTGTTCCTCATAGAAGATGAATTAAACACGTATAATGTTCTGTTTTCAGCCTGCTGAGCAAATCGAATCGCTCTCACAAGAGCCGGTGAAATCAATGACGTCAGGAGCTTGGAGAAACTCTCCGGATTCCAATAAGTGGGGAAGAAGCTTTTCCTCCAGCAGATTGAGGTTTTCTCCGCCATCTGCGTCGCTCTCACGACTGCAGTAATTATCAAGGTAATGGTGCTTATCATGCATGAAATATGAATATAATTTACATAAATCGTCCTTGATAAGTCCAAACATCCTTAACGAACGTTTTAAATATTTTATGCATTTCCGAGCCGAAGGGAAGAGCGGCTGGAGTTATATATCTGAAGCTGACATTTTCTCCTGACACAAAGTGTTACAGGATAACAGACAAACTGCAGCTTTGCAGTCTATCATAACATACTTGACATTTTTGTCTGGGGACAGTTCTTTAGATTACAGATAAGATGTGCTCTACGAGACACTATTTCGAGTCTCTTTGGACCCGAGCCGTCCCTCAGAGACTCAAAGTTTTACAAAAATACAATCTCTATTGCAATGAGTTCTCGAGGTGAACTGCTCAAAACACAGTAAGATGGTTTGGAGAATCTTCTTGCTGCTCTTTTACTTGCAATGAAAGCGTAGGAGCGTTTATTAAGAGTTCAAGCGCTGAATCCCTATTGTAATTGTGCGGTCAGACCAAACCGTAAGTCGTATAGACTTGAAACTTTGAGGGATGGTAGTAGCCACCACGTCTACAATTCCACCAAATCTCGTCCCAATCGGCCTGAGGGGGGCGCTACAGCGCTCAAAAGTACGTAATGGCTCATAACTCCTAAAACGTTCGCCACAAGCTCAAGTTTCTTATATCGGGGCGACATTTTCGAGTATTTTAGATTTTTACTTATGCAAGCTAGTCTTAGGCTTTTCAGACCAGTGCTTAAAGATTGTCTGGAGTCTGATTGTCAATAATTATCATAGGCGAAATTTCGATTCACGTCCGCGACGGGACGCCAAAACATTCAAAGTGGCCACTTTTACTAAAATGGATATCACACTTGAACAGAAGGAGATAATTTCACCAAACTTGGTTCACCTCTGTACAGGCTCGGTCTGTGATCAGGTGAAAAAGGACGCAGCGACTGGCCACTTGGTGGCGCTGTAAAATGAAAGAACATGAATATGGCTATAGCTACGCAACAGTCAGTCCGATTGGCCTGTAAACTGGCATGCGGTGTCTTTGTCCAACGTGGCGCGATTGTCTACGAGGACGTTCACGTATCGGAAAGGTTTAACGGAGGACGATCAGAATATATTATATCTTTGTAAGTTTGGTTGTACTTTTGCTGTTTTTCAGTTTTATTTCGTCCTGTTTGAATGACACCTGGTTAATACCATCTTATTTATTTATTTTAGTGATTTGTTTTATTTATTTATTTTTCTATTTTATTTTACATGTACCATGATATGTTTATCTAGCCTGGTCTTACCAGACTCTCTACATTTCATTTGGACAGAAAGTCTGGCCACAAGCGTTTACTTCCTTGAAGGCGGGAACTCTGTTGAAGTTTAAAACGATTGGATCTGCCCAGAGTCACTCTAGATCTGCCATAACCAATCGCTAACGTTTGGTCGTGACGTATGTCATGCGCCGTTCGGAAATCCGTAAAAATAACTGAAGAGTGCACGCCACCTCAGTGGTAAAACCTAAAACTTGTGCATTTGGATTGTGATTTATTCACGGTGGAGAGTTGTGTGATGCTCACGTGGTCCATAACACGATTGTGCTGTAAATAAAATATCATATGCTTGGTATGATAAGAATAAATGCTGCCGTAAATAACGGCCCATTTCAAATGTTTACGTGCTTTTCTTCTTTTTATTTTTTGAGCGGTGATGAAATTTATTGCTCTTGAAAATACTGGCCAGCATTTAAAGAAATACAAGTCTAGAACGGTGCTCTGCAGGGGTCAAAAGGATATAAAAAGTGAATTTTAAAGTTTCTTCTTCTTTTTTTTATTTATTTGTGTGATTTTTATTTTATTTTTTATTTTTTTTACAATATTTGACCATGTTTTTTCCTTTTGTTTTTTGTTCAGTTTTGACATCTTATTTTATTTATTTATTTTATTACCCTCATTATTATCATCCTTATCATTATTATGGTATGGAACAAAACTCGCTAGGCCTGTTTGACTCACGGCCCTAGAGGCCTGTGAGAAATTAGAAAGAAATCGGGCTCCGTGTTTTTCATGTGTGCAGAGGATTGTATATCACACAATCTTACGCCCACGACATTCATACCATATGGTAGAACTCTTCGTTCTGAGCAACTTTGCCTCTAGGACCGCCGCTGTCAATCGAACAGTTCATTAAATATTAGAGATTATTTCAAAAACCTACTTTTTGGCTCACCCTCGATAACTGTTAAAGCTGCTAAATATCCTGTATTGGCTGATGTTTTCCATCTGTGATCTGAGTGGTTAGAGGCTTGCTAAATAAAACATAATACCTTTTTACGCACATGCTTAAAGGCCTTAAAGTGCTTGAACCCCATTCATTGCTGCTCGCAGCTATAATTATTATTATTTTGTTTTTTGCAGCATTCATTTTTAAAATGCTTTTAAACTACCTTTCAAAAGTTTGGGGTCGGTAAGATTTTATTTAGTTTTTGAAAGAAGTCTCTTCAGCTCACCAAGACATTTATTTGATCAAAAATACAGTAAAAATTTTGTGGTTCAAATCATCTGTTCTCTATGTGAATATACAGTAAAGTGTCATTTATTCCTGTCACATGACCCTTCACAAATCACTCTAATATGAGGATTTGATGCTCAAGACACATATTTATTATTATCAATTATCAATAAAATCTTTTGTTTACCTTGTGGGACGCCTGGTGCTCTTTTTTTGATCGCCTTTTTTTCGTATCATATATTTAAGTAATTATCATAAATTAGGTATCATTTGAAAGCTTACAAACTCATCCTTGCGAAAAAACATTTTGAAATCGGACGTTGCGTTACCATGGAAACGGTACTCTAAATTATTCTAGCGGGCTCCGACCCCTAGTGGGCGGTGTCATGTTACATATTACAACAATTATTTTAACTACTTTATAATCAAAAAAATGTCCAATCTTGACAAAACGCATATCGTCACATAGAGTCTCAAGGGTCCATATTTGGGGACTGTTTTGTGATGGAAGTGACATTTAGACAGAAAATTACAGGAAAATGCATAAAAAAAACAATCAATGTAATTTCAATGACACCCGGTGGCTATTTTTGGTACCCTAAAAAAAATCTCATGGGGACTTCAATTTTTGTGATATCAACTTCAAATTTGGAACACAACTTGGTTAGACACATGGCTTTGATTTTATAGTGGTTTTAGAGTAAAAATTTTTTTGTAAATTATATATTTTATATGAAATACAGTATTTTTCATTTACAGTCAATTTAAACTTCATACTTTCATATTTTGAATTGCTTTCACTTCTGCAATAATTTGCAGAGTGTCTTCTTTAAAACAAGACCAAACTTTTTCAGGATAATTCTTGAATTACAGCCCTTTAAGTTTGGATAGTGTGTTTCATGTGTGTTCTCAAAAAGGGGGGTGAGAGTTAATTGCAAGTAAATATTATTATGACTTGTTTTCGTGTGTTTCTTCTATAGAAAGAGCAGCGTGGACATTCTGCGAAATGCCTTGTTTTGTGTTGCACGGCAGAAAATGACTAAATTGTGATTTTCCAGGCAAACTTTGCCTTTAATAAGCTCCTGTCATCGCTGATGAGTTTTGCACTGCTATGGTCACTCATGTGAGAGATTGTGTGCTTTGCGAATGGCTTTGAGAAATGATGTTTGCTGAGCGGCGTCTGTTGTATTAGAGGCGTTCTGCAGAAGACTCTCAGCTGTCTCACGCCGGATGAACTCCATCTGCTCGCTGAATCTGCAGGCTGAACATCGGGAAAGGAAACGGGTATCTTTGATGGCGAGACGACACATGAAATGGTTTCTTTTGTGTCCCGGCGCCGGACGGTTTCCTCCTCGACTGTCAGCTCAGGAACGGGATCAAACCGGCTCTGGAGCGCCTCAGGACACATCCGGTCCTGTTCAGCAACTCGCCATGAATATTTAAAAGCTTACGCAACTCCATGAAATCCTGTGAATGTCGATTAACACACCTGTAACTTTACAAAAGCTGCGCGGCGTGAGAAACGACACACAGAATAAAGCTGTATTTAACCAGCCGGACTTTGCAGAAGTCCTGCAGCTGCGAGTCGTAATCAGCATCATGGGGAGACGGAAGAATCAGCCAATCAGACGGCTGTGCTGACATCACATGACACTGTTGACCCCCAGGGCCTATTATAAGCATCTGAGCACATGGTCTGAAGCTCATGCTGCTCACTTCTGCTAGTTTAACGCCGGGGAAAGCGGCGCTGTGTCCGGCTCAGGGTCTAAAACGTGCAATAAACCAATCAGAGCCTCATCTCCCTTTACCTTTAATAAACCAATCAGAGCCTCATCTCCCTTTCCCTTTAATAAACCAATCAGAGCCTCATCTCCCTTTCCCTTTAATAAACCAATCAGAGCCTCATCTCCCTTTCCCTTTAATAAGCCAATCAGAGCCTCATCTCCCTTTCCCTTCAATAAACCAATCAGAGCCTCATCTCCCTTTCCCTTTAATAAACCAATCAGAGCCTCATCTCCCTTTCCCTTTAATAAACCAATCAGAGCCTCATCTCCCTTTCCCTTTAATAAACCAATCAGAGCCTCATCTCCCTTTCCCTTTAATAAGCCAATCAGAGCCTCATCTCCCTTTCCCTTTAATCAACCAATCAGAGCCTCATCTCCCTTTCCCTTTAATAAACCAATCAGAGCCTCATCTCCCTTTCCCTTTAATAAACCAATCAGAGCCTCATCTCCCTTTCCCTTTAATAAACCAATCAGAGCCTCATCTCCCTTTCCCTTTAATCAACCAATCAGAGCCTCATCTCCCTTTCCCTTTAATAAACCAATCAGAGCCTCATCTCCCTTTCCCTTTAATAAACCAATCAGAGCCTCATCTCCCTTTCCCTTTAATAAACCAATCAGAGCCTCATCTCCCTTTCCCTTTAATAAACCAATCAGAGCCTCATCTCCCTTTCCCTTTAATAAGCCAATCAGAGCCTCATCTCCCTTTCCCTTTAATCAACCAATCAGAGCCTCATCTCCCTTTCCCTTTAATCAACCAATCAGAGCCTCATCTCCCTTTCCCTTTAATAAACCAATCAGAGCCTCATCTCCCTTTCCCTTTAATAAACCAATCAGAGCCTCATCTCCCTTTCCCTTTAATAAACCAATCAGAGCCTCATCTCCCTTTCCCTTTAATCAACCAATCAGAGCCTCATCTCCCTTTCCCTTTAATAAACCAATCAGAGCCTCATCTCCCTTTCCCTTTAATAAACCAATCAGAGCCTCATCTCCCTTTCCCTTTAATAAACCAATCAGAGCCTCATCTCCCTTTCCCTTTAATAAACCAATCAGAGCCTCATCTCCCTTTCCCTTTAATCAACCAATCAGAGCCTCATCTCCCTTTCCCTTTAATAAACCAATCAGAGCCTCATCTCCCTTTCCCTTTAATAAACCAATCAGAGCCTCATCTCCCTTTCCCTTTAATAAACCAATCAGAGCCTCATCTCCCTTTCCCTTTAATAAACCAGTTGAGCTGCACCATGAGAGGATTCACTATTAACATGAGGAGAGACTGAACGCTTTTCCAGAGAGGAGTGTGTGTGTGTGTGTGTGTGTGTGTGTGTGTGTGTGTGTGTGTGTGTGTGTGTGTGTAATAATCAGAGTGTGTGTGTGTGTGTGTGTGTGTGTGTGTGTGTGTGTGTGTGTGTCTGTGTAATAATCAGAGAGAGTGTGTGTGCTGCGCGTCCCTGTGTGTGTAATAATCAGTGTGTGTGTGTGTGTGTGTGTGTGTGCACTGTGCGTCCCTGTGTGCATCACTGTGTGTGTAATAATCTGTGTGTGTGTGCGCTGTGCGTCCCTGTGTGCATCACTGTGTGTGTAATAATCTGTGTGTGTGTGTGTGTGTGTGTGTGCTGCTGCACGTCCTTGTGTGTAATAATCAGTGTGTGTGTGTGTGTGTGTGTAATAATCAGTGTGTGTGTGTGCTGCTGCGCGTCCCTGTGTGTGTAATAATCAGTGTGTGTGTGTGTGTGTGTGTGTGTGTGTGTGTGTGTGTGTGTGTGTGTGTGTGTGTGTGTGCTGCTGCGCATCACTGTGTGTAATAATCAGAGTGAGTGTGTGTGTGTGTGTGTGTGTGTGTGTGTGTGTGTGCTGCTGCGCATCCCTGTGTGTAATAATCAGAGTGAGTGTGTGTGTGTGTGTGTGTGTGTGTGTGTGTGTGTGTGTGTGTGTGTGTGTGTGTGTGTGTGTGTGTGTGTGTGTGTGTGTGTGTGTGTGTGTGCTGCTGCGCATCACTGTGTGTAATAATCAGAGTGAGTGTGTGTGTGTGTGTGTGTGTGTGTGTGTGTGTGCTGCTGCGCATCACTGTGTGTAATAATCAGAGTGAGTGTGTGTGTGTGTGTGTGTGTGTGTGTGTGTGTGCTGCTGCGCATCACTGTGTGTAATAATCAGAGTGAGTGTGTGTGTGTGTGTGTGTGTGTGTGTGTGTGCTGCTGCGCATCCCTGTGTGTAATAATCAGAGTGAGTGTGTGTGTGTGTGTGTGTGTGCTGCTGCGCATCACTGTGTGTAATAATCAGTGTGTGTGTGTGTGTGTGTGTGCAGCTGCGCGTCCCTGTGTGTAATAATCAGTGTGTGTGTGTGTGTGTGTGTGTGTGTGCTGCTGTGTGTCCCTGTGTGTGTAATAATCAGAGTGTGTGTGTGTGTGTG
>NC_137108.1:53564703-53567542 GCF_949357685.1 Gobio gobio
CCCTCAGCATGTGCTGACCCCGCTCTGTGACCCTCAGTATGCGCTGACCCCGCTCTGTGACCCTCAGCATGCGCTGACCCCGCTCTGTGACCCTCAGCATGCGCTGACCCCGCTCTATGACCCTCAGCATGCGCTGACCCCGCTCTGTGACCCTCAGCATGCGCTGACCCCGCTCTGTGACCCTCAGCATGCGCTGACCCCGCTCTGTAACCCTCAGCATGCGCTGACCCCGCTCTGTGACCCTCAGCATGCGCTGACCCCGCTCTGTAACCCTCAGCATGGGCTGACCCCGCTCTGTGACCCTCAGCATGCGCTGATCCCGCTCTGTGGCCCTCAGCATGCGCTGACCCCGCTCTGTGACCCTCAGCATGCGCTGACCCCGCTCTGTGACCCTCAGCATGTGCTGACCCCGCTCTGTGACCCTCAGCATGTGCTGACCCCGCTCTGTGACCCTCAGTATGCGCTGACCCCGCTCTGTGACCCTCAGCATGCGCTTACCCCGCTCTGTGACCCTCAGCATGCGCTGACCCCGCTCTGTGACCCTCAGCATGCGCTGACCCCGCTCTGTGACCCTCAGCATGCGCTGACCCCGCTCTATGACCCTCAGCATGCGCTGACCCCGCTCTGTGACCCTCAGCATGTGCTGACCCCGCTCTGTGACCCTCAGTATGCGCTGACCCCGCTCTGTGACCCTCAGCATGCGCTGACCCCGCTCTGTGACCCTCAGCATGCGCTGACCCCGCTCTATGACCCTCAGCATGCGCTGACCCCGCTCTGTGACCCTCAGCATGCGCTGACCCCGCTCTGTGACCCTCAGCATGCGCTGACCCCGCTCTGTAACCCTCAGCATGCGCTGACCCCGCTCTGTGACCCTCAGCATGCGCTGACCCCGCTCTGTAACCCTCAGCATGGGCTGACCCCGCTCTGTGACCCTCAGCATGCGCTGATCCCGCTCTGTGGCCCTCAGCATGCGCTGACCCCGCTCTGTGACCCTCAGCATGCGCTGACCCCGCTCTGTGACCCTCAGCATGTGCTGACCCCGCTCTGTGACCCTCAGCATGTGCTGACCCCGCTCTGTGACCCTCAGTATGCGCTGACCCCGCTCTGTGACCCTCAGCATGCGCTTACCCCGCTCTGTGACCCTCAGCATGCGCTGACCCCGCTCTGTGACCCTCAGCATGCGCTGACCCCGCTCTGTGACCCTCAGCATGCGCTGACCCCGCTCTATGACCCTCAGCATGCGCTGACCCCGCTCTGTGACCCTCAGCATGCGCTGACCCCGCTCTGTGGCCCTCAGCATGTGCTGACCCCGCTCTGTGACCCTCAGCATGTGCTGACCCCGCTCTGTGGCCCTCAGCATGCGCTGACCCCGCTCTGTGACCCTCAGCATGCGCTGACCCCGCTCTGTGACCCTCAGCATGTGCTGACCCCGCTCTGTGACCCTCAGCATGCGCTGACCCCGCTCTGTGACCCTCAGCATGCGCTGACCCCGCTCTGTGGCCCTCAGCATGCGCTGACCCCGCTCTGTGGCCCTCAGCATGCGCTGACCCCGCTCTGTGGCCCTCAGCATGCGCTGACCCCGCTCTGTGACCCTCAGCATGCGCTGACCCCGCTCTGTGACCCTCAGCATGCGCTGACCCCGCTCTGTGGCCCTCAGCATGCGCTGACCCCGCTCTGTGGCCCTCAGCATGCGCTGACCCCGCTCTGTGGCCCTCAGCATGCGCTGACCCCGCTCTGTGGCCCTCAGCATGCGCTGACCCCGCTCTGTAACCCTCAGCATGGGCTGACCCCGCTCTGTGACCCTCAGCATGCGCTGATCCCGCTCTGTGGCCCTCAGCATGCGCTGACCCCGCTCTGTGACCCTCAGCATGCGCTGACCCCGCTCTGTGACCCTCAGCATGTGCTGACCCCGCTCTGTGACCCTCAGCATGCGCTGACCCCGCTCTGTGACCCTCAGTATGCGCTGACCCCGCTCTGTGACCCTCAGCATGCGCTTACCCCGCTCTGTGACCCTCAGCATGCGCTGACCCCGCTCTGTGACCCTCAGCATGCGCTGACCCCGCTCTGTGACCCTCAGCATGCGCTGACCCCGCTCTATGACCCTCAGCATGCGCTGACCCCGCTCTGTGACCCTCAGCATGCGCTGACCCCGCTCTGTGGCCCTCAGCATGTGCTGACCCCGCTCTGTGACCCTCAGCATGCGCTGACCCCGCTCTGTGACCCTCAGCATGTGCTGACCCCGCTCTGTGACCCTCAGCATGCGCTGACCCCGCTCTGTGACCCTCAGCATGCGCTGACCCCGCTCTGTGACCCTCAGCATGCGCTGACCCCGCTCTGTGACCCTCAGCATGCGCTGACCCCGCTCTGTGGCTGAGTTGCTGTTGTTCCAATGGCTTCCACTGTGTTATAACACCACTAACAGTTGAGTGTGGAATATTTAGTAGTGAGAGGATGAAAGTCCCGAATGGACTATTAAAGTCTAGGTTGTCATCTGTGGGTGAGCCGTCCCTTTAAATGCAACACATTTTCCAGCGGAGACCAAAAAAAGGGTTTCAAACATTGCTAACAAAAAGTCTTTGTTACATCATCATTGGACGAGGGAGAAAAGGTCATGTCAGCTCACCTGTAAAACATCAGTGGCTCCGCTGATAAAACCATCAGAAATATTGATTCTTGTTTTATGTCAAATCATGTAACCCATTATATTCCAATTCAACATGTAGAGGGAAGTTTCACCGGCGGTCTGTGGATAATTGGCCCCTGGAGAGACACATCAGCCCCACCTCTCTCTCTCTCTCTCTCTCTCTCTCTCTCTCTCTCTCTCTCTCTCTCTCTCTCT
>NC_137108.1:53567742-53597742 GCF_949357685.1 Gobio gobio
TGAAAAAAGCCAGGCAAAGACTGTACCACCTGCGCCAGCTGAGGAAATTCAGGGTTTCACCAGCCATCCTGAAAACTTTCTATCGAGGGGCGATAGAAAGTGTCCTGACTCAGTGCATCACAGCGTGGTACGGGAACAGCACCAGTCACGACTGCAAAGCCCTGCAAAGAGTGGTGCGCTTATCCGAGCGCATCTCAGGCTCAGCTCTCCCGTCTCTGCAGGACATCTACACCAAACGCTGCAGAGGTAGAGCTACTAAAATCATCAGAGACATTAATCACCCTGCAAACTCTCACTTCACCCTGCTGCCATCTGGTAAGCGCTTCCGTAGCCTGATGGCAAAGACTGAAAGACTCAGGAGGAGTTTCTTCCCCCAGGCCATCAGACTCCTGAACTCAGTCACGTGACTTCACTTCACCCCCGCACACGCATAAACATACAGTTTTTTAACATTAACATCCACATACTGCAATTGCACTGCACTTTACGTTCCTATTGTTACTGCGTAACAACCTGTAATAAACCTTGCACATTATACTTCTTTATTCAATTCAATTCAATTCAAATTTATTTGTATAGCGCTTTTCACAATACACATTGTTTCAAAGCAGCTTCACAGAAAGTGCATTTCATAAATGTACATTAAAAAATGTTAGAAAAGAGAATGTTAAAGAAAAAATGTTAGGATAAGTTAATCAATCATGTATTATTTTAGGCCATAACAACGCTGGCGTTGAGTCGTCTCTTCACAGGCGTTGAGTCGTCTCATCACAGGTGTCGGGGCATCTGAAGTCTCCATCAGAGGCTGGATACAAACTGGAGCTGACGAACTAGTTACCTCGGGACTAGTGTCCCGAGATAACAACAGAAAAGCAGATGGGAAATAATTAGCATAGCTGCTGTTCAGAATATTAATGCTGTTGGTGCGATTTAACTGTAGTATAAAACTTAATTATAATGTGAATGCTTGGCTAAAGAGATGCGTCTTTAATCTAGTTTTAAACTGGGACAGCGTGTCTGAACCTCGAACAATATCCGGAAGACTATTCCAGAGTTTAGGAGCTAAATGTGAAAAAGCCCTCCCTCCTTTAGTGGACTTAGATATCCTAGGAATGACCAGAAGCCTCGAGTTTAGTGATCTTAAAGAGCGCGATGGATTGTAGGGCGATAAAAGATCAGTTAAATACACTGGAGCTAACCCATTTAGGGCTTTATAGGTCAGTAGCAATACTTTGTAATTGATACGGAACTTAATAGGTAACCAGTGTAGGGATGATAAAATTGGTGTTATATGATCATATTTTCTTGACCTAGTAAGCACTCTAGCAGCTGCGTTTTGGACTAACTGCAGTTTGTTTATCGATGATGCAGGACAACCAGCTAATAAAGCATTACAGTAATCTAATCTCGAGGTCATGAATGCATGAACTAACTTTTCTGCATCAGAAATAGATAGCATGTTACGTAGCTTGGCAATGTTTCTAAGGTGGAAAAATGCCGTTTTTGTAACATATGAAATATGACTTTCGAAAGATAAGTTGCGGTCTAATATAACACCCAGGTCTCTTACTGTAGTGGATAAAGCGACAGGACATCCTTCCAAGTTAAAGTTGTATTGTGAGAGGTTTTGTGGGCAATTTTTTGGACCAATAAGTAACACCTCCGTTTTATCTGAATTTAATAGCAGAAAATTACACGTCATCCAGTGTTTAATATCATCAACACACGCTGTCACTTTAGATAATTTAGCGTTTTCATCTGGTCGTGATGAAATATATAATTGAGTGTCATCAGCATAACAGTGGAAATTAATTCCATGTTTTCTTATAATATTACCAAGTGGCAGCATATATATTGAGAATAGCAGAGGGCCTAGCACGGATCCTTGCGGCACCCCATAGTCTACTGATGTTATCTTTGATTTTTCCCCATTTAGACAGACAAAATGGTAGCGGTCTGATAAATACGATCTAAACCAGTTTAATGCCTGTCCCTGAACACCAGTGTAATTTTGAAGTCGATCTAATAGTATTTTATGATCTATAGTATCGAACGCAGCACTAAGATCAAGTAGAACTAGTATTGAGATACAGCCTTGGTCAGAAGCTAGAAGTAAATCATTTGTGATTTTAACGAGTGCAGTTTCTGTGCTATGATGCTGCCTGAATCCTGATTGAAATTTTTCATAGATATCATTTTCTTGCAAGAAAGAGCACAATTGAGCGGACACAACTTTTTCTAGTATTTTAGACATGAATGGAAGATTTGATATTGGTCTGTAATTTGCTAGGTTATTATGATCTAATTGTGGCTTCTTAATGAGAGGCTTTATGACTGCCAACTTGAATATTCTTGGAACATGACCTAAAGATAAAGACGAGTTAATAATATTGAGAAGAGGCTCTTCCACTACAGGTAACAACTCTTTCAGTAGTTTAGTGGGTATTGGATCTAATAAACATGTTGTTGGTTTAGATGCAATGATAAGTTTATTTAGCTCTTCCTGTCCTATAGTTGTAAAGCGGTGTAGTAGTTCTTGAGGGGCGATAATTGCGGTTGAATCATAAGACATCATTAATGATTGTACATTTACAATTTTGTTTCTGATGCTTTCTATTTTGTCAGCGAAGAAGTTCATAAAATCATTACTACTAAACTGTAACGGAATATTTTGTTCAGGCGATGCTTGTTTATTTGTTAGTCTAGCCACAGTGTTAAATAAAAACCTTGGGTTATTTTGGTTATTTTCTATTAGTTTGCGGAGATGCTCAGCCCTGGCTGCTTTTAGGGCCTTTTTATAACGTGACATACTTTCTTTCCATGCGATTCTAAAGACCTCTAAATTAGTATGTTTCCATTTACGCTCTAAGTTACGAGTTTCTCTCTTGATAACATGTGTAGCACTGTTGTACCATGGTGCTTTAGTTTTCTCTCTAACCTTTTTTAATCTAATTGGTGCTACAATTTCTAATGTACTAGAGAAAATGGTGCTCATACTGCTAGTCATTTCCTCTAGTTCATCTGTTTGTTTGGGTTCACTTAGCAGCTGAGCCAGATCAGGTAAGGTATTTGAGAATCTATCTATAGTGGTTGGAAGGATTGTTCTGCCTGGTCGATAACGTGGCGCAACATGACAGATTTCAGCAGTACGCAGTATGCAAGTTACCATGTAATGGTCAGTGACATCATCACTTTGTGGTATAATATCTATATCGGTTGGGTTGGTTCCATGTGATATAATTAAATCTAGTGTGTGATTAAGACGATGAGTGGGACCAGTGACGTTTTGCTTGACCCCAAAGGAATTTAATAGATCTGTAAACGCAGCCCCTAACGCGTCATTTGTGTTATCTACGTGTATGTTAAAATCTCCAACAATTAATGCTTTATCGACGTTGACCAATAGATCTGAGAGAAAGTCTGCAAACTCTTTTAGGAAAGCAGCATAGGGCCCTGGAGGTCTATATACAGTAGCTAAGGCTAGAGATAATACAGATTTCTTTCTTACATCTAATAGCGTGACATTTAGCACTAGTACTTCAAATGAATTAAACCTGTGACCTGTTTTCTGGGTAACATTAAGAATATCTCTATATATTGTTGCAACACCGCCGCCACGACCAATCAGACGGGGCTCATGCTTATAACAGTATCCTGGCGGAGTAGACTCATTTAGACCGAAATAATCATTTGGCTTAAGCCAGGTTTCAGTAAGGCAAAGTACATCGAAACTATTATCTGTGACCATTTCATTTACAATAACCGCCTTAGGTGTGAGCGATCTAATGTTTAGAAGACCTAGTTTTAGAAATTGTTTTTGTTCACTAATATTGAGATTTTCTGGTTTAATCACAATTAGATTTTTCCTAGATCCTACAGTAGATTTAATGTTTGACCTCACTAAACGAGGAATAGACACAGTTTCTATATAATGTTCTACATTGGTACTTATGTCAATTAAGTTAGTACAAAATTGGTTTTGTTCACTAATATTGAGATTTTCTGGTTTAATCACAATTAGATTTTTCCTAGATCTTACAGTAGATGTAATGTTTGACCTCACTAAACGAGGAATAGACACAGTTTCTATATAATGTTCTACACAGTTATGTTCAGACACCGTTTCTATATAATGTTCTACATTGGTACTTATGTCAATTAAGTTAGGACAGCAAATACTGTTATTTGGACTTTGACTTACTAGTCATATGATGGTGTGCAGCGCTCTGGAGATGTTGTCCGACAGAAGAGCCGCTCCGATTCTGCTGGGGTGAAGGCCATCAGGACGGAAGAGCCTAGGTCGCTCCCAAAACAGATTCCAATTATTTACAAAGAGCAGCTTCTGTTCATTACACCATGACATTAACCATTCATTTAGAGCAAATAATCTACTGAACTTTTCATGTCCTAGTCGGTACGTGGGAAGCGGTCCGGACACGATGATCGCTGCTTCAGGCGATGTTCTGCGCACCGTCTCGATCAGACTCCTGTAGTCCTTCTTCAGAACCTCCGTCTGCCGCAGCCTGGTGTCGTTCGTCCCCGCGTGCAGCACGACAGCTCCGATGCGTTCGTCACCGTTCAGGATCTCGGGAACCTGCGCAGCGACATCGAGAACTCGAGCACCAGGAAAGCAGTGAGTGATAACCTTGCCTTTACCTGAGGTAGCGTGGACATGCCGGACGATGGAAGTACCGATGACCACAGCGTCGCGTTCCGTCTCGCGAAGAGGGGAGAAGCGGTTCCGGGTGGAGATCTCGAAGACCGGGAGGGGCGGAGAGGTCCTCGCTCTGGTCCTGGCTCGCGTCTTCCGCTGTGGAAACACCCAGGGTCCATGGCGCTGTGTCGGTGCCGGAGTGAACGAAACCAGGGATGATGATCGCGTCCTGGGTGCTTGGGTCCTGTGCAGAGAAACACGCGGAGTAGACGAGGTCGGAGTCAAAATGTTAGTATCCACTGACTTGTGCGCATCGGCGCGTGATGTTTCAAGCGCCGTTCGCCGCTCTCTCAGCACAGCTTGTCTGTCTAGAAGGCCGCGAATCTGACTCGCCAACGACTCCAGCTCCAACTGCACCGAATGCAGCTCGAACGTGTCCTCACCTGCACTCAAAGGTAACATTAGACACACATCCGAGTTATTCGCCATTGTAGCAGAAGTGCTACGATGGCGAATTGTAGCTATCAGTGTTTACCGGGTGTAACGTTAAACAAGTTACCACGCGTGCAAGGCTAGCGGGCTACCGGTGTAAACAAGTTACCACGCGTGCAAGGCTAGCGGGCTACGGCTAGTAGCGGAAGTTCGGATATAAGTAGCGATATCAAAGCAATCCGATTGTTTTTTATAGAGAATCGTATCGGAGATATGTTCACACGCTGTAAATAATAGAAAGTATTCGTTTGTAAGCGAGTATTAAGAAGAAAATCAAGGATTATGAATCAATTTGACGGAGCTCAAACACAAACAACGCGCTCACAACCCGCGCATGCGCAAATCCTATATACATATTATATATTTATATATACATATTATATATTTTATGTTAACCACTTATTTTTAAGTCTACAGTTTATCTCACTTATCATATCCACATATTTTTTATATATTTTTTTAATCTTATTTCCTATTTTTATCTTTTACTTGATTTATTTATAATTCTACTTATGTTAATACTTTTTATTCTAATTTTAATCTATTTCTATTTAATTTCTTGTAACTGTTATTTGCACTGTCCATGGAGCGGACCTGTTTACATTTCACTGCCAGTTGTATATTGTGTATATAACTGTGTATGTGACAAATAAAACTCTTGAATCTTGAATCAAAGGGCGTCCAAGCTAAGGGACTGAAACACAGGCAGTCTTACTTAGCCCGGAACTCAGAGACGGGTTATCCAAGAGAGCAATACTCAGCGAAGTGCTTTTCAACCCTTGCTATCGAGGGGAGTCTGCCTGCTCAATCAAGGATCTACCAGGTGCTTGTGTTTCAAAGCAGTAGGGAGGCCGAAAGGGCCTTAATGACTGATCTAACAGGGAGGCCTCATGAGAGGCCTACGACCGTCTGACCAGGCTCAGGCGGCTGAGCACTCATATACGACCCTCATTGAGGGGAGCAGCTGAACCTGCCTGGCGGGTAACCTCCAGCTGTAGGCCCAACTACCACAAGTTCTCACAGAGACCTGGTAATCAAAGTGCCTAGCTCAGGAACTTCAACTTCAAGGAGGCCCTGTGGGCCTACTACTTGATAGCGGGTATTCCAGGGAGGCCTATAGAGGCCTACTACCTAACCGCAAGCCATGCTGGAAACCCAAGCATCCAGGCTCGGGACTCCGTCCTCAGGGAGGCCTTAGTGAGGCCTACTACCTGACAGCAATACCGCCTGCTGAGGTTACCCTTGTTTTCTCAAGGAGGCCTATGGAGGCCTACTACTTGACAGTCAAGCTACGCAGGCTAGTCGGGCATCCTGTTTAAGGAACCCGTCCTCAAGGGAGGCCTATTAAGGCCTACTACCTGATAACCAGCCTTTAGGGAGGCCTGGAGAGGCCTACTACCTGATTGCAATACGTGCTAAATGACTGGGTCCCAGGAACACCTCAGGGAGGCCTGATGGGGCCTACTACCTCGTTCGAGTGACCACCATCTGGGACTCGACAGTCAAGCTACGCAGGCTTTTCGAGCATCCTGATTAAGGAACTCGCCCTCAAGGGAGGCCTATTAAGGCCTACTACCTGATAAGCAGCCTTCAGGGAGGCCTGGAGAGGCCTGCTACCTGTTTGCAATGCGTGCTAACTGTTTCAGATGACTGGACCCCAGGAACACCTTAGGGAGAAAAAACACCTTGTTCGAGTCAGGGAGGCCTATTAAGGCCTAGAATTAACAGCAGGCTTTCAGGGAGGCCTGATGAGGCCTACAACCTGCTTCTGGTAGTGATCACAACCTGAGAGCTCACCCTCAAGGAGGCCTAGTAAGGCCTTACACCTACCAGCGGGCCTTCGGGGAGGCCTGATGAGGCCTACAACCTGATAGCCTCCAGGCTAGCTGCCCTGATGCGCACATCGGTACATACCTCCAGTGAGGCCGGTTTGAGGCCTTCCAACTGATAATGCGCCTTGTTCAAGAGGCCTACTGAGGCCTACAATTGACAGCCGACCTTCAGGAGAGCGTATTTACCCCTATTTAACCTGATAGCCAGCTAGGCTAGTAGTACCTTGATGCTTAAGCATTGTCACCTGCCTTACTAGAGGCCTGATAAGGCCTACCACTGTCACCGTTTACTCTTGAGAACGGTGCAATCCTTCCTGCTAACTGGGACAGCCATATTTGAAAAATGTGGGTTGTAGTAATATTAGACCCAACGGCTCGTTTTCATGGAGGCCTGCTGAGGCCTAACACATGATAGCTACCCATTACAATGGGGACCCGTTCCAGGGAGGCTTGTGGAAGCCTACAAGCTGTACGAGTTTTGCAAAAACGAGAAATAACTGCCAGACAAACAAACTGACTGCTATTAAAACCAACGACTCTCAATGAGAGGAGGCCTCCGATCTAAGTACAACAAAAAAGGTGACGGTGCCTCAGCAACGCGCCTCCTTTACCCACATACCAACTGACGCCGTAGCGCTCAGTCGTAACAGAGACAAACTAATCCAACCTGCAGTGGCTTAGGGGACCGAAGACACATAATAACCCTAGGCGGTAGACAAACACTACATTCTAACAGAAAAGTGTGCTACCGCCTAGTAATCCGCAAACATTTCAAAGAAAAGAGCGGCGGCCTAAACACTACTCTCAAAATGAGAGGAGGCCCATCTTCTGATAACCATAAGCGGTGGCCTATCTGGCGCCATCTTGACCAACCAGGGAAAGCCAACACACGCTCACAAACATAGCCCAGATAATGGTGCTGTGTTGAAGCCCAACTAAGCAGGGGAAAGACAGTTCTCTCTGATGAATACCCAACTCTATACAGGAACCTGGGGTCTGTAAGAAATACATATTTTTAGTATAACACACAAAAAAGACCACTCTCACCTGCGGCATGCTGAGCGAAGACTCATTGTGCAGTTCTCACCACCATGTTCTACCGCCCATGAATGCCTGAAAGGGGCGTTCTCACTTTCCGGGCGGGCCATCAGAACATAGTACTACTCATCATAGGCCTGCCTCAGGCCTGATGTAAGAAGCGCCTGGGTAAAAAGTCATAAAAAGACATTAGAAAGGAAAAAGGAGAGGGCTATGATGTAACCGCCCTCAAGGGAAGTGACCCATTACCAACGCCTTCGTTGGGAACGTTTGTCCTGGATCACCTCCCTTAAATCCTTTTTCCCCCCGCGGGAATCCCGTCTCCTCTGTGCCCTGCTCCTCCAAGGAGGGGGGGCACGAGAAGAGACGCTAGCCCTCTGGTCCTGCCTACGGTCCTCAGACTGTGAAGGACCAGGTCCCGCCTGCCTGGGTGGGGGCGCGGATCTCAGCGGTATGCATGTTTTAAATGCCGCTGAGCGCGCCTTCGCCTCCCTGAACTTTCCAACCACCGCCTCCACGGAGGTGCCGAAAAGCTCAGTAGGCGAAACTGGTGAATCGAGGAGAAAACCCTTTTCTTTCTCCCCGATATCAGCCAGGCCCAACCACAGATGCCTCTCCGTAACCACCATAGCCGCCATAGAGCGGCCGATAGCAGCAGTCTGCTTGGTGGCCCGGAGAGACAGATCTGTGGTGCGGCGCAGCTCAGCAACCGCCTCAGGGGACAGCCCGGCCCCCTGGTCGAGATCCTCCAGCAGGTCCGCCTGGTACGCCTGCAACACCGCCATCGTGTGCAGGGTCGCACCAGCCTGACCTGCTGCCGCGTATGCCCTACCATTCAACCGCGAGGTAGTTTTCAGCGGTTTGGATGGCAGAGATGGAGCTCTCAGCGTCGACGCCTGCCCAGAGACGAGATAGTTCGCAAACGTCTCGTCTATGGGAGGCATCGACACATACCCGTGCTTACCCACTCCCTCGACATCAGCGAAGCTTGCCCGCTGATGTCGGTGAATGCGGGCAGAGAACGGGTTCTTCCATGCCGCCTGGACCTCAGTATGGAGGTCCGGTAGGAATGGAAGGCTCATCTGAGGTGCTGGTGTATGACCGGGGAGAAATCGATCGTCGAGCCGTCCACGAGCGACCTCTCCCCCAGCGCGCCGCCAGCGCAGCCTCAGCCTGTCCGTGGCGCGCTCCATAGCATCCAGCAACTCGGCATCCGCGGGACAGGGTGGCTGAGAGGGTCCAGGCAGGTCCTGGTCGCTCTCATCATCCTCCTCAGCCATCTCCTGCCCGTCCCGAAGAGCACCCGCTGCAGGTCTCGGCGGAGAACCATCGTTCTCCACATCGACCTGCAGGTCGCTCTCGTCAGCCGTTTGATCGTCCGAGAGTACCACACCTCTCTCCAGACGATCAGCGAGCTCCATCTGGGAACCCCATGAAGTGCGCCGCCGCTCCGCCTCAGCGCGAGCGGAACTCACATCAGCAGCCCCAGATGTTGCGCCCTCTTCCCTCGAGAAGAGGGCCAGACGAGAACGGAGCTTTCTAACTGGGAATTGCTCACAGTTTGCACAGGCAGCTCCCTCGAGAACTGCCTGTGCATGCTCTTCGCCCAGGCAATAAACGCACAGAGAATGTGTAACTCCCGGTGTCAGAAACCTCTGACACGGGTCGACACACTTCCTAAAGCTCTGCCTCTTCTCTGTGCGTTTCATCCTTTTCCTTAGTTTAGTAATACTTTACCAGATCTGCAGATATCCGCTTCAAACAAACAGTCCCTGAAGACGAAAAAGATGTGTATGTGTTGGCACGGCGCCCTTTTATACTTCCGGGTCGCACGTTGATGACGTCATGGGCTGACGTCGGTCAAAGACTTTGCCGTGATTCGATAGTAGCTTCAGACACCAGTCACGCCGAGGATATTTATATGTTTTACGAATCATTTTCATAGACTAAGCTAGGTAACTAAATGTATTAAATTAATTCACAATATGCACACATTCATTACTATTAATCTTATGCGTAATCTGAAGAAAACGGCTTTGTTAATATTTCGTGTTTGTTAATTATATTATAAATGACATGGGCCTATTTCAATTCAAAATGGCGAAATTGGACACAAGTTTATTAATTTGGCTGAATATTTTTGTCATTTGTTTAAGATTTCTGACTTATAGAAGCAGTTGTCAAATACGCGGGAATCGCACCGCAGAATGTCTATTCGCGTCTTTGCATTGACTCAACATGTAAATCACTCGCGCGAATCGCGTCATTCGCGTCCGGTGTGAATGCACCATTAGTATGATTATCTTAGCCTTACGGTTATGAATAAGCTGTTGTGTTCCAAAACAATGACAAAATTTGCATTTAGGAGATATAAGCATTCAAAACTTAGTCTCTCACTTTTCAACTTGCGCCTCATTCGCGGGAATCGCACCGCAGAATGTCTATTCGCGTCTTTGCATTGACTTAACATGTAAATGTGTGTGATTTGTGATAACTTCCGTTAAAACAAATCACAGATTTTGAAGACATCATCGCAGACTTCACCTTCTCATCAAATCTTCTGTCCAATCAAATGCGCTCTAGAATCTGAAGTCCCGCCCCCTGCATTATAAATAGACCCTGAAAACGGTCAGTTGTTCACACATTTACTATTTTCTACATGGTGAACGGCACATAGCGCACTATACATGCGATAGGACGGTGTGAATATGCTTTCAGTTGAGGTGAATGAAGTCTGGGTTCACGATAGTTTCACACACACTGCTGCAGCGCACACACACACACACACAGTCTAGAGCGTTGACTACAGACACGAGAGCGGATCATGTGCGCGAGTCGGCGCAAACAACAAAACATATCGGACCCATTTAAATGTTGCACAGATGCTGTATTTCAAAGCATTATGGAGGAGTTTATGATGATAGATTCGGAGGAAACTGGCTTTAAAAAAACAGAAAGGCTCTAGTCAAACTGTGGTAATAACGAAACGCTATTGGCTGTTTCAAAAAAGGGGAGGAGCTGCTAACAGCTAGCGCCGTTTCAGGGGAAATTACGTCAACACATTGAATAAAGCTGCGTGTTCCAAGGCACTTCAGTGGGCCTTTAAATGCTCATTGTCCATGGAAGCGGCAAAAACAATCCTTTCAGACAGTTATAACTTGACTAGGTGTTTTATTCAAATCAGATACACATTATATATAAACTATATAGTGTACTCTATTCTTCTCCCAGTTCAGCGGTCACTTACTTTCATGTATTTCGTGAGACGAGGATGAATTTACGTGATGTAAATCCGACAGATCCGATTCTCTGAGGCGCAAACTAACATGGCGCCGCCCATCGCGCAGGATAGATCAACTAACACACATTCACTCACACATATTTGAAAATCAGAATATAAGATAGTATGACATAGTTTGCACGAATGACGTGAATTTGCGTTACTCGCGAATGGTGTATTTTGTGCATTCACGCGTTTGAAGGGAATTCGCGTCTGACGCCCGAGTTGAAAAATCTGCACTTTGGCGTCAATTCGCGCGCGTTAACCAATCAGGAGCCTGCTTGCTGCTTTCACATGGTGAAGTGACGATGAGAAACCCGCATAATTTAAAAATACTATATTATAAGCACCTTGAACGCACGTCTATTTAGCTTCAAACGCTCGTTTTATACGTGCGTCCAATTCGCTGTATCGCGAATGTATTCAAAATGTTCAAGCGTTCAACTAGACACGATTTTTACGCTTTATTGTCGTTTGGTGTGAACGCAGCATTAGTCATCATGTCACCTCAGCCCCGCCCACATCCCGCCTCTTTGCCCATTTCCTGTTATCCGGAAGTGACGCGCTGACAAGATGGCGACGGCCGATTTTACGCTTCAAAAACTCTCATTATCGCACAGACCAAAACAAAAACAGACGTTCTGACACAGAACACACATTTCGAAATAGAAATTCAGAGAAGCGAGTATGTGAACTCAGCATGTTTCCTGCAAACATATTATGGTATTTTTATGCTTTAGTACAGTCGAAAACTTACATACAGCACCTTTATAAAATAACAGCAACACAGAGACTGGCTTAATTGTCATGAGGATCGCAAGCACCTGGTTATGAAGTTGAGACATTGCGATCTACATCCATAAACAAAGGTAATATACGCTCAAAAAAATAACTCATTGGACAAACTCAATTTAATTGAGGGCAGGTTTTCAATCCAATAAATATGTGTAGCCCCAACTCATAAAAAACTAATTCATGCAATGAAATGGAATTTAGTTGGTCCAACTCAATTTTATCAAATACAGTTTAAATGATATGTATATACTTATAACGTGAATTTTTTATACTTGTCAAACTTAAATAAAAATATTTAATTGAAAAATCAATTATAAGCAGTTTAATTCATCATAATACACAATGTATATAATGAAAATATAAGAAAAGTGGTGTCACTCCACACATTAGCAGATCACTGAGTGCCCACAGCCTAAATTAAAAAACATTACAGAAACTCCTCTAAATGTCCAACATAACTGAACATTAAACACTAACATACACTTTCCCATTACAGAAAAACACATCAAATAACACGTTAATCCCTAAATTTACTCTCCTAATGGACTCCCTTGCAAAGCATGCTGGGAACTACCCAGTTAGTTAGGTCAACACAAATATTTCGTGTTGTTTTAACACAACTTAATTAAAGCTCCACTGTGTGATATTTTCCTCCATCTAGTGGTGAACTGGTATATGACCATCCAGTGAATATTAGTTTCTGTTCCTCTCAAAACACCAAAGGCAAAGCTTGAATTTACGGGAATGTCCCTCTTTGGCTAATGTACTTTCAAGATGGAGGATCAACATGGCGACCCGCATTCAAACCCTCACCCGTATGTGTTTACAATGGCATATTATAAACTTACCAGAATACTTTATTACTTGAAAGAAGTAAATATACATTAATGAGCACATATATTTCTGAAAGAACTAAGTGTTTTTAGCTAAGAATAAACTAAAAAAGTAGCTTTAAGTAAACTTCGTTTTTTAAATATATTAGGTTGATTGAACACAATTAAATAAAGTTGTGACAAAGTTAGATATGTTTAAGTAAAGTTAACATAGTTTAAATTTGTCATGTCTATGAAGGGCCTGAATCTTTTTTTTTTTTAGTGTAGGCCTACTTTATGCTCTCAAAATGATATTTATAAAGAAGTTTGCCCAGCATAAACCACAGGGCGCTGCTTTATTTCTGTACGTTACTGGCTACGACAAATTAGTTAGGAGGGTTTATCATAAACTGTAATCAATGCAATCAAACAAATCCAGGGCTCTATTGATCATGGACTGGGGGAAATATCGCCCGTCCTGTATCAGAGCTACTCGATCACCAAAAGGTGTTTTATTGTAAATGATTGTATCAGCGAACCCTTGCACTAGATTCATCATTGTAATGAAAAACGTTAGCGGCGGGAGATTATACGGAGGGTGGATTCCTCTTTCAGAGCGGCCGGGGAAGCATCACTAATGAACCTGGCTCGAGGAAGACGATGTTCAGTGTGTCGAAGGCTTTGTTTGCGGGACACTCAGGTGTGTTCTGTTCCGTCAATGAAAAGCAGCCGAGCCGAACGCACTGGCACTGCAAGCTTATAAATATGAATACTTTCCACTTCCTGGCTTGCCCGTGGCCTGTATCGGGAAGATTTATTACCTATTTAAGGGCCCTTATTTCCACAGCTCTCTGCTCGCAGGCATGCTGATTAGAAGCTGCATTACTCTTGCAGAAGGGACTCAGGTGACAGCGCAGGCAGACCTCGTGCTGCGTCACAAATGCATGAACATTTGCTCAAAACTCTAAATAGCTAATTATGCATGCGCTTTTCTGCATTGCTGGTTGTTCCACCTGGAACCTTGGCTACAGGTTTCCCATCCATCAGTGGCGTTTGCATTAGTATACACCCCCTGAGCGACTCTTCATTAAAATGCATGTTTTTCTTCTTGCACGCGCAGGCTCTGCAGCATTTCTTTTAGGTAGAGAAGATCAAATTTTGCATGCAAATAACATCATATATTGAGTGTCAGTGGCATGGATGAGGTTTGCCAGGTCTGCATAACAAAACTATTTCAAAAACTGAGTTTTTAGTAAACTGAACTTAATTTACCGTGTTCAGGGCTCTCAAGTTTTCAGAGTTCAGAGTGAGATTGTGGCGACGGCAGCAGGAGTTTGGGTGGAGACGAGGTTCTGTTCTGAAAAATGTGTATAAATAAATAAATAATCATTTGTAATAATTTAATTCAACATTTCTGTGTGTGTGTGTGTGTGCGTGTGCGTGTGCGTGTGCACGTTCGCGTGCGCGTGTGCGTGTGTGTGTGTGTGTGTGTGTGTGTGTGTGTGTATGTTTGTGTGTTTGTGTGTGTGTGTGTGTGTGTGTGTGTGTGTGTGTGTGTGTGTGTGTGTGTGTGTGTGTGTGTGTGTGTGTGTGTGTGTATGTTTGTGTGTGTGCATAGTATTAATTCTTGCATTTCTCTATTTCAAAGATGTCAGGGAAGAGGCAAATTAATAATCCATAATAATGCGTTATAATATATATATATATAGACATCTGATATATATATATATATATATATATATATATATATATATATATATATATATATATATATATATATATATATATATATATATATATATATATATATATATATATATATATATATATACATATATATATATATATATATCAGAATTTACTGTGTTGTAAATATAATTTATTCTGAAGCAATAGTCTCACCAGTGTTCAATCAGCTTTGAGATATTTAAATCTGCATATCTTTGATATTTTTACCTTTTATGAAGGGCATTTTCCCATAATCTTATTAAATATAGGCTATGCTTCAGCTTTCATTTTATATTCTTAAATTTGATCTATAAATTAAATTAGAATAAGACACTACAGGGCTGTTGCCAATCAAATGAAATAATTTACACTGAAAAATGTTATGAGATATTTTTGAATATACAAATAAGAAATGTTGGAAAGAAAACATTAAACTAAACCACCAGTAGGTGGCAGAATGTAAACGTTGTTGTTGCTGGAATATCTAAATCTTACCCAGATACAGCAATGCTATTTTCTGATTGGCTGTTTGGTAGCTGTATTTTTTATTTGATTGGCTGGTGTGTGGCAGGGCTTCTGAACTCTATGTGGAACTCACTTGATTCCTCTAATAGCGCCGCAACTTGGTGGGGCATGATCCTGCAAACTTCTCTGCGTGAGAAATACAAAGATACAAGATGTGCCGTGTGTGTGTGTTGAAATGCTTGAAATGTTTTATCATGTTGTAAGCATGTACGGTATTAGCACTTTGCTAGCATGATCCTAACATGTTTTAGTATATATTACTAGCAAGTTTTAGCCTGTTTATGGCACATTTTAACATGTTGCTAGTATGATCCTAACATGTTTGAGTATATTGCTAGCAGGTTTTGACCTGTTTATGGCATTATTAATATGTTTCTAGTATTATGATAGCATGTTTTAGCATTTGGATAACATGAATTAGCATGTTGTTAGCATTTTTTAGCACATTATTGACATGACTTAGCATGTTGTTTGCACACATTGCTAATATGAAATAACATGTTGGTAACATGTTTTAACATTTTGCTAGCATGATTTAGTACGGGGCTAGTATGATCCTAGCATGAATTGGCATTTGCAGGCATTTTTTTAACACATTGTTTAATAAGTATGTTAACATGTTTTAATACATTGCTATCATGATCCTAGCATGTTTATCATGTTGCTAGCATTTTTAACACATTGCTCACATATTTTATCATGTTTTTAAACCCATTTTAACAATTCTAACGTAAATTTGCATGTTTGCTAACATGTTTTAGCACATTTCTAGCATGAATTACCATGTTGCTAGTCGGTTTCTAGAACAAATTGGCATGTTTTGCTGACATGATCCTAGCATGAATTAGCAAATGGCTAACACTTTTTATCCAATTGCTAACATGAATAAATATGTTGTTACCACGTTTTAGCAAATTGCTAGCATATTTTAACATGTTGCTAGCATTGATTAGCATGTTGCTAGCATGTTTTACAGCCTGAATGGACGGTTGTGTCTGTGTTTATATGGGCAGCTTCTCCTCCATGTCCTTTAGTAACTGTGCAAACTGTAAATGTTCTAACGCATTGTTAACATGTTTTAACAAGTTGTTATAATTTGCTAACATGTTTTAATAGGATTTACAATTGGTGATAGCATGTTTAAGCATGTTGCTAGCACTATCCTAGCATGTTTTAGCATTTTGCTAGCATGTTTTAGGACATCGTTAGCGTTTTTATCATGTTGTAAGCATGTATGGTATTAGCACTTTGCTTGTATGATCCTAGCATGTTTTAGTATATATTACTAGCCAGTTTTAGCCTGTTTATGGCACATTTTAAAGGGTTAGTTCACCCAAAAATGTAAATTGTGTGATTAATGACTGAGCCTCATGTGGTTGGACACCCGTCAGACCTCCGTTCATCTTCAGACACAAATGAAGATATTTTAGTGTAAATCTGATGCTCTGAAAGGCCTCCATTGGCTCAACTTTACACTCTCAAGACCCTTAAAAGACACTAAAGACTAAAGTTACAAAGTCCATCTCACTACAGCGGCTCTACAATAACTTTATGAAGACCAGAATAGTTTCTGTGCTCAAAAAAACCCTAAATAACGACTTATATAGAGATGACGATTTCAAAACACGGCCTCATGAAGCTTCGAAGCGTTATGAATCAGTGAGTCGATTCAGCGGTTCAGAGCGTTATGAATCAGTGAGTCGATTCAGCGGTTCAGAGCGTTATGAATCAGTGAGTCGATTCAGCGGTTCAGAGCGTTATGAATCAGTGAGTCGATTCATCGGTTCAGAGCGTTATGAATCAGTGAGTCGAATCAGCGGTTCAGAGCGTTATGAATCAGTGAGTCGATTCAGCGGTTCAGAGCGTTATGAATCAGTGAGTCGATTCAGCGGTTCAGAGCGTTATGAATCAGTGAGTCGATTCAGCGGTTCAGAGCGTTATGAATCAGTGAGTCGATTCATCGGTTCAGAGCGTTATGAATCAGTGAGTCGAATCAGCGGTTCAGAGCGTTATGAATCAGTGAGTCGAATCAGCATTTTGAATCGCCAAATTTTAGCAGTTTGGCGGTTTGACACGCGATCCGAATCATGAATCAACTCACTGATTCATAACGCTTCGAAGCTTCATGATGCCGTGTTTTGAAATCGTCATCTCTATATAAGTCGTTATTTAGGGTTTTTTTGCGCACAGAAACTATTCTCGTCTTCATAAAGTTATTGTAGAGCCGCTGTAGTGAGATGGACTTTGTAACTTTAGTCTTTAGTGTCTTTTAAGGGTCTTGAGAGTGTAAAGTTGAGCCAATGGAGGCCTTTCAGAGCATCAGATTTACACTAAAATATCTTCATTTGTGTCTGAAGATGAACGGAGGTCTGACGGGTGTCCAACCACATGAGGCTCAGTCATTAATGACACAATTTACAGTTTTGGGTGAACTAACCCTTTAACATGCTGCTAGTATGATCCTATCATGTTTTAGGACATTGCTAACATGTTTTATCATTTTGCAAGCATGTACAGTATTAACACATTGCTAGCATGATCCTAGCATGTTTTAGTATATTGCTAGCAAGTTTTGCAGCTTCTCCATGTCCTTTAGTAACTGCAAACGCGGCGGACGGTTTAGCCATAGCGTGGTATTCTCATCAGTAACCAGAGACTCATTCCAGACGCATTACACCAACTAGAGTTTAACGTCCCGGCTGTTGAATCTGTCTGTTTCAGTACTCCGGCTGCCTCCAGGGTCCGGCCGGCCCTCCGGGAAGGGATGGGAATCCGGGAGTGAGCGGGATCCCAGGCACTCCGGGCGTTCCGGGCCGGGATGGTGCGAGAGGGCAGAAGGGCGAGTGTGTGACGGAGAGGTTTGAAGAGCCCTGGAAGCCCAACTACAAGCAGTGCGCCTGGAACGCCCTCAACTACGGCATTGACCTGGGCAAAATCACAGTAAGACATGTGACCAATCATAGATGGCCTATCTATAATAAAGGCTAGATGTTGGCCAATGGAGGTCGACGTCTGCACCTGGCGGCCATCTTGTCACAGTCAGCTCGCCCACTCGTAACATTGTGTTTTAATGGTGCGTGTACTTTTTAAATATCCAAATAACTTGCTAACTTTTCTACCGATTTTCAAACTGTTTGGTTTGTTATAAACGTCAGAGATGTAGTTATGACACTACATACTTATGAAAAATTATTCATAATTTGTTCAAGCATCCAGAATTATAGCCACATTAATAACGTTTGTAAGAAACCAAACCATTTGTAAATCCGTCAAGATTTCAGTGAGATAAGAGTATTTGTGTTCACATCACTCACCTTACATCAGGAGCCCGCCAGAAAGCTTGCCTGTGACAAGATGGCCGCCGGTGATGACGTTAGAGACTCCGCCGTAAGACATCTAGCCTTTATTATGTATATCTATGACATCAGGAACCACAGAGCCCGCCAGAAAGCTTGCCTGTGACAAGATGGCCGCCGGTGATGACGTTAGAGACTCCGCCGTAAGACATCTAGCCTTTATTATGTATATCTATGACATCAGGAACCACAGAGCCCGCCAGAAAGCTTGCCTGTGACAAGATGGCCGCCGGTGATGACGTTAGAGACTCCGCCGTAAGACATCTAGCCTTTATTATGTATATCTATGACATCAGGAACCACAGAGCCCGCCAGAAAGCTTGCCTGTGACAAGATGGCCGCCGGTGATGACGTTAGAGACTCCGCCGTAAGACATCTAGCCTTTATTATGTATATCTATGACATCAGAGCCCGCCAGAAAGCTTGCCTGTGACAAGATGGCCGCCGGTGATGACGTTAGAGACTCTGCCGTAAGACATCTAGCCTTTATTATGTATATCTATGACTTTAGAGCCCGCTAGAAAGCTTGCCTGTGACAAGATGGCCGCCGGTGATGACGTTAGAGACTCTGCCGTAAGACATCTAGCCTTTATTATGTATATCTATGACATCTGAGCCCGCTAGAAAGCTTGCCTGTGACAAGATGGCCGCCGGTGATGACGTTAGAGACTCCGCCGTAAGACATCTAGCCTTTATTATGTATATCTATGACATCAGGAACCACAGAGTCCGCCAGAAAGCTTGCCTGTGACAAGATGGCCGCCGGTGATGATGTTAGAGACTCTGCCGTAAGACATCTAGCCTTTATTATGTATATCTATGACATCAGGTACCACAGAGCCAGCCAGAAAGCTTGCCTGTGACAAGATGGCCGCCGGTGATGACGTTAGAGACTCTGCCGTAAGACAACTAGCCTTTATTATGTATATCTATGACATCAGGAGCCACAGAGCCCGCCAGAAAGCTTGCCTGTGACAAGATGGCCGCCGGTGATGACGTTAGAGACTCTGCCGTAAGACAACTAGCCTTTATTATGTATATCTATGACATCAGGAGCCACAGAGCCCGCCAGAAAGCTTGCCTGTGACAAGATGGCCGCCGGTGATTACGTTAGAGACTCTGCCGTAAGACATCTAGCCTTTATTATGTATATCTATGACATCAGAGCCCGCCAGAAGGCTTGCCTGTGACAAGATGGCCGCCGGTGATGACGTTAGAGACTCTGCCGTAAGACAACTAGCCTTTATTATGTATATCTATGACATCAGGAGCCACAGAGCCCGCCAGAAAGCTTGCCTGTGACAAGATGGCCGCCGGTGATTACGTTAGAGACTCTGCCGTAAGACATCTAGCCTTTATTATGTATATCTATGACATCAGAGCCCGCCAGAAGGCTTGCCTGTGACAAGATGGCCGCCGGTGATGACGTTAGAGACTCTGCCGTAAGACAACTAGCCTTTATTATGTATATCTATGACATCAGGAGCCACAGAGACCGCCAGAAAGCTTGCCTGTGACAAGATGGCCGCCGGTGATGACGTTAGAGACTCTGCCCCAAGACATCTAGCCTTTATTATGTATATCTATGACATCAGGTACCACAGAGCCAGCCAGAAAGCTTGCCTGTGACAAGATGGCCGCCGGTGATGACGTTAGAGACTCTGCCGTAAGACATCTAGCCTTTATTATGTATATCTATGACATCAGAGCCCGCTAGAAAGCTTGCCTGTGACAAGATGGCCGCCGGTGATGACGTTAGAGACTCCGCCGTAAGACATCTAGCCTTTATTATGTATATCTATGACATCAGGTGCCACAGAGCCCGCCAGAAAGCTTGCCTGTGACAAGATGGCCGCCGGTGATGACGTTAGAGACTCTGCCGTAAGACATCTAGCCTTTATTATGTATATCTATGACATCAGAGCCCGCCAGAAAGCTTGCCTGTGACAAGATGGCCGCCGGTGATGATGTTAGAGACTCTGCCGTAAGACATCTAGCCTTTATTATGTATATCTATGACATCAGGAACCACAGAGTCCGCCAGAAAGCTTGCCTGTGACAAGATGGCCGCCGGTGATGACATTAGAGACTCCGCCGTAATACATCTAGCCTTTATTATGTATATCTATGTGACCAATCACACCATCCCAGCATTCATCTGCACAAAAATTTTATAAAGAAATATATAGACATTTTATAAAAACTAATGAAAAATGGCAAAAACACATCACAATTACTAAAACTTTAACTAAAATTTAAATGAAAACAGAAAATATAAAAATGCAAACTAATTAAAGTTTAGTAAAACAAAATTTTTTACATTTCTAAGTTTTAGTTTTTCATCTAATATTTATATTTTATTTCAATTCTTTTTTATATATAGTTTATACGCTGTAACAAAATATTTAAAAAGTAAGTTAAAATTTTGAGTTCATTTAAATAAAAAATTTGAGTTTCACATTTGAGAATCGACATCACCCTTTATTCAAATATTATTAAGTGATTTTGTAAGCATATTGCGTAATTGTGTTTTATTTGTAATAATGCACATACCAAATTGTGCTATTTTCATGATTTATCACGACATTTTTTTAAATATATGTGGTTCAGATACAATAACAATTTGAGTTTCTATTTATTAAACCAATTTCCTTCATTGTATTAACTCAAATTTTTAATTTCAATGAACTCAAAATTTTAAGGCAACCAGGTTACTTACTTAAGTTAAACCAACAATATTTTTTTACTGTTTCATCACATCTCGTCACACGCCACAGTGTGTAGTATATATATATGATCAGGCATAACATAATGACCGGTGAAGTGAATAACACGGATCTCTTCATCACCTGTTAGTGGGTGGGATATATTCGGCAGCAAGTGAACATTTTGTCCTCAAGAGTTGATGTGTTAGAAGCAGGAAAAATGTAGCCTAGAAATCTAGACGCACCCTAGCGGCAGAAAATGTATTTTGCCGCGAATGTAGTCTAGCAACTCTCGGTAGACCTGAGAGCTGGAAAAACCAAACTCTGGTCAGGCCAATCACAGCGTGTGTAGAGTCGGTGGGCGGGGCTTAACATAATGACGGCACGTCACGGCAGAGTTTCGGAGGTTCTGCGTGCTACACGTAAACACAGAAGCTGGCGAACAGCGGCCTTTTGAATCGGCTTTGGCCATGACTCTGGAAGACTTGGAGTTAAAGGGTTAGTTCACCCAAAACTGTAAATTGTGTCATTAATGACTGAGCCTCATGTGGTTGGACACCCATCAGACCTCCGTTCATCTTCAGACACAAATGAAGATATTTTAGTGTAAAGCTGATGCTCTGAAAGGCCTCCATTGGCTCAACTTTACACTCTCAAGACCCTTAAAAGACACTAAAGACTAAAGTTACAAAGTCCATCTCACTACAGCGGCTCTACAATAACTTTATGAAGACGAGAATAGTTTCTGTGCGCAAAAAAACCCTAAATAACGACTTATATAGTGATGACGATTTCAAAACACGGCATCATGAAGCTTGAATCAGTGAGTCGAATCATGATTCGGATCGCGTGTCAAACCGCCAAACTGCTGAAATTTGGCGATCCAAACCGCTGAATCGACTCCTGATTCATAACGCTCTGAACCGCTGAATCGACTCACTGATTCATAACGCTCTGAACCGCTGAATCGACTCACTGATTCATAATGCTCTGAACCGATGAATCGACTCACTGATTCATAACGCTCTGAACCGCTGAATCGACTCACTGATTCATAGCGCTTCGAAGCTTCATGAGGCCGTGTTTTGAAATCGTCATCACTATATGAGTCGTTATTTAGGGGTTTTTTTGCGCACAAAAACTATTGTCGCCGATTCATAAAGTTATTGTAGAGCCGCTGTAGTGAGATGGACTTTGTAACTTTAGTCTTTAGTGTCTTTTAAGGGTCTTGAGAGTGTAAAGTTGAGCCAATGGAGGCCTTTCAGAGCATCAGATTTACACTAAAATATCTTCATTTGTGTCTGAAGATGAACGGAGGTCTGACGGGTGTCAGGGTAAGTAATTAATGACAGAATTTTCATTTTTGGGTGAACTAACCCTTTAAGCTTTTACTTGAGAAAAGAACAAAGAATGGCACTGAATTCATTCTTAAGAAAAGAAGATATGTTCGAAGTTTTGCCGAAGTTTACGGCGAAGGTCTATCAACTAACTATAACTCGGCTTCACCTTCTTCTTTGCTCTGGTTGGTTGTGGCGGTCATGGCGCTATCCAATTGAGTGCAGAGGGAATTTGAAAGACAACCCTTTATCCCGCCCCTCGGATTGAGCCCTGTCAATGGGGAGTTTCCAGACCCAACATCTTGATGAGGTTCTGGCTTGTTAGGCTAGGAAAAATGGGCAAGTGTAAGGATTTGAGCGAGTTTGACAAGAGCCAAATTGTGACGGCTAGATGACTGGGACAAGGACGGTGTAAAGTAAAGTGTTTGTGTCATTCAGTCCAGTGACAGCAGTGGTAATGGCAGTGTGTGTGTTGTTCATCCGCCCTCAGGAGTGCACGTTCACTAAGCAGCGAGCGGACAGCGTTCTCCGGGTAGTGTTCATCGGCTCGCTCAGGCTCAAGTGTAAGACGGCTTGTTGCCAGCGCTGGTACTTCACCTTCAACGGGGCCGAATGCGTCGCTCCGCTGCCTGTGGAGTCCATCATCTACCTGGATCAGGGAAGCCCAGAGTTCAACTCCACCATCAACATACACAGAACCACATCAGGTGAGAAACAGTGACCTCTGAACCGCTGTAAAGGACCATAACCATCGAAATATCCCACTGCACAACTATAACGATAAAATTCGCAAATCCCACGGCACAACTATAACGATAACAGCAGAGAGAAATTATGTTTCCAGCAGTTGAACGATAAAAACAATGTCAGCCAATCAGAATCCATCCAGAGCTCAAGTATTTAATGCGACAGACGGCAAAACTGCAGCACACGCTTATAATAAACACAACAATATTGTCTCCTGGAGTGTAACATAGTTATCGTTATAGTCATCATCGTTATTGTTATAGTTATCGTTATAGTCATTGTTATAGTCATCGTCATAGTTATTGTTATAGTCAGTTTGTGTGGATGCTAACATAGTTACTGTTATAGTTATCGTTATAGTCATTCTTATAGTCATAGTTATTGTTATAGTCAGTTTGTGTGGATGCTAACATAGTTATTGTTATAGTTATCGGTATAGTCATTGTTATAGTTATCATTATAGTAATTGTTATAATTATCGTTATAGTTATCATTATCTTTAACGATAACTATGATAACTAACTAACAATAAAGATAATGATAACTATAACGATAATTATAACTATAATGATTACTATAACAAAGACTATAACAGTAACGATGACTATAACGATAACTATGATAACTAACTAACAATATAGTCATCGTACCTGTTATAGTCTTTGTTATAGTAATCATTATAGTTATAGTTATTGCTATAATTATCGTTATTGTTATAGTTATCGGTACAGCTATCATGGTTATCGTTATAGCTATCGTTATAGTCGGCTGGTGTGACACTAACTTAGTTATCATTAACGTTATAGTTATCATTAACTTTATTGTTATAGTCATCGTTATAGTCATCGTTATAATTATCGGTATAGTTATGGTCATTTTATAGTTATAGTCATTGTTATAGTTATAGTCATCGTTATAGTTATCGGTGTAGTTATAGTCATTGTTATAGTTATAGTCATCGTTATAGTTATCGGTGTAGTTATAGTCATTGTTATAGTTATAGTCATCGGTATAGTTATAGTCATTGTTATAGTTTTAGTCATTGTTATAGTCATCGTTATAGTAATCGGTATAGTTATAGTCATTGTTATAGTTTTAGTCATCGTTATAGTTATCAGTATAGTTATAGTCATTGTTATAGTTTTAGTCATTGTTATAGTCATCGTTATAGTCATTGTTATAGTTTTAGTCATTGTTATAGTCATCGTTATAGTCATTGTTGTAGTTATAGTCATTGTTATAGTTATAGTCATCGTTATAGTTATCGGTGTAGTTATAGTCATTGTTATAGTCATCGTTATAGTTATCAGTATAGTTATAGTCATTGTTTTAGTTATTGTTATAGTCATCGTTATAGTTATCAGTATAGTTATAGTCATTGTTATAGTTTTAGTCATTGTTATAGTCATCGTTATAGTCATTGTTGTAGTTATAGTCATTGTTATAGTTATAGTCATCGTTATAATTATAGTTATAGTCATCGTTATAGTTTTAGTTATAGTCATCGCTATAGTTATCGGTATAGTTATCATAGCTATCGTTATAGTCAGCTGGTGTGGTCACTAACATAGTTATCATTAACTTTATTGTTATAGTTATCATTAACTTTATTGTTACAGTTATCATTAACATTATAGCTATCATTAACGTTATCGTTATAGTCATCGTTATAGTTATAGTCATTGTTATAGTTATAGTCATTGTTATAGTTATCGGTATAGTTATCATAGCTATCATTATAGTCAGCTGGTGTGGAGCGCTAACATAATTATCGTTATAGTCATCATTATAGTTATTATAGTTATCGTTATAGTTATCGGTATAGTTATCATAGCTATCGTTATAGTCAGCTGGTGTGGACACTAACATAATTATCGTTATAGTCATTGTTATAGTCATCATTATAGTTATCACAGTTATCTTTATAGTCATTGTTGTTATAGTTATAGTTATAGTCATCGGTATAGTTATCATAGTTATCATTATAGTCATTGTTATAGTTATAGTTATCATTATAGTTATAGTTATCATTATAGTCATCGTTATAGTTATTGGTATAGTTATCATAGTTATCATTATAGTCATTGTTGTTATAGTCATCGTTATAGTTATCGTTATAGTTATCATTATAGTTATCATAGTTATCGTCATAGTCATTGTTGTTATAGTCATCGTAATAGTTAGGTATAGTTATCATTATCGTTATAGTTATCGTTATAGTTATCGGTATAGTTATCATTATAGTCATTGTTGTTATAGTCAGTGTTATAGTTATCATTATCGTTATAGTTATCATTATAGTCATTATTGTTATAGTCATTGTTATAGTTATCGTCATAGTCATTGTTGTTATAGTCATCGTTATAGTTATCGTCATAGTCATTGTTGTTATAGTCATCGTTATAGTTATCATTATAGTCATTGTTGTTATAGTCATCGTTATAGTTATCATTATAGTCATTGTTGTTATAGTCATCGTTATAGTTATCATTATAGTCATTGTTGTTATAGTCATCGTTATAGTTATCGTCATAGTCATTGTTGTTATAGTCATCGTTATAGTTATCATTATAGTCATTGTTGTTATAGTCATTGTTATAGTTCTCGTTATAGTTATCATTATCGTTATAGTTATCATATTAACTGGCGTCTGCTGGTTCCAGTTGAAGGTCTGTGTGAAGGCGTTGGGAAAGGTCTGGTGGATGTGGCGATCTGGGTGGGAACCTGCGGCGACTATCGTCATGGAGACGCTTCCACCGGATGGAACTCTGTCTCGCGGGTGATCATAGAAGAGCTTCCTGTGAGCAGCTGAAACTCCTCCTCTTCCTCCTCCTCTTCCTCTTCTTCTGTCCAGTCAGTTTACAAACGTTTGCTTCTGGTTCTGTTCCTCACAATGTCTGCCTGATATCCACAGGGCCCCAGCTGATGCCTGAGGGCCCAAACCCGGCTCAGGCTGAGGTTATTTCTGTGATATGCTGTGATCTTAATGGCAGTGGCATCACAATCACATCATCTCAGGCCTCGTTCATCACTGCAGTGAAGATCATTTCTCACAGCTCCCGCCTCTCCTCCACATCTGAACATTATCCTCAATTTATGCGCAGCTGAATGGCTTCCGATCTAAACACCCCCTAATTAATGTCATTAACATACACCGATCAGGCATAACATTATGACCTAATATTGTGTTGGTCCCCCGTCGAGGCATGGACTCCATGTGTTCCCCAGGTGAGCCACACACACACACACACACACACACACACACACACACACACACACACACACACACACACACACACACACACACACACACACACACACACACACACACACCTGGCCATCCATAATGTATGTTATGCCTGATCGGTGTATAAAAAAGCATCAGTCAACGCCCAAATGCTTTACATGATTGCGTAGATTTCCAAATACCTGCACGTTTAATAAAGACGGCCCAGTTCAAACCAACTGATGCAAAAGTCGAGTCTGGACAGGCCCTGCAAAAACTGAATACATTGTGTTGGACCATTTCTAAATGTCAATAAAGTTTTGTAAAGATTTCCTAACTTTGCGTACATGTTCTTCAGAGAGCGCTGGTTATTAACCTACGAGCATAACACATCTTAAGGCCATGAATTTGAGCTCATTAACACAAATGTCAGCGATGAGCCAGAAATGTCAGATTCAGTAAATCTGTGTGTTTGTGGTTTGAGGTGGTGTAGATTCACTCACACACACACACACACACACACACACACACACACACACACACACACACACACACACACACACACATCGTCGTCTCGCTCCGGATCAAACTGAGCAAAGCTTCGGTTCGTTTCTAGTATGAAAGCATTTTCTCTGTGGTTCGGACTTTCAGAGCATTTACAGGAAGTTCCTGTTTATGTTTAAATATTATAATGTTATTTTTAAACTTCATCTAGGCTACATTGATTATGAAAAGTGAAAAGATGCGCAATATGTCAGAAGACAGAAATTATTTTGAAAGAAATGTTGTATGATTTTGCGTACAAAGCCTTTCTTTAATGTGAATTTCAATTTGTATAAATTGTATCTTAATTTTAATCAACGTTTAATCAGATAATTGCCTGGATTTAATAAATAAGAAGCAATAGTCTATAGCAGACCATAATGGCGGGAGCGATCACATGCTTTACACATGAACAATAAACTGAAACTCAGCAGATACTCGTCTCACAAACATGAGGAATATGTGAATATAAAGCTTGAAATGTCCACTTTTAAACGTGACGAATAAAAACTAGTCCAGCAATGCGACTGATCAATAGTGGAGCGATACGAGTCTGTTCATTCACTCTTGACGTCAGACGCACATCTGTATACAGACCAATCAGTGTCCAGATGCCGCTCACATGATGAAGACGAGTGGACACGCGTGTGTCATGTGCAGCTCTTTAGTGCACTCGCATCATGGCAATGTCAAACCAAACCAAAACTAACCCAATGTATCAAAACATGAACTTCGGTTCGGATCTTCGTGCCGACTCTCAGGTTTGAAAACGCCCTCAATGATTTGCGTGACTGAACCTTAAACGATCAGAAGGATTTTTAATCATATTTATATAAAATACATAATAGAAAATATAGAAGCTCTTCCGTAAGAGCACCTGCGCCATGAGCTCAGATTGGTCAAATAGGGCCATTGAATCACGTTCAGACCCATAGACTGTAAAACAATATGGCCGTAGTGTCCGTGACGTCACTCATAGGATTATGAAGAGCAGTTCTGAAGAGTAAAGTCGGGTCGAGCTGGCCGTCGCCATCTTGTCACTCCCGGATAACAGAAAATGGGCAAAGAGGCGGGACGTGGGCGGAGCTGAGGTGATGACTGACAGACAGCAGACAAACGGCAATCCACCTGTCACTCAAAGAGGCCACGCCCTTAATTATGCAGAACTTTAAAGCTTTATATAATGTAAATGAATTAGGGCTGTAATCTCCCAGTCGATTATTAGTCAATACGTTCTGGCTCGACCAAAATTCTGATTGGTCGATTTTCCTAGTCAGTCTCTTCTACCATATCAACACAGACATCGGCAGTTTTTTTAGATATAAAATAGGAAAAAAGTCGAATGCAAAATTTGCAAGCAACAGTTCATATCACAGCTCGACGATAAACATGTCACATGAGCTAAAGACGCTCGGCTAACTCGTCTGCTTTGAGTCGCCCGTCACTTTTATTATTGTGCAAACTGCACATTTATTTCTAGTATTATTTATTGGATTTGGGCACTTTATTCATTTATTTTTGATTTGGTTTGTATTAGTTTTGAGCATATCCTTTATTTTTCAGTTCTGCACTTGATTTAGTTTCTGCTCTTGATCTGGCTTGTTTAATAAATATTCATTTTTTATTAAAGTGGGCGTGCCTTTTGTGTTTAAGAGTAAAAGCTTTAAGTGAATCGTCTATTCGTGTCTCAGCCGTGAAGATGATCCTGTGTTCACAGAGCGCCTGAGAGTGTCTGTCAGTTATTATAATACATATGACAAAAACAATTGTCTAAATTATGTTGCATATTCCTCAAAAGTTCTTGTGATGATACACTAGTTGACAACACAGTACTGTATTTTGGGAAATCATAGGCTGTGATATTGCGTGATGCAGCGCTGTCAGAGACTCACTTCAGTGCAAAATAATCAGCTCTAAAACTATTTAATATACTGCACATAGCCTACTAGCTTATGTTTATTAATAATTCATTTAGGCAGACAATAAGGCCACCAAATACTGTGACAGTGCGCAGCTAATTCATGTAACGGTTTTTTTCCTAACGTCATTTTAAGTAAAAAATGTCAGGACTTCAGTCGAGCAAGATTTTCTTTGGTTCATCATCACCACAGAACGAATGAGTTATAAAAACAACCTTAAAAATCACTGCGTTTATATCTCAGGCTCTCAAGGCTTGACCGGAGGTCAGAGTGAGATTTTGGCGACGGGCTCAGGGTTTCTGATCGGAAAAATGACACTAATTTGTATAAATAAATAAATAATATATATTTTTTAATTTAATTCAACATTTCTGTGTGTGTGTGTGTGTGTGTGTGCATAGTATTAATTCTTGCATTTCTCTATTTCAAAGATGTCAGGGAAGAGGCACATTAATAATCATAATAACTTGGAATATATATATTTTTTTCTTCAGAATTTACTGTGTTGTAGATATAATTTATTCTGAAGCAATAGTCTCACCAGTGTTCAATCAGCTTTGACATATTTAAATCTTTAATATTTGCATATTTGATATTTAATATCACTGCATATTTGTGATATTTTTACCTTTTATGAAGGGCATTTTCCCCTAATCTTATTAAATATAGGCTATGCTTCAGCTTTCATTTTATATTCTTAAATTTGATCTATAAATTAAATAAATAAGACACTGTAGGGCTGTTGCCAATCAAATTAAATAATTTACACTGAAAAATGTTATGAGATATTTTTGAATATACAAATAAGAAATGTTGGAAAGAAAACATTAAACTAAACCACCAGTAGGTGGCAGAATGTAAACGTTGTTGTTGCTGGAATATCTAAATCTTACCCGGATACAGCAATGCTATTTTCTGATTGGCTGTTTGGTAGCTGTATTGTATTATTTGATTGGCTGGTGTGTGGCAGGGCTTCTGAACTCTATGTGGAACTCACTTGATTCCACTAAT
>NC_137108.1:53602742-53605242 GCF_949357685.1 Gobio gobio
GTCGACAAAAAAATATTGCGAAATGACAGCGTTTCCATTAACTGATGTTATGCGACTAAAACCATTTTTTTCCTCTTGTGATAAATCATTCCAAAAATCATGCTTCGTATGTTGTTAGGTTTACAGCCACCGCACGCTATTATTATTAACGGAAGAGACGTGTGTGTTATAGCTGAAGGAAAGCACCTTATACTAGAGCGGCACACATGAGCTGTTATGATCAATTGTGGCATTTTATATTCTATTGTTTTCTGTTGAGTTTAATAAAGAACTCGTCTTCTGTCCAAACACACCATCATCTGTAAAGAATGATCGACGTTTACACACGCAGGTTATTGTGACGCATCGCTGCCACACACAGAGACGAGCGAAACGTTTGAATTTGATGGTGTAACTCAACGTTTTTTTTACCACTTCGTTATTTTGGTTCGGAATTTCGTTTTTTGGAAATATAAACTGAATTTAGAAATGCTTTTGAAATGAAAAACATTGCATTTAATAAACAAAATATATTTTTGAAATGAAGACAGCGTTTGGAGTGCAAAATAATCTGTTCCCTGAGTCACGGCCTTTGCTGTTATCGTGAGTGTACACTAATAAAAGTAAAGTTTATAGTTTATAATTATGTCTGGAACTGATCTGTATGGCTAAAAATAAATCTGAATATTGTGAGTTTCCGCTGGAATAAGGAAAAAATTCATCAAAAGGCGTCAACGTCTTTGTCGGAAAGAGGGTAAAAGAAAACGTGGCATATTTAGTTTCATATATAGTTAGGCTATGTCTAAATATTATAATCTTTTATATTATATTATATATTTCATATGTTGATTATGAAAAGTGAGCAGCATGAGTAAAGCACATAATCAGATGCGCATATGTCTGAGATATGGATTTTGAGCACAAATGAATTGTGTTTTCTAGAAAGTCTTTCTTTAAAATTAATTTCGTTTTGAATAAATTGTATTTTAATTTTGATCAATGTTTAATCAACTATTTGGCTGTATATTTAATAAATAAGAAGCAAACCTAGATCGTCGGGAATGGATTGACCGAGTCTTTGAGCAAGGCTGAAACTATAGCGTCTTTCAGTTTTAATACATTTCTTGAATATATGTCTTCATTACAGTAGAACTATAGCTAGTTATGATATTTGTGGCTGCACCGGGTCCGTCATTATAAAGTTACGCCACTTTCCTTATTAGGAGAAAATATATGTCGTTTTAACGACAAAAGATCTCGTACATACTTGAGTGGGGAAAAAATGATATGTAGGCCGTGTGTGAGAGCAATGCGTAAATTTCCTTTTTTGAATTGCCTGAAAAACCTCCTCATGCGAGCGTAAAAACTTTTTTGCGATATATGGGAGTTTTTGCGAAATTGACGCGTTTCCATTGGGCGTATTTTCAATTCGCAATTTCAATTTGCGCAATTTGAAGGGTAATGGAAATGCGGCTAGTGACTGTCTGAATGTTGGTGTAAAGTTTGCATTTGGAGCTCAACCCCATCAGATCAGAGCTTTGGCATGGAAACACTTTTAAACCACACAATAAAGCTGAATTCAAGGCCAATTAAAAAACAGCTACAATAAAAAGTGCCCAAATCTGTATTTGTGGCAGTCGAGAAATCCTGCTGTGAAATGGGCAGATGGTGTAATATTGCTCTGTGTGTATTATAGAGGCAAGATGTAGGCTAACTTTAGCATTTCATGATCTCATTATATTTAGACTCTATTAAAGGATTAGCTCACTTTTAAATAAACTTTTGCTGATAGTTTCCTCAGCCCATGTTATCAGAGATGTCCATGTCTTTCTTTCTGCAGTCGAAAAGAAATGAAGGTTTTGGATGAAAACAGTCCAGGGTTTTTCTCCATATAATGGACTTCAATGGGCTCCAAACGGGTCAGTTTCAGTGCAGCTTTAAATGACACCAGATGATGAATAAGGGTCTGATCTAGACAAACCATCAGCTTCTGAGAGAAACCCAGCAGTATTTATGATATTATTTTACCTCTTATCAGACGAGCGTGATCATCTCTGAGCTCCGCCATAACTTCAGGAGAGCGAGGTCAAATTAGATCGTGGTCATAGATCAATAGTAGATGCCTCATTCTACTGATCCGTGCAGTCGCTAATGAGGCATCTACTATTGATATATCTATGACCACGCTTGTATTTTGACCTCACTCTCCTGAAGTTATGTCTGAGCTCAGAGATGATCACGCTCGTCTGATAAGAGGTAAAATAATAGCATAAATACTGCTGGGTTTCTCTCAGAAGCTGATGGTTTGTCTAGATCAGACCCTTATTCATCATCTGGGGTCGTTTAAAGCTGCACTGAAACTGACCCGTTTGGAGCCCATTGAAGTGAGATGAGGCTGAGGAAACTATCATCAAAAGTTTATTTAAAACTGAACTAATACTTGAAGCTTTCTTCTCTTACTTGCACCTCCAAAAGGTGTGTTTTTGCGCTAATGCATTGTTAAGGGATCAGTGTGTAATTG
>NC_137108.1:53615242-53622742 GCF_949357685.1 Gobio gobio
ATGCGCGATCTGTCAGAAGACAGAAACTTTGGTAACACTTTAGAATAATGGTCATTAGTTAACATTAGTTAATGTATGAACTAACCCATGAGCAGTACATTTGTTACTGTATTTGTTCATCTTTGTTAACGTTAGTTAATATAAATCCAGCTGTTCGTGTTAGTTCACACTGCATTAACTAATGTTAACAAGATTTTAATAAGAAATTAACATTAACTAATAATGAACTGCACTTATAAAGCGTTTATTAATCTTTGTTAATGTTAACTAATGACCATTATTCTAAAGTGTAAGCAAAATTTTGTATGATTTTGCTTAGAAAGCCTTTCTGTAAAGCTACACTGTGTAACTGTTTTAGTTTATTCTTAGCTAAAAACACTTAGTTCTTTCAGAAATATATGTGCTCATTAATGTATATTTACTTCTTTCAAGTAATAAAGTATTCTGGTAAGTTTATAATATGCCATTGTAAACACATACGGGTGAGGGTTTGAATGCGGGTCGCCATGTTGATCCTCCATCTTGAAAGTACATTAGCCAAAGAGGGACATTCCCGTAAATTCAAGCTTTGCCTTTGGTGTTTTAACACTCGATGGCTCCGTGACGAATGTGGACGAGGTCGAGCTGGAAGCCATGTTAATCTTGGACTAAATCAGCCACCGTAGGAGATAAAACCAAATCGGAATTGAGAGGAACAGAAACTAATATTCACTGGATGGTCATAATCAAGTTCACCACTAGATGGAGGAAAATATCACACAGTGGAGCTTTAAGTGCTGTGGGAGCATTTCAATGAGCATTAGAGGAAGCGTTACATGGACGTAGGAAAATTAAGACCAGTTTAAAATGATTTAAGACCTAGAACTCAATACTTCAGCGAATTTAAGACTTTTAAAGGCCTTATTTTGATAATTTTGATCTATTGGTGCAGACTTTCAGGTGTGAAAACGCCCTTAATTGTCAGTTCAGTGTTAATGTATGTACTGTATATGTAAAGTGTTAGCATTAAATAATAATAATAATAATAACAATAATAATAATAATAATAATAATAATAATATCCACTGACCTGCCCCAGCGGCCGACAGCAGGTGTTCCCCCGCGCTCAGCTCCGTCTCTCGGCCCTCTCTTCTGTACGCTTTAATTGCATTGTAACTACCAATAAAAAAACAAGTTATCACACCATTAACACTCATTCAACAGTCATTAAACACACACTATATTCCCAAACGCGCTGTGACGCCTGCCTTTCCACACCCATTCTCCATCCGTAGGGGTTTAATATGAGTCGGCCCACCCTCTGCACCTTTCACCCCTGAAAAACAACCCCACCCCATAATCCCCCCTCCACCAAACTTTACACTTGACACAATGCAGTAAGGCGAGTGCCGTTCTCCAGGAAATATGCTAATTCATGCTAGCAGTGTGTTATAACATGTTAACCAACTGCTACATCTAGCAAGCAAAATGCTAAATAAGATTAGCAATATACGTTAATTCACGTTAACAACATAATTTATGTTAAATGCTAATAAAATGCCTATTTCATGCGTTTTAATACATGTTAGCAGTGTGTTAAACAATGCTAACAAAATGTTAAATAAGGTTAACAATATGCTAAATCAGGCTAGTAACATGCTAATTCGTGCTAACAACATAATTCATGATAAATGCTAAAACATGCTAACAAAATACCTATTTCATGCTAGCGATATGTAAAAAAATGCTAATCCATGTTAACAGTGTGCTAAAACATGCTAGCAAAATGCTAAATAAGTTTAGCAATATGCTAAATCAAGCTAATAACATAATTCATGATAAATGTTAAAACATGCTAACAAAATGCCTATTTCATGCTAGCGATGTGTTAAAAAAAGTTAATTCATGCTAGCAGTGTGCTATAACATGTTAACCAAATGCTAAATCTTGCTAGCAAAATGCTAAATAAGATTAGCAATATGCGTTAATTCCCGTTAACAACATAATTAATGCTAAATGCTAACAAAAAGCCTATTTCATGCGTGTTAAAACATGTTAGCCGTGTGTTAAAACATGCTAGCAAAATGCTAAATAAGGTTAGCAATATCAGGCTAGTAACATGCTAATTCGTGTTAACAACATAATTCATGATAAATGCTAAAACAAAATAAATGCCTATTTCATGCTAGCGATGTGGTAAAAAATGCTAATTCATGCTAACAGTGTCTAAAACATGCTAGCAAAATGCTAAACAAGGTTAGCAATGTGTTAAAACAAGCTAATTAATGCTAGCAGTGTGTTAAAACATGCTAAAAAATGTTAAATCTTGCTATCAAACAACTAGCATGTTAATTCATATCAACAACATGCTAAGACAAAGTATTAAAACATGCTTGGTCATGCTAGCAATGTGCTAAAACATGCTAATTCATATACTTATATATAATATATAAATAAAATAAGTACATACAAGAAAAAGTAGAGCCCCCATGATGCTCCAGCGCCCCAGACATTGGGGGTGACCCCTTGGTAAAGGCCCCGGAGCCCCTCCTGCTGCCAGACGCTCCTCATGCAGTGCAGAATGCTGGTGTATTTGGGTCTGAGGTCCAGCCCATCACTCACTGCAACAGGAGAGAGTCAAACACTGGACAGCAGACACTCAGCCTCCACAATCTGCTTTAGTCTGGCCTATTCACTGAGGAAATCTTAAAGCCCTACGCAAGTCTAGTTCTGGTAGATCTCGGACCCGGCGCAGATGTAGGAGTAGCGTAAACTCAGGTGAGAGGAGCAGAGGTGGACAAAGTACACAACTCTATTACTTGAGTAAAAGTAAAAGTACTGCTGGTCAAATATTACTCCGTTACAAGTGAAAGTTCTAAAAACAGATTTTTACTTAAGTAAAAGTACAGAAGTATTTGTTTTTAAAAGTACTTAAGTATCAAAAGTAAATTTCCTTTTTTATGTCAATGCATTATTTTATTATTGTAGTATAAATGCACATTATGCCACCAAGGTGGTTTAAGCCAGTCAGTGATGCTCCATCCGACATGCTAACATACGACTACCTTAAACTCATTTCTTTACATTTGTATAGTGTTGTTACTTTTATAGAAGTATTGAAATTTTCAATTTCTTGTAGCCTATAAAAGTTACAAAGCTGCTGTCACTTTAAGGCTGAATGCATGGACCCTATACACTGATACGCATCCAATATTCTCCCAACTGTTTACTCATCTCTTTCTCCCAGACATCTACATTTTTTAACATTTTATGAGACATGCATCAAAGTGTATGCCAACTAAACTAATCTTTTGAGAAAACTAAAACATACTTTTTAATTATGGCCATGGATGCACACACTGTGCCAAGGAATCGTCTTCTTCCATTTTGCTATAAACTGACCAGTGTTCAAAAAATGTTGGGAAACTTCACATGACCCTATACAAGAGTGATTACGGATAGGCTGTCTGCAAAAATTAAAAAAAAAAACTTTTAAACTTTTAAATCCTCCACTGACTTTTAAAGCTGCTACAGAAATGACTTTCGAATTTGATAGAAATGTAGTGGAGTAAAAAGTACGATATTTGTCTTTCAAAAGTAGTGAAGTTAAAGTAAAAGTATCCCTAAAAAATAATACTCCAGTAAAGTACAGATACTCAAAAAGTGTACTTAAGTAGAGTACTCAAGTAAATGTACTTAGTTACTGTCCACCTCTGGAGAGGAGACGCCACTCGTTTTTTTATTTAATACCCATAAATCATAAGTAGTGTCTCAGAATAAGCCGTTTTCAGTTTCAGTGAACGCCTGACAGACTCCTCCCCTATTAGCATAGACCCCGCCCATGACTGCTGATGGACTCCTCCCTATTAGCATAGACCCCGCCCACAACTGACAGACTCCCCCCATTAGCATAGACCCCGCGCATGACTGCTGACAGACTCCTCCCCTATTAGCATACACCCGCCCATGACTGCTGATGGACTCCTCCTTATTAGCATAGACCCCGCCCATGACTGCTGACAGACTCCTCCCCTATTAGCATAGACCCCGCGCATGACTGCTGACAGACTCCTCCCTATTAGCATAGACCCGCCCATGACTGCTGACAGACTCCTCCCCTATTAGCATACACCCGCCCATGACTGCTGATGGACTCCTCCTTATTAGCATAGACCCCGCCCATGACTGCTGACAGACTCCTCCCCTATTAGCATAGACCCCGCGCATGACTGCTGACAGACTCCTCCCTATTAGCATAGACCCGCCCATGACTGCTGACAGACTCCTCCCCTATTAGCATAGACCCGCCCATGACTGCTGATGGACTCCTCCTTATTAGCATAGACCCCGCCCATGACTGCTGATGGACTCCTCCTTATTAGCATAGACCCCGCCCATGACTGCTGATGGACTCCTCCTTATTAGCATAGGCCCCACCCATGACTGCTGATGGACTCCTCCTTATTAGCATAGACCCCGCCCATGACTGCTGATGGACTCCTCCTTATTAGCATAGACCCTGCCCACGACAGCTGACAGAGTCCCCTCATTAGCATAGACCCCGCCCACGACTGACAGACTCCCCCTCATTAGCATAGACCTAGCCCACGACTGACAGACTCCTCCCCCATTAGCATAGACCTAGCCCACGACTGACAGACTCCCCCCCATTAGCATAGACCTAGCCCACGACTGACAGACTCCTCCCTCATTAGCATAGACCCCGCCCACGACTGACAGACTCCCCCTCATTAGCATAGATCCCGCCCACGACTGACAGACTCCCCCCCATTAGCATAGACCTAGCCCACGACTGACAGACTCCCCCCCATTAGCATAGACCTAGCCCACGACTGACAGACTCCTCCCCCATTAGCATAGACCTAGCCCACGACTGACAGACTCCTCCCCCATTAGCATAGACCTAGCCCACGACTGACAGACTCCTCCCCCATTATCGTAGATCCCGCCCACGACTGACAGACTCCCCCTCATTAGCATAGATCCCGCCCACGACTGACAGACTCCTCCCCCATTCGCATAGACTCCGCCCATGACAGCTGACAGACTCCCCCCTATTAGCATAGACTCCGCCCACGACTGCTGACAGACTCACCCTCATTAGCATATATTCCGCCCATGACAGGCAGACTCCTCCCCCATTCGCATAGACCCCGCCCACGACTGCAATGTCACGTGAGCGCGATAGAGATGATAATCAAATCCAAACAGATGTTTTAGTTTTTCTAGTATCGGAGGCACAAGCTGTACAGGCTCCGCCCTCTTCTGGATAAGGGGGCGGCGCAGCAGCTCATTTGCATGTAAAGACACATGTACAAAAACAGCATGTTTTTCCTTCCCCTCAAACATGGGCATTTACAACATGGCATAAAGTATGGTCAGTGGGGTATTTAGAGCTGAAACTTCACACATTCTGGGGAACCTGAGACATTTATTGCATCTGGTAAAAAAGAGGCATTACAGACCCTCTTTATAAACATACCTGCGAACCTGATCTTGACCAGATCCAGCGGGTGCAGCGCCAGGGTGGACGCCACGCCTCCACTGAGCCCGGCCAGCAGACTCTCGACCCGCACGTGGCTGAAGAGCCTCCGCAGGGACGGGGCCGGAGGGGCAGGAGAAGAGCCCGGAGCGGAGCCCGGAGAACCCGGAGCGGAACCCGGAGCGGGACCAGAGCTCATGACCGCTCCTGTGCTGCGGTCCCACACACAAACTCACCCGCTGTCACTCCAACACACTCCACTATAGTTTCATACCAGTTCTAGAAGTGAAGAACTATCACAGATGCTATCACAGATAAGTTTCAGAAATAATCAACAGTCTACGACCTTACCGGTTAATGTCAGATACGGTGACAGCAGCGAAACATGCTGAAACTGGAACATGGCGCTTTACACAACACAAACTGCGCATGCGCAACATTACCATTTCAAAATAAGAGCGTTTGCGGAGCACTTATACCCTAGCTAGCCGAAGTAATATTAAAATATTAAGATAAAAAATAAACAACTGTGTAGTTTCTAATCACTAATCACACATATCATGACAGTATATTAATTATTTATGTTTCAGAACATTTGGAAATATGCTGAAACTGGGACATGGAGATTTTCACAACACAAACAATTGCGATTTCAAAATAAGAGTCTTTGATGAGCATTACTCTATTGGAAATAATATTTAAATACTACACTAAAAATAAAATTGTGTGTGTGTGTGTGTGTGTGTGTGTGTGTGTGTGTGTGTGTGTGTGTGTGTGTGTGTGTGTGTATTATGTTTGTACTAATCACACATATAATGACAGCATATTAATAATTTATGTATCACAAATTCTGGAAATATGCTGAAACTGGGACATGGCGATTTACACTACACAAACAAATGCGGTTTCAAAATAAGAGTCTTTGATGAGCATTTACTTTATGTAGTTTCTAATCACTAATCACACATATAATTGCAGTATATTAATTATTTATGTATCAGAACATTTGGAAATATGCTGAAACTGGGACATGGCGATTTGCACAACACAAACAATTGCGATTTCAAAATAAGAGTCTTTGATGAGCATTACTCTATTGGAAATAATATTTAAATACTACACTAAAAAGAAAATTGTGTGTGTGTGTGTGTGTGTGTATGTGTGTATATATATATATATATATATTATGTTTGTACTAATCACACATATAATGACAGTATATTAATTATTTATGTATCACAAATTCTGGAAATATGCTGAAACTGGGACATGGTGATTTACACTACACAAACAAATACCATTTCAAAATAAGAGTCTTTGATGAGCATTTACTTTATTGGAAATAATTTTTAAATACTACACTAAAAAGAAAACTGTGTGTGTGTGTGTTATGTTTGTACTAATCACACATATAATGACAGTATATTAATTATTTATGTATCACAAATTCTGGAAATATGCTGAAACTGGGACATGGCGATACCAGGCGATACACAGCACAAACTGCGCATGCGATTTCAAAATAAGAGTCTTTGATGAGAACTTACTCTAGCGGAAATAATATTGTTTTGGTACTAATCACACATATAATGACAGTATATTAATTATTTACGTACCACATTTTGTTTATTATTTTTCATTGTTTCTCTTTTATTATCTATTATGTAATATTATGTTATTATCTCTACGTTTAAAAAAATTCTTTATTATATTTAAAATATATTTTGAATAACTTTATTACTTTTATTGGGGATTTAATGTATTTTATAGGCTCATCTTTATAATCAATTATAGATCAGATAAGTCCAAATTTTCCACAATATCTCCCCATTTAAATCTAAAAACAATTACACAAAACATCAAAGTTACATTCTTGATGAATTATATAATAATTGATGCATAATTCGTTTATTCTATCAATAAAATAACCACATTATTTAATGTATAGTTTGTTCGGTTTTTTTTTACTTTTGTGAACTTTTGTGAAACTTCGCTGCAATTTTACTGGTAGCGTTTAT
>NC_137108.1:53627742-53717742 GCF_949357685.1 Gobio gobio
AAAACAAAGACACATAACTACTTATATAGGTAGTCTAGTTAAGTTTAAACATATTTGACAACGTATTATCTACACAAAAACACGTAAATCAACTAATGACTCATCGCCCTCGCGCTCTCTGCGCATAACGGTTTAAATGAACACACACACATTGAAAGCTGATCAAGAGTTTAGTGCAAGCAATTTAAGGTCGCGACTCTTGTCCCAAATATAGCAGGCTTCATTCAGTGATTGAAACAAATATTAATATAAGTTTTCCAGCATATTATTGAACGCTCCGAGCGAGCTGTGCTGTGGTAAACATGGAACTTTTCCTTGACATGAAACGGAAAATAATCACCAGTGGAAGCAGTGCATTTATCCTTCATTCATGCGATATCTCTTCAGTCAGTACAGTAGCCTACACTTTAGTAATGTTAGGGTTATGGTTCCTCGGCTCCATTGCTGACAGAACTCCAGCCTCATCCACGACACTGATCGCTCTCATGTCCTTACAAATCAACTAAATTAATTTCTCTTGTCGTGTTGCAGACTCAGAGCTTGTGGCGGGCGATGCAAAGTAAGGCTGGTCCAGTTTGCACATACAAAATAGTTGCTTATATTTACAAAACGAGCCTACAAAAGCATAAAAAAGCCTGTTTAATAAAGAAAAGTTCACTAAAGTGTTTAGTGAAATTAGGAAACATTTAGATATCATAAATTGAGTTGTATAAGTTAACGTTACATTTCTACATACATTTTGTTCTCATGTCACAAGTGATATCAAGGTTTATTTTGATCTGTTTTACATGATTCTTCTGTAGTGTGGTTTTCGGTGAAGTGTGCTAAAATAAATATCGTCACCTGTGTACATTAGCCACTTCTCTACGCTTTTCCTGATAGTTTATAGAACAATTACAGCACATGTTCAGGAATGCTGAGTTTGATGTGTGTGAGTATTTGAATAATGATGTTTAATAGCTAATGCTATAACTGCTCAAATGTATGCAGTGAATGTTAACTCGTAAGCTGCTAACTAATCACATCATTTTGATATAAAGTCACATTTGTGTGTTATAAAGTCATAATTGCAAGATATAGTCAGAATTGTGTGATATAAACTCGGAAGTCTTTTCTTCACAATTGACTTTTTTGCGCAGTTGTGAGTTTATATCTTGCACTTCTGACTTCTTTTCTCAGAATTGTGAGATCCAAACTGCAATTGCAAGTTATAAAGTCAAATTCTGAGGAAAAAAGAATTGCGACAATTTGCGCGTTTATATCACAAATATGTAAACTCGCAATTACGAGAAAGTCAGAATAGCGAGATAAAAAGTCACAATGACCTTTTCTTTCTATTGTGTGGTGTAAACAAGCTTCCATAGTCATAATGTGTGATTAAGAGCTCATGTTGAAAAATGCTGGATTGTTAAATAATGGCAATAAACCGCACAGCTTTTAAAGGCTTAGAAAGCAATATTTGGCGTGAGCCTTGTCTTTTATTCCTGCCGTAGTAAAATTTAAAATGTACTGGAAAATGGTTGCTGAAAAACAGTGGGAACCCTGCGTCATTCGTTCATCATGAGTTACTGGACAGACCCATTGATATCTTTTTTTCTATTCAGCTCTATTATAGATATATATAGAGTCTCTATATCTGGAGATCCTCTTGTGTTCAAACGGTGGACGCGACGCGAGCTCGATGTTTTAAAAAAACCGCGCAAGTTTCCAGCGCATGTTCTCGAGACTCCGTTGCTATGGCAATAAAGCCGCTAAAACGCAACCACGTGCAAATTAACTTCTCTACTACTGATTATGGATTTGATTTGTAATGCCACTTTTTTTTGAAGGTGTGCCTCCTCTAATGGTGTGTTCACACCAAACGCGAATTGAGCGTCAAAATCGCGTCTACCGCGTCTAGTTTCACGCGCGAACATTTTGAATGCATTCGCGCGTCCGCAGAGAATTGGACGCGCGTAGAAATCGAGCGTTTGAAGCGAAATTGACGCGCGTTCAAGGCACTCCAGGAGAAATATGTCATAAAACACCACTCTGCCTCTTTACATTTTCATTAAACATATATATTAAGAATTAAAAGCCACACAAATGTGGTCCAGGCAACTCCTACATTATCTTCACTACATGTATATTTAAATATCCTTAAAATATAAAGTTATGAAACTTCTCTTTGCCCTCAGTCAAAACGATTTGGCAGACAACAAATTATAGATTCATGAGAGCAAAGCTCGGCCGTTAGATCTACACAAGACGAGCCACTACAGGACATCAGAGCCAGCGGCAGACGCCAGAAGGACTGGCCGAGGAAAGGCTGCCTTCGCCGGGGTTATGAGCAGTGATTGCCCGGTGATCGCCTGGATCTCACAACTCCAAAAACACAAGATTATTTTTTAAAATAGGCGCTCTCTTTATAAATAAACCACAGATTTGAGCTTTAAACAACTATATTCCCACCTGAAAACGTCTTAAAACTACATTTTGTGACACAATAGTACTGTTTTTAATTTATGCAGGGTTTCTCATACACGTCACTTTACCACGTGACAGCAGCGAGCAGGCTCCTGATTGGTTAACGCGACGCGAATTGACGCCAAAGTTCAAATTTTTCAACTCGGGCGTCAGACGCGAATTCGCTTCAAACGCGTGAATGCACAACAGCACCATTCGCGTGTAACGCGCGTATCGCGCAAGACGCTCAATTCGCGTCCAATTCGCGCGAACTGGACGCGCGAATGAGGCGGATTCGCGTCCTTCGCGCCGCGCGTAACGCGCCTTCCGCGCCGCGGGACCTCCAGACGCGCGTCAACGCGCCTTTCCATTGACTTAACATTGAAATCACTCGCGCCTGACGCTCAATTCGCGTTTGGTGTGAACGCAGCATAAAAGTGTCCGGCGTCCAGGTGAAACAGTAGCTATGCTATTTTTATTTGCTAATTGGCTTATTTGCGGGTGCTAATTTCCATCCCTGGTGCCCATATAAGGAATTCCAGCCTTTCACAGGGCCATACTCGGGAAAAACTTTCCGAAACGTGTTTGAATCCTGAAGGAGTGTGTTTGGCACAGAAATACTAAAAGTGTGTTTTTTATTCTGTCCATGTTTATCATGAGAATCGCCTTTTGAGCAGTGTAAATGAGGCAGAATGCAGGAAGTTGGGTGTGCGCTTCAGTAGTTCTGACTGTGTGCGTGTCATTAATATCTGTGCTTTCTCTCCCTTCATGGCCCAAAATGCTGTTCGACCGGATCTTCATTTTGCATCGCCTTCAACTCTTAACATGCACTTGTGGAACTCACATACACAGCAGTAAGTGTAAAGACACCGGTATTATAGTGTAGATATTCTAGTGTAATGTCTGATCAAGTGTGTGTGTGTGTGTGTGTGTGTGTGTTTTCAGCAGCAGAAGAGTCTGGAGGGATATGTGGGCTTCGCCAGCCTCCCCAATCAAGTGTACAGGAAGTCAGTGAAGCGCGGCTTTGAGTTCACCCTGATGGTCGTGGGTAAGAAAGCGCATTCGCCCAATGTCTTCAGAATGCAGCTACACAACTACACAACTACACAACTCATAATGACCACTTGAGAAGCTTCCTGTCTCGTTTTGAACATTTGCCAGTTTTCAAACTACATTCTTGACATTTGGTCTAAATGCTGTTTGGATAACCACACAGGAAGCTGGGGTTGAATAGCAGTGATTTCACATCCTGTTCATCTTGAAAAACGCTTCAGCTCTGCAGCATATTTAGCATTTGTTTTAGAGAATTAGGCATATCTGAGTTTAAAAGAGCGCCCAACACACACACACTGGAGAAAATTGATCAAAAACGGTCTCATTTTACAGAAAACACTACAGTGGTGGAATATTGCAGATATTATATTGTATTTATTCTCAGTTTTGTGATAAACGCATATAAAGTCAGTTTTTAATTTATTTTTTAATTAATTTGTTATATGAAAATCTATAATATTTAATCTGTTTGGTCTACATCCCTTCAGAAAGTTTCTGTTGATTCCACTTGTAAACAATAATTTTCTTGATATCTCCTTCCAAAGAAAAGTTATTGAGATTAATCTGTACACTATCTAATAATTAGGGCATTTTATTTTTTCCCAAATTCCATTTTTTTTTTGTTTTAATTTTTGCTAATTCGTTTTTTTCCGTTTACATTTTTGGAAATTCATTTTTTTTTCTTTTAAATTTTTGTTAATTCCTTTTTTTCTGTTTTAATATTTGGGAATTCTGTTTTTTTTTACCCTTAACTGTTATTTTAGTCGTAAAAAGAGTGTGCTTTTAATGTTAATATAATAGAACATAAAATAGGAATGACCTTAAATTTATTAAGGTAACAAACATCACATTTACTCTGTACTTTTCAGGACAAATCATGCACTTTAAGGACATCAAGTCACAACATAATATTTGTGCTGTCAATTGATTAAAAAAACTGAATTAATCGAATTTTTCTGTAACTAATCTTGAATAATTGCAATTAAAAAACATTGGAGTTTTTAATATTTTGATATTATAATTTCTGTTACTCTCCAAATGACTGTAGAAACAATTTAAAGACAGTATATCTTAAATATGTGTTGTATTGTCATGTTTTTATGAATGAAGGCCAGTATCACTGATGTCTCTATGAAACATTAATGACGTTACAGTACAGTATAACTGAAAGCTCCCAATTTCAACATTTATTAAGCTTTAAAAAACAACTTTTAATTTAACTTGAAACAATCTTTACATAAACCCATTATAATAAATGTTATATTTACCCGTGGCCTTCCCTGTTAGAAATATAATAAAGTTCAAGACCTTTCTTAACTGCATAAACAATAAATGAAATCTAGATTAATCATCATTAAAGCTAAAATTTCCTCTGTTCCCGTTGTTCTGTGATGAACATTAATGACTTAAAGCACTTTAAGATCTGCCTCTTCCGAACATGACGTGGATCCTGCGCATCTCAAGTTCATAAGGACATTATTTTCCATACAGTGCATTAAAGTGCGTTAAAAACAAGGCAAAATACAGCAAGCACAGCTCGGCTCGGCACTGAGGGCTTCGCGTTGAGTTTCTTAACTTTTCCGCCGACGAAAGCAAAAGACATTTGGAGAGCCGCTTCGCCACACTCTCATTGTTTTGAAGGGTTGTGTCGCCCAGATTTGCTTCCCACACAAAACAACATTTCATTCCAAATATGTAAAATTCCGCGATTCCGTAAATGCGGGAGTTATAGGGCCCTAAATAACTCCTCATCTGCATTGACTTTCCATAGCCGCTGGGAAATCGAAAAGAAGGCCACGCCTCCTCAACCCTGTAAAGGGAGATCCCGGGCTCTGATTGGTCTTCAACTAAAATTGCTTGAGGTCCAGTAAATGAACCCTCGTCACCGGCCGAGGTCCGGACAATTATGTACCTAAAAACAATAATTTATGATGCCAGACTAAAGAAATGAGTGTAGATAGCATTTGTTCTTAATTGAACAAAATATAATGTTCTCAAAACATGTCTGTTCATATTGTTAAAGCAAACATAGGCAATCCTTCACAAAATTGATCTCATTTTGTTGTTGTTCTATGTCCTTTAAGTTGCTTTGGTACAAAATATAAAAATTCAACCAAAAATATGATGAACTACAAATGCCTTCATCTCTAAATCTGCACTGAAAATACATTGATTTCAACATTACTGGCAACTAAAGTGCTTGTCTCTAACAGGGCTGGGTATTGACACACATTTCACAATTCGATTCGATATTCAATTAAATTTCGGTTATTTTAGATATATATCAGGTATAATACATGGCCAATTTTCTCAAGGAAAACAAATGTCTGAACTAATGTTGTAAACTATGGGAATCATTTGGTGCAACATTAGCCCACTAATAGTGAAGGTAAAAATCAACTGATTTGTTAAATTACACTAAATGATTTTAATTTTTATAATAAAGCTTTACAATTATATAATCATATTTCTACTCCAATTAGTTTTTTTTAATATAAACATTTGGCTGTCATAAAAACTTGCCAGATTTATTCATAGGCTACATGCATTAAATATTGAAGAACATTAAACATGACAATCAATAGCCTCTGTAATGGTGCATATAATTAGCAAAATCCTCCTCTCTAGAGTTCATTTTTCTAGCTGACAAACAAGTTTATGGACACTGGATATGGTTTTTCTGAGCTATATGTGACGTCACATGACATCGTTTACTTATTAGCCATTTTACTGACGTCTTTCTGCGGTTAAAACACTTTTGAGCTATTCTATGTGACATAATACAGATTTCAGTAAGTTGTCCTGTATCTTTTAACACATTTTCAGATGCTTATTGATGTTTATTTCGCGCTGTATTAAGGCGGAAGAGAAGATCCGTTCATGTTTGCTCATTGCTGCCGCTTCTCTCTCCAATCTCGCTCCAAAGCGGTATTTATGCTTTTGAATTTCGTAAAAAATATCAATAGTAATAAAGCACAAAGATTATTGCGATTTATTGGATGGGAGGTGCGCTACAATGTTTATTTCATTCACTAACTGAAAACAGGATGACTAATCGATTCTTGGGATTTAAGAATCGATATTGTTTTGTAAAAGTGTAAAATCGAGAAATCAATATTTTTTACCCAGCCCTAGTCTCTGATATCGAATCAAATTCAGACTGCATTATCTTTTTCTATGTTACTGCAAAAGTGATTACGTTATCAAGAGGTTCTAATCATTCAAATGATACCATATATGTCTAGTTTTGTGCTGCACAACTTATAGATTTTTAAAAATGATTATGATGATGCAATATTGGACCCACGGTTGGCTGCCATTTTAGAAAGTGCAGCTGCTTTTACGAGTGATACGGGACAGAAAGATTAATTTGTGAATCCGACCCGAGGACTCGTGGTTGTGCATGCTTGAGTTATTTTCTCAAGTTTATAGCTGTAAAAGATCCATTTCATCACATAATACCCCCAATATTTTCTGTCATTAATGAAGTTTTATAGCGGATCTGTAACAGAAATTGGCAGTGCAGGTGGACTTTACCCAGTTGTTCTTGCATTAGTGTGTGTGTGTGTGTGTAAAGCGGCCCAGTCTGCATCTGTGCCAGAAGCCCTTCACTGGAGTTAATGAGAGCGGGCGGCTGCATGCCACTCTATTGGCTCAAACCCTCATCTCTTCAGATGTAGTCCCGCTGCTAGTGCTCTGTGCTCACACTTTCATGCTAAATACATCATCATCAAGCTTGACTTCTAAATGATCCTGGATTAAATTGACAACCACTTTTTTTTTTTGTTTAAATAGAGAGATAGAAATTGTTCTTGAGTGAATGATTCAATGACTCACTCATGAAGACTTCACTCATTTCATTACTGGATGAATCAGCGTTTTTGAACGAATCTCTTGAATTAAAGGGTTATTTCACCCAAAAATGTAAATTGTGTGATTAATGACTGAGCCTCATGTGGTTGGACACCCGTCAGACCTCCGTTCATCTTCAGACACAAATGAAGATATTTTAGTGTAAATCTGATGCTCTGAAAGGCCTCCATTGGCTCAACTTTACACTCTCAAGACCCTTAAAAGACACTAAAGACTAAAGTTACAAAGTCCATCTCACTACAGCGGCTCTACAATAACTTTATGAAGACGAGAATAGTTTCTGTGCGCAAAAAAACCCTAAATAACGACTTATATAGTGATGACGATTTCAAAACACGGCCTCATGAAGCTTCGAAGCGTTATGAATCAGTGAGTCGATTCAGCGGTTCAGAGCGTTATGAATCAGTGAGTCGATTCAGCGGTTCAGAGCGTTATGAATCAGTGAGTCGATTCAGCGGTTCAGAGCGTTATGAATCAGTGAGTCGATTCAGCGGTTCAGAGCTTTATGAATCAGTGAGTCGATTCATGATTCAGAGCGTTATGAATCAGTGAGTCGATTCAGCGGTTCAGAGCGTTATGAATCAGTGAGTCGATTCAGCGGTTCAGAGCGTTATGAATCAGTGAGTCGATTCAGCGGTTCAGAGCGTTATGAATCAGTGAGTCGATTCAGCGGTTCAGAGCGTTATGAATCAGTGAGTCGATTCAGCGGTTCAGAGCGTTATGAATCAGTGAGTCGATTCAGCGGTTCAGAGCGTTATGAATCAGTGAGTCGATTCAGCGGTTCAGAGCTTTATGAATCAGTGAGTCGATTCATGATTCAGATCGCGTGTCAAACTGCTGAAATTTGGCGATTCAAACTGCTGAATCGACTCACTGATTCATAACGCTCTGAACCGCTGAATCGACTCACTGATTCATAACGCTCTGAACCGCTGAATCGACTCACTGATTCATAACGCTCTGAACCGCTGAATCGACTCACTGATTCATAACGCTTCGAAGCTTCATGAGGCCGTGTTTTGAAATCGTCATCACTATATAAGTCGTTATTTAGGGGGTTTTTGCGCACAGAAACTATTCTCGTCTTCATAAAGTTATTGTAGAGCCGCTGTAGTGAGATGGACTTTGTAACTTTAGTCTTTAGTGTCTTTTAAGGGTCTTGAGAGTGTAAAGTTGAGCCAATGGCACTATTTCCTTCAGTAAATCTATTTTTATAGGACGTTGTACTGAACTCAGCTCTCATTTTAACCTCACATTTGTCTTTATTCTGTTTGTTTTCCAGGAGAGTCAGGTTTGGGGAAATCCACGCTGATAAACTCCCTGTTCCTGACGGATCTGTACTCTGGAGAATATCCCGGGCCCTCGCACAGAATCAAGAAAACCGTGCAGGTATAAAAGCCGAGCGCAGTTTCCCACATGTCAATGGATGCTGCGTGTTTGTTCTCAGCTGAGCTCTGGGAAATAGGGCTTTAAGGGGTTTTCGAAGGCCTTGCTGAGACCAGAGCCTGCAGGTCCAGGTCCAGGTCCAGGTCCAGGTCCAGGGCTGCTTCTCCAGCATTCTCCACTAATAGCTGCGCTCGGGCCTGCGTGCTTGGACATGTCCAAAGCTTCCGCCGCTCCGCTGTAGGAGGACTAGGGTTGGGGACCGAACGCGACACTTTTAAGGGCACTGACCGGATTACGTCGGTTCTACCGAGAACAGATTCACATTAAATCAATCGGTGCCAAATTTCGGTACCTGAGACACATCTGGTGATATAGACGAGCGTCTGTGAATATTAAACCGCAAAAACACTATTTAAATACGAATCCTGCGTGTCTCTGTGCGAATGAATGCTGTAGAAGCGCGGTTTACCACACACACACACACACACACACACACACACACACACACACACACACTCGCTATCGCGCTCACTATCATTATGACGGTAGCGTGTTTTCTACGGTGGCCCAGTAGTGCACAACACAACGAAATTTAAAAAGCATTCATAAATCCACAACACAACAAAATAAATCCACAACACCACGAAATCAAGCCACAACACAACGGAATCAAGCCACAACACAACGGAATCAAGCCACAACACAACGAAATCAAGCCACAACACAACGAAATCAAGCCACAACACAACGAAATCAAGCCACAACACAACAAAATCAGGCCACAACACAATGAAATCAAGCCACAACACAACGAAATCAAGCCACAACACAACGAAATCAAGCCACAACACAACGAAATCAAGCCACAACACAACGAAATCAGGCCACAACACAACGAAATCAGGCCACAACACAACAAAATCAAGCCACAACAGAACGAAATCAGGCCACAACACAACGAAATCAAGCCACAACACAACAAAATCAGGCCACAACACAACAAAATCAAGCCACAACACAACGAAATCAAGCCACAACACAACAAAATCAAGCCACAACACAACGAAATCAGGCCACAACACAACGAAATCAAGCCACAACACAACAAAATCAGGCCACAACACAACAAAATCAGGCCACAACACAACGAAATCAAGCCACAACACAACAAAATCAAGCCACAACACAACAAAATCAGGCCACAACACAACGAAATCAAGCCACAACACAACAAAATCAGGCCACAACACAACAAAATCAAGCCACAACACAACGAAATCAAGCCACAACACAACAAAATCAAGCCACAACACAACGAAATCAGGCCACAACACAACGAAATCAAGCCACAACACAACAAAATCAGGCCACAACACAACGAAATCAAGCCACAACACAACGAAATCAAGCCACAACACAACAAAATCAAGCCACAACACAACGAAATCAAGCCACAACACAAAAAAATCAAGCCACAACACAACGAAATCAGGCCACAACACAACGAAATCAGGCCACAACACAATGAAATCAAGCCACAACACAACGAAATCAAGTCACAACACAACGAAATCAAGTCACAACACAACGAAATCAAGCCACAACACAACGAAATCAAGCCACAACACAACGAAATCAGGCCACAACACAACGAAATCAAGTCACAACACAACGAAATCAAGCCACAACACAACGAAATCAAGCCACATTGACTTAACATGTAAATCACTCGGTGTGACCGCAGCATAACATGTTTAGTGTTTATATGTTGAGTGCAGGTGGAGCAGTCCAAAGTGCTGATGAAGGAGGGCGGCGTCCAGCTGCTGTTCACCATAGTGGACACTCCAGGGTTTGGAGACGCCGTGGACAACAGCAACTGGTGAGAGCGGTTCAGGTGTAGTGTGTGTGTGTGTGTGTGTGTGTGTGTGTGTGTGTGTGTGTGGTGCTACCGTGGTTCAGATGTAATGTGTGTGTGTGTGTGTGTGTGTGTGTGTGTTTGCTCCAGCTGGCAGCCGGTCATCGATCACATCGACAGTAAGTTTGAGGATTTCCTGAATGCCGAGTCGCGTGTGAACCGAAGGCAGATGCCGGACTGTAGAGTTCACTGCTGCCTTTACTTCATCGCTCCCTCAGGACACGGGTGAGCATCCACAGCTCCTGCTCTCACATTCGTCTCCGCATGTTCTCCAGTGTTGTGTGGAGGCCTGTCGCGATGGGCAATAAATCAATTAATCGCACAATAAATAAAAAAATGAGCTCGATAATTTCCAGCGTCCGTTTTGATATACATTTTTGCCGAGCGTTACATTATATGATCACGCTCTTATACATGTAAATGCTTCCAAACGCGACAAGACACAAGAGAACACGCTGTGTGTGTGTGTGTGTGTGTGTGTGTGTGTGTGTGTGTGTGTGTGTCAATGTCCTGTCTGTGTGGCTGCGTCTCATGTCAGCTAATCGAGGGACACTCTGACACACACACACACACACACACACACACGCTCGACGCACAGACAGACTCGCGTCAGTTTCCTTCTCACATCGAGTTGCTCTTGAACAAACAACAACACAGAGAATTTTGAGTATTCTCATATTAGGAGTCTTAAATGAGTTAAAGGGTTAGTTCACCCAAAACTGTAAATTGTGTCATTAATGACTGAGCCTCATGTGGTTGGACACCCGTCAGACCTCCGTTCATCTTCAGACACAAATGAAGATATTTTAGTGTAAATCTGATGCTCTGAAAGGCCTCCATTGGCTCAACTTTACACTCTCAAGACCCTTAAAAGACACTAAAAACGTCGTTACAAAGTCTTATATAGCCTTAAATCAATTTTCGGCATGTTTTTTGGAGTAAAAGGACCTATAACTCAGGATAGAAGTTATATATCAACAAATCCCTCGGGAAAAGCCTTCAGAATATAGTCCAGTATGAGACTGGAAGAGCTGGTGCTGCTGAAGTGGAGAATCTGACTCTGAGTGTTTGAGGAAAAACTCAATTTGAGAAAACGGCCTTTAAAGTTTTATACTGTATAACTGCATACATTTCTATAAAACCCCCAACCTACAAACTAAATATATATTCAGTTCATTAATATCAGTAGTGTATAATATCTAAAACGTGTGGAAATTGATAAATGAATAAATTATTAATAGCAATAGCTATTAGAGAACTACCTTAACAAACACACAACAGTCACACACACACACACACACACACACACACACACACACACACACACACACACACACACACACACACACACACACACACACACACACACACACTGTCCCTGTTTGTTGTATATGTCCATCTATAACTATTTGAATCTAATTCTGACAGGGTTTCATCATCTAATCTGTTGTTGTTTACTTTCTTTTACTAGCTCTTGCTATTTGCTCTTTTCTGTGAGTGTTTATGAGCTGATGTCGGCGTTGTCTGCAGTATTTTCTCTAAAGGAAGCGTAGTGAGAAATTGACCAATCAGATGTGGTTTTAAATTTCTGGCCCAAAATCTCAAAGTGGACCACTGCATGAAAAACGATGTCTCGCCTTAAAGACAGAGATGTTTCCTTCTAAAATGTTGAATAACTTTTAAAGCGCTAATCCAGTCTGTGTGCTGTAAACTGCTCTGTATAGAGGAGAATCTCCGCTTTTCAGAAGCATCACATCTCGCGGTGGATTATTCAGAGGCTCTGTGGTGAGTGCGGATCATTGATTCGTCAGGCTGAATAAAAGGAAGATAGAAACGCTTTGACTGATTAAACATGAGGGCAATAAACACACGACTGCATCAAGATATGCTGTATTTGAGTTCCTCAAGCCTTCTCTTGTGTTTTCATAATAATAAAGCAGTGCTGATTGACATAGACTTTATCACAGCCTATAAAATAATTGTCTGCCTCATTCTGTCAGCTCACAAACACTCGACTGACCATATGAAGTGAGGTAAAACGTGTTATTAAACAGATTTTGTTGGCCAACACCTGTTTTCACTCAAAAAAACACCTAGAATAAAATTATTATAAATGGTTATAACTTGCTGAGGGATTGTTACATGTTGACAATTTCATCTGGAAGTCTAAAACAACCAAGTATAACTTTCTAAAGGAAAAAATCCAAACTTCATGAAGTTCTGTTTGAGTTCACAGTAAAAACACCACATTTTTGCTGCCGTTTTTCTTTAAATTCTATTCATTTAATCCATTCTCGACTAAATAAATGTAAAATTGGGACTTCAAATGAGCTAGATGGAAACGTCATGTTCTCCTGTTTAAAGTGAATGATTCAGTGACTCACTCAAAGACTTATTGTTTCATTACTGGATGAATCAGTGTTTTTGAGTGAATCTCTTGAGTGAATGATTCAATGACTCACTCATAAAGACTTCACTTGTTTCATGACTGGATGAATCAGTGTTTTTGAGCAAATCTCGAGTGAATGATTCAATGACTCACTCATAAGGGCTTCACTTGTTTCATTACTGGATGAATCAGTGTTTTTGAGTGAATCTCTTGAGTGAATGATTCAGTGACTCACTCAAAGACTTATTGTTTCATTACTGGATGAATCAGTGTTTTTGAGTGAATCTCTTGAGTGAATGATTCAGTGACTCACTCAAAGACTTATTGTTTCATTACTGGATGAATCAGTGTTTTTGAATGAATCTCTTGTGTGAATGATTCAATGACTCACTCATAAAGACTTCACTTGTTTCATTACTGGATTTATCAGTGTTTTTGAATGAATCTCTTAAGTGAATGATTCAATGACTCACTCATAAAGACTTCACTTGTTTCATGACTGGATGAATCAGTGTTTTTGAATGAATCTCTTGAGTGAATGATTCAGTGACTCACTCAAAGACTTATTGTTTCATTACTGGATGAATCAGTGTTTTTGAATGAATCTCTTGAGTGAATGATTCAATGACTCACTCATAAAGACTTCACTTGTTTCATTACTGGATGAATCAGTGTTTTTGAATGAATCTCTTGAGTGAATGATTCAATGACTCACTCATAAAGACTTCACTTGTTTCATTACTGGATGAATCAGTGTTTTTGAATGAATCTTTTGAATGAATGATTCAATGACTCACTCATAAAGACTTCACTTGTTTCATTACTGGATGAATCAGTGTTTTTGAGCAAATCTCGAGTGAATGATTCAATGACTCACTCATGAAGACTTCACTTGTTTCATTACTGGATGAATCAGTGTTTTTGAATGAATCTCTTGAGTGAATGATTCAATGACTCACTCATAAAGACTTCACTTGTTTCATTACTGGATGAATCAGTGTTTTTGAGCAAATCTCGAGTGAATGATTCAATGACTCACTCATAAAGACTTCACTTGTTTCATTACTGGATGAATCAGTGTTTTTGAATGAATCTCTTGAATGAATGATTCAATGACTCACTCATAAAGACTTCACTTGTTTCATTACTGGATGAATCAGTGTTTTTGAATTAATCTCTTGAGTGAATGATTCAATGACTCACTCATGAAGACTTCACTTGTTTCATTACTGGATGAATCAGTGTTTTTGAATGAATCTCTTGAGTGAATGATTCAATGACTCACTCATAAAGACTTCACTTGTTTCATTACTGGATGAATCAGTGTTTTTGAGCAAATCTCGAGTGAATGATTCAATGACTCACTCATAAAGACTTCACTTGTTTCATTACTGGATGAATCAGTGTTTTTGAATGAATCTCTTGAGTGAATGATTCAATGACTCACTCATGAAGACTTCACTTGTTTCATTACTGGATGAATCAGTGTTTTTGAATGAATCTCTTGAATGAATGATTCAATGACTCACTCATAAAGACTTCACTTGTTTCATTACTGGATGAATCAGTGTTTTTGAGTGAATCTCTTGAGTGAATGATTCAATGACTCACTCATAAAGACTTCACTTGTTTCATTACTGGATGAATCAGTGTTTTTGAGTGAATCTCTTGAGTGAATGATTCAATGACTCATTCAAAGACTTCACTTGTTTCATTACTGGATGAATCAGTGTTTTTGAGTGAATCTCTTGAGTGAATGATTCAATGACTCACTCATAAAGACTTCACTTGTTTCATTACTGGATGAATCAGTGTTTTTGAATGAATCTCTTGAGTGAAAGATTCAATGACTCACTCATAAAGACTTCACTTGTTTCATTACTGGATGAATCAGTGTTTTTGAATGAATCTCTTGAGTGAAAGATTCAATGACTCACTCATAAAGACTTCATAAAGAATCTCTTGTGTGAATGATTCAGTGACTCACTCAAAGACTTATTGTTTCATTACTGGATGAATCAGTGTTTTTGAATGAATCTCTTGTGTGAATGATTCAGTGACTCACTCAAAGACTTCACTTGTTTCATTACTGGATGAATCAGTGTTTTTGAATGAATCTCTTGTGTGAATGATTCAATGACTCACTCATAAAGACTTCTCTTGTTTCATTACTGGATGAATCAGTGTTTTTGAATGAATCTCTTGAGTGAATGATTCAATGACTCACTCATAAAGACTGCACTTGTTTCATTACTGGATGAATCAGTGTTTTTGAATGAATCTCTTGAGTGAATGATTCAATGACTCACTCATAAAGACTGCACTTGTTTCATTACTGGATGAATCAGTGTTTTTGAGTGAATCTCTTGAGTGAATGATTCAATGACTCACTCATAAAGACTTCACTTGTTTCATGACTGGATGAATCAGTGTTTTTGAATGAATCTCTTGAGTGAATGATTCAATGACTCACTCATAAAGACTTCACTTGTTTCATTACTGGATGAATCAGTGTTTTTGAACGAATCTCTTGAGTGAATGATTCAGTGACTCACTCAAAGACTTATTGTTTCATTACTGGATGAATCAGTGTTTTTGAGTGAATCTCTTGAGTGAATGATTCAGTGACTCACTCATAAAGACTTCACTTGTTTCATTACTGGATGAATCAGTGTTTTTGAGCAATTCTCGAGTGAATGATTCAATGACTCACTCATAAGGGCTTCACTTGTTTCATTACTGGATGAATCAGTGTTTTTGAGTGAATCTCTTGAGTGAATGATTCAGTGACTCACTCATAAAGACTTCACTTGTTTCATTACTGGATGAATCAGTGTTTTTGAGCAAATCTCGAGTGAATGATTCAATGACTCACTCATAAGGGCTTCACTTGTTTCATTACTGGATGAATCAGTGTTTTTGAGCAAATCTCGAGTGAATGATTCAGTGACTCACTCATAAAGACTTCACTTGTTTCATTACTGGATGAATCAGTGTTTTTGAGTGAATCTCTTGAGTGAATGATTCAATGACTCACTCATAAAGACTTCACTTGTTTCATTACTGGATGAATCAGTGTTTTTGAGCAAATCTCGAGTGAATGATTCAGTGACTCACTCATAAAGACTTCACTTGTTTCATTACTGGATGAATCATTGTTTTTGAATGAATCTCTTGAGTGAATGATTCAATGACTCACTCATAAAGACTTCACTTGTTTCATTCCTGGATGAATCAGTGTTTTTGAATGAATCTCTTGAGTGAATGATTCAATGACTCACTCATAAAGACTTCACTTGTTTCATTACTGGATGAATCAGTGTTTTTTAGCAAATCTCGAGTGAATGATTCAGTGACTCACTCATAAAGACTTTGTTTCATTACTGGATGAATCAGTGTTTTTGAGTGAATCTCTTGAGTAAATGATTCAATGACTCACTCATAAAGACTTCACTTGTTTCATTACTGGATGAATCAGTGTTTTTGAGTGAATCTCTTGAGTAAATGATTCAATGACTCACTCATAAAGACTTCACTTGTTTCATTACTGGATGAATCAGTGTTTTTGAACGAATCTCTTGAGTGAATGATTCAGTGACTCACTCATAAAGACTTCACTTGTTTCATTACTGGATGAATCAGTGTTTTTGAACGAATCTCTTGAGTGAATGATTCAATGACTCACTCATAAAGACTTCACTTGTTTCATTACTGGATGAATCAGTGTTTTTGAGCAAATCTCGAGTGAATGATTCAATGACTCACTCATAAAGACTTCACTTGTTTCATTACTGGATGAATCAGTGTTTTTGAACAAATCTCGAGTGAATGATTCAATGACTCACTCATAAAGACTTCACTTGTTTCATTACTGGATGAATCAGTGTTTTTGAACGAATCTCTTGAGTGAATGATTCAATGACTCACTCATAAAGACTTCACTTGTTTCATTACTGGATGAATCAGTGTTTTTGAACGAATCTCTTGAGTGAATGATTCAATGACTCACTCATAAGGGCTTCACTTGTTTCATTACTGGATGAATCAGTGTTTTTGAGCAAATCTCGAGTGAATGATTCAATGACTCACTCATAAAGACTTCACTTGTTTCATTACTGGATGAATCAGTGTTTTTGAACGAATCGCTTGAGTGAATGATTCAATGACTCATTCATAAGGGCTTCACTTGTTTCATTACTGGATGAATCAGTGTTTTTGAGCAAATCTCGAGTGAATGATTCAATGACTCACCAGGGTTTTTCCTACATTGAAAATTTTTTGGCGGCCGCCAAAACAAATTGTTGTCCCGCCAAAGCCTTATTTGATGAGTTATTGTGATTTAGGAGTGATGTAGAATAGATGACCGCTGCCCTTGCGTTAACTGAGTGTCAGAGAGAACGACCAGAGAGCTCCTCCCCCGCTCGCACGCTCTCTGTCTTCAAAATAAGCATTCTTAGCTTTCTAATATTTCACATATTACGTTAATCAAAATCAAAAGGCCGGAAGACCGAATCCATGTTGCACGTGGCGCTATCAGACGATGTTTTCCTTTAATTACCGCTGGGTGTGAAATGCGCTCAAAAAACATTGACTGATTCTCTGACCAGCTGACATAAAGCATACTTTCAATAAACGGGAAACAAATCCTATCCGGTTATGAAGTGTTTTCTGTGTGTTGACAAATCTTTCGCGATGTTCTAACAGAAGGGATTCACACACAGCGCGTCAGCCAATGTCCGATTCGCCACATTATGACTCCTTTGAACCGAATCATTTCAACGACTGGTTAGAACGGATCAGTCCAACACTGAACTCATGAATCAGTTGAATCATTTACTCAGAACACTTGAAATGAGAACACAAGTGTGCTTACCCACTTTAGCAAGAGTGGATAGTAAGAATTAGCTTTAATCATCCACAGTCTTTCAGCTTATTTATTTGGACAATGTGTAGTAAAATAAATAGCCTAAAATCATTTAGTTTAGACTGGAGTGAACCCAGAACAAAGTTGTGGTTAGCTAGCTGATAATTTTATGAAATTGTATATAGCAGAAAATTAGACTATTTGTTCATTTTTTAATACTACTTTTTAATATTGATATGATTATATACCAAAACAACTATCAGTAAATAGTGTAAAAATGAGGAACAAAAACAAACATCAAGGTATCAAAATAAGATGAGCAAAAATTACAAATTTTCTTTGAATTTATTTAAAATGTTTTGTCAGTATTGCACTTGCAGATCACGTGGGTAGGGAACTTTTTTACTGTGCGTGCGTGCGTGCGTGCGTGCGTGTGCGTGTGTGTGTGTGTGTGTGTGTGTATGGATGCTCAGCCACCACCGAAGACCAGTTTTGACCCAGGAAAAACCCTGCTCACTCATAAGGACTTCACTTGTTTCATTACTGTATGAATCAGTGTTTTTGAGCAAATCTCGAGTGAATGATTCAGTGACTCACTCATAAAGACTTCACTTGTTTCATGACTGTATGAATCAGTGTTTTTGAGCAAATCTCGAGTGAATGATTCAGTGACTCACTCATAAAGACTGCACTTGTTTCATTACTGGATGAATCAGTGTTTTTGAGTGAATCTCTTGAATGAATGATTCAATGACTCGTTTCATTACTGGATGAATCAGCACTTTTGAACGAATATCTTGAATGAATGATTCAATGACAAAAACATGTCTCTTATCGCCACCTACTGGTGTACCAACATATTTAACACAATCTTTATTCGAAGCGTCGTTACTTTCAAAAAGTGTTTGTAGACGTCAGTGTTTATATCTGAACTATAACCTTTTATCCCAGTGATAAAGTGTATTATTACACATGACTGATAGAACTGTGTAATCAGTGCATCTTCTTCATGTTGTGTTGTGTTTTTCCCCCAGACTGAAACCATTGGACATTGAGTTCATGAAGCGGTTGCATGAGAAGGTCAACATCATCCCACTGATAGCCAAAGCAGATACCCTGACCCCGGAAGAGTGCCAACAGTTCAAGAGACAGGTCAGAAGAGTGTGTGTGTGTGTGTGTGTGTGTGTGTGTGTGTGTGTGTGTGTGTGTGTGTGTGTGTGTGTGTGTGTGTGTGTGTGTGTGTGTGTGTGTGTGTGTGTGTGTGTGTGTGTGTGTGTGTGTGTGTGTGTGTGTGTGTGTGTGTGTGTGTGTGTGTGTCAGAGTGTTATCTCTGCATTACCACCCAGACGGGGAAGATTCGAGCACATGCACAGATAAATAAACAGAGGATGTTCCTCAGCCCTAAACAATGGCTCTCTGATCTCTGGAGGTTGTGCTGGCCCGAAGCTTTCGCGTGGGGTTTGTGTCACATTTATTTATCTTTCTCTAGATTATGCGAGAAATCCTGGAGCACAAGATCAAAATCTACGAGTTTCCAGAGACGGATGATGAGGAAGAAAACAAGATTGTGAAGAAGATCAAAGTAAGAGCAAGCTTTTCACTCGCATTTGAGACTTGTGTGTGTGAAGTGTTCATACATTTAAGCTCTTAAACGCTATAATAAAAGTCTTAAACCCCATTTGAGAGACTCACAAATACAGCTTAATGTGATTATTGATGATGATTTCATCAAATTCTACAGAGCCGTTCACAATCGGCGCGTTTATGCCAATATGATCCACTGTTGATGAATTATGACCGTGTTTGTATTGTAATATGTTTCAGATGGTAAGATGTGCATATTTGAGCTCCCTCTTATGAGAGAATGAGCAGTAACGACATTTCAAAATAAGAGTCCTGATGTATTTTGGGCTTGTTTATAATTAAAAGTCCAACATATTTTGGTTCTAGTTATTTTTGTTACAAAATAAACTTTATCTGGCATTTAATTCAAATTTTAGAATATAAATAATTTCTATAATTATTATTATATAAATACAGTTTGAAATAGAAATATTAAAAGTGTTTTTATTTCAATGAAATAATTTTTCTTGTGAACTAAAATATTTAGTTAACCTTCATTGTGCCGCTAAATGTTTGTGCTGTGCTTTTTTCTGTTAATTTATTTGGCATTTAACCAGTGTTTAGAATATACACCGGTCAGGCATAACATTATGACCAGGTGAAGTGACTAACACTGATGTTCTCCTGTTAGTGGGTGGGATATATTAGGCGGCAAGTGAACATTTTGTCCTCAGAGTTGATGTGTTAGAAGCAGGAGAAATGGGCAAGCGTGAGGATTTGAGCGAGTTTGACAAGGGCCAGATTGTGACGACTATTCGACTGTTTGAACATTGCATCCCTAAAGTTCTTTATGCACTTCTAATTTTTTCACATTAAAAGCACGTGCTCCTTTGTTAAAAAAGAAAGTACTTTTTCCTCCATTTCTTAGTTTCATTAAATGTGCTAGAGGAGAGTCTTGTGTTGTACTTTGTATATCAAACGCTTATTTCAAAAGTAAAAGTAAGAAATGTTCAGTTTAGGGATGCACGATATTGGATTTTTGCCGATATTTTTCAACTCATTTTGGCCGATATTGATACCGATATGTTTATTTTTTCCCTTTGCTTGGAAACAACTCCATTTTGAGCAAAAACATTTTTTTTTTTTATTCTGGTTTCAGATTTCTGATATCTCCTTGCTAAAAGGATACTTGTTAAAGAGAAATAAATGTTAATAAAGTAATTTTTATAATAAGAGTATATTTTCTCTAAAAATAATAATAATAAAGTCAGTGATTTTTTTCATCCCAGACAGATTCAGTTGTAATCTAAATATTTTATTTTTGGATTTAATGTTTGTGCCTATGATGTGGGGGTGGCATGGCATCAGTTGATGCTGTCTTTAGCTTCAAATAAAAAAATATACAATTATTTTAGTGCTCCTTGGATTATTTTTCATCATCAGTTTCATACAATTTTATTACAGATTAATAAACTGTATATACAAGTATTTAATTTGAAACAGTGTCATGTTTGTGATTTGACATCATTACTGCTTTATTTATTCAGAAAAAAAAGTAACTTCAATGTATTTGTGTATTCTACTTTTCATTTTATTACTGTAACAACAGCGCCGCCTCTACACATATATAACATTTTAATGGGCCGGCACTAGGACCTGGAGGAGCTTCTGCTGCTGTGGAGGCTGCGCGCGCTGTGGGGAAACGCGATTGTTTTTGGCTAGTTTTGTTGTTTAAACCCAGCAACCCTATGGGTCACGTCCTTCTGTACATTCACAAATTCAAGGCAGTATTTAAAAACGGAAATATAAATAACCATAAATGCAATGTATGTGCTTGTTTTTGCTTCAAGAATGGCCACACGGCTCACATGATCTAATCACTATAGCAGTCCTTGCACATGTGAGTTATTGCAGGCTCGTATTAACATGTTATCAAATCGGCATCATTTTTTCATATCTGCCGATTTTTATATTTTCTCAAGGATCGGTTGCCCCTGGCTGTGGTTGGAAGCAACACTATCATCGAGGCGAATGGCAAGAAGGTCAGAGGAAGGCAGTACCCATGGGGCGTGGCAGAAGGTACTTCCACAGCTTTTAGAGTCACACTTCTGCTAATCATCATATTAGGACAGGGTTTCCACAGCTCTTAAAATGTCTGACCTTCCACAATTTAAGGCCTTAAAGTGTCTTCAATTGAATCAGAAAGTCTTAAATTCAATATCATGGTGAGTATGATTTCTGTGATACAGGAAATGTGGACCGAATCCATTCATAGAAATGGGATTTACTGTATAATGCGGATCAAATTGTGTATGAATAAACCAGAAGTAGTTCAGTCTCTTAAAGGGCCAGCTCACCCATTAATGACAATCCTGTGGTCATTTCCTCGCCCTCATGTCAGACTTTCCTTCATCATATAAAGCCGTCGAGTCTCTTCAGAACATCTGGAATAATCCGCTCCATCCGTACGGATCAGTTTCTCTTTATGAACTTTCTGAAGTTGCTTAGACTGTCAATCTTTCCATTTCATTACAAATCTCTTCATTTGTGTCCAGAAGATGAACGAGAGTCGTCACATTTAATCTGACCATTAAAGCAGAGTCCAGAAGAATACAGCACAATAAACCAGAAAAAAACACACAGATTTCATAGACATATAAAGTTGATTTTTGTTTTCCAGTATAAATATATAAAACATCCTTAAATCAAGACGATGCGAAATGAAGAAATGAAGTCTTGTTTTCTGAGAAATTGACCAAATGAAGTGAGTTTATGCTTAAAACAAGAACAAATATCTGTCATTGGGTATGAAAATGACTCACATTTGAGTTAAGTTGATTTTTATGAACACATTGGCAGATATTTGTGCTGGTTTTAATCATAAAATCACTTTCACAGGATTTCCCAAATCTCAAACTTTAAGCTGTTTTTTGTTAAATGTATTAAAAATATGGAGATCTGTTGGAAATTGTATTGTCAAGCTTTGAAGTGTCACTAACACTCATTGTGTGCTTAGACGTTCACATTTAGAGAACAATTTATTCCTAACATTTTCTTTAATTAGTCTTAAACCAATCTTCATAAACCCTGTAGAGAGATCAGTGACGGGTCATGTGACTCTGAAGACTGGAGTAATGATGATAAACTCAGCTTTGATCACAGGAATAAATCACACTTTACTATATATTCACATAGAGAACGGATGATTTAAATCGTAACATTTTTACTGTATTTTTGATCAAATAAAAAATCGGACCCCGAGATTTTGAACACTAGTGTTGTTTTTCCAGGATATGATTATATGCTGAAATTGCTTTATTTGTCCAGTAGTCAACCAATATAAATGGCATTTGTATAATATGTTGATTCTGTGTTGTTTCTGCACAGTTGAGAACGGAGACCACTGTGATTTCACTCTGGTGAGGAACATGCTCATCAGGTAAAAACTGCGGCAGCTTTTGGAGAGCGACTCCACATTAGCACAGGAATAATGCATTGCTTGTGAAGTGTGTTTGTGCCATTTTTCTTCAACATTAATGCCCATTTGGTTTGATATTAAATGCAGGGCTCGACATTAACGCTTGTCCGGGACAAGTTGAATTTTGAAAGGGCAAGTGAAAGATAATTTTACCTGCCCGACCGGACGAGTATCCTGATTAAAACGTCAATAACAAAAAATAACTAGGGAATCACCAAAAGGAAGGAATGATTCTGCATTCATTACTGTAAGTGACGATCAATAGTAGATAATAATATATAATGTATAACGTACTGACGGTAACAAGGTTGAGCTGTTGAGGCTCGCGCAGGAGAAAATCGGAAACAAATGAGCGCCGCTCACACAGAGAAACTCCGTTAACACACTACGGTTAAAATTACAAATTGTGCAGTTTTTATATTTATAACATATGATAACGTTAAGCAACATCACACAACCAAGAGTGTGTTTTCCTGAATACCATCACGACTGAACATGACACTGATTTCATACGCCAGCTCCATAAACAATTAAACATTAAGTTACTTTTATTTTAGATGCAATATTCACTGTTTTTGCTCTATTTCAGCAGCGAAAATAGTTCCAAACAAAGATCACAGCAGAACCATAACATAACGCGTCTCAAAGTGTGTTAGTGATTCAGCGATTGAATGAATCGGTTGAATCAAAGATTCAATGAACTATTCGTAAACGACCGCCTCATTCCTGAACGAATCAGCCGTTTCACTGAATCGACTCAATGACTCGCTCATTCAGACGGTCACCTGCGCCCCCTACTGGTGCTTTAGTTTCATCTTTCCAACATTTCTTATTTGTATATTTAAAAATATTTACAACAATCTCATACCATTATTTAATGCAGTTGTAATTTTTCAGTGTAAATGATTTAATTGGATTGGTAACAGCCTATAGTGTCTTCTTATAATTTAATTTCTAGATCAAATTTAAGAATATAAAATGAAAGCTGAAGCACATCCTATATTTAATAAGATTATGGGAAAATGCCCTTTATAAAAAGGTAAAAATATCACACATATGCAGATTTAAACATGTCAAAGCTGATTGAACTCTGGTCAGAATATTGCTTCAGAATAAATTATATTTAAAACAAACAAAAAAAAATATTTCCGGACAAGCAAATGTTTTACTCGGACAAGTGAATGACAGATGTACTTGTGAACAGGTTTAATGTCGAGCCCTGTAATGTGTCTAATTCACACTTTACGCATGGCCGTGCTGTCTTTATACTTTGTGGGATCATTGTATAAAAATGTACCTGTTTTCAAGCCTGAGGCGTTTTGCAATAACCGTGTGTGTTGTGTCAGAACCCACATGCAGGACCTCAAGGACGTGACGAATAACGTCCACTATGAGAACTACAGAAGCAGGAAGCTTGCGGCCGTGACCTGTAACGGAATCGACAACAACAAAACCAAAGGCCAGCTCACCAAGTAAGTTACATCACCTGAGATTAAACAATTCTCAACATCCGAAAACACACACCTCGTGTCAAATAATGCGGCTTGAGTCCAGACGTTTATATACTATAAGTGTGGGCGGAAAGGCTTGGAATAACCTAAGAGATGGCAGATAGCGTCTATTATATGTGTGGCTACAATTCAGACACTTGCTTAACTATTAGCGATGGTTTAATGAAATAACAGCACTCTTAAAGGGTTAGTTCTGCCAAAACTGTAAATTGTGTCATTAATGACTGAGCCTCATGTGGTTGGACACCCGTCAGACCTCCGTTCATCTTCAGACACAAATGAAGATATTTTAGTGTAAATCTGATGCTCTGAAAGGCCTCCATTGGCTCAACTTTACACTCTCAAGACCCTTAAAAGACACTAAAGACTAAAGTTACAAAGTCCATCTCACTACAGCGGCTCTACAATAACTTTATGAAGACGAGAATAGTTTCTGTGCGCAAAAAAACCCTAAATAACGACTTATATAGTGATGACGATTTCAAAACACGGCATCATGAAGCTTCGAAGCGTTATGAATCAGTGAGTCGATTCAGCGGTTCAGAGCGTTATGAATCAGTGAGTCGATTCAGCGGTTCAGAGCGTTATGAATCAGTGAGTCGATTCAGCGGTTCAGAGCGTTATGAATCAGTGAGTCGAATCAGCGGTTCAGAGCGCTATGAATCAGTGAGTCGAATCAGCGGTTCAGAACGTTATGAATCAGTGAGTCGAATCAGCGGTTCAGAACGTTATGAATCAGTGAGTCGATTCAGCAGTTTGAATCGCCAAATTTCAGCAGTTTGGCAGTTTGACACTCGATCCGAATCATGAATCGACTCACTGATTCATAACGCTTCAAAGCTTCATGAGGCCGTGTTTTGAAATCCTCATCTCTATATAAGTCGTTATTTAGGGGTTTTTTTGCGCACAGAAACTATTGTCGTCTTCATAAAGTTATTGTAGAGCCGCTGTAGTGAGATGGACTTTGTAACTTTAGTCTTTAGTGTCTTTTAAGGGTCTTGAGAGTGTAAAGTTGAGCCAATGGAGGCCTTTCAGAGCATCAGATTTACACTAAAATATCTTCATTTGTGTCTGAAGATGAACGGAGGTCTGACGGGTGTCCAACCACATGAGGCTCAGTCATTAATCACACAATTTACAGTTTTGGGTGAACTAACCCTTTAAATTCGACTACAGGCTCACAATCATGTCAGACATTTGCTTATGATTTACTGCTGATGAATTATGATAACCGTATTTCCTTTAATGCGATCTCTGTCAGTGAGAGGCAAATGCTGTTTGATGGAGACCCTTCATTTCCCTGAGTTTGAGATTGGTTGATTTAAGTGTAAGATAATGTTGCATCATTTCCTGTTGTCACTGTAAACCGCCATACTTGCGTTTGTGGCCGGTCTAATTCTGTTTCTAAAATCAACGTGACATGCACATTAACCGGATTGAGGGCGCATTCGTCCTTAAGCTTTATTTGTTTAAACTAGCTCAAATGACTGTCAGATGTAAGTAATTACCTTGACAAACTATACATCATTTAAAAGATCTAAGAGTCAAGCTTCCATTTTTTACCTCTGTTTTATTCATCAAAGTCTTTATTTTATTCATCAGAGTAATTGATTGGATCGTGAGAATTGCAAGTTTTCAGTAAAATGTGTAATTTAATATATAACGGGGTCGATTTTTGAATTCATGTTGACTTTTGCTTTCCAGATAGCTTGGAAAATGCCTTTTCTCCTGGTGACTGTGCGTTCGAGACCGCTTCACAGTTTGCTCTGGCCAATAACCCCTAATTTAAGAAGCAAAACTCTTAACACAAGCACATATGCATGAGCACAAAATATCCTCCTGCAGGAAACCACACTGAAAGCGTTATGACCCAGACTGTCTGCTTCTGTCCACACACTGTTCTGCTCTTTAGTGTGTGATTTGCAGCATGCTAAGTGTGTGTGTTTTTGTTTTTTAGAGGTGACACGGTTGACGGCATGTAAGTGGTCATTTTCATTTCTTCCAATCCCTGTGTAGTACGGATCCTCTCCTCCTCTGGGAACAGTGTCTGTCGTCATCCCTCCTTTTCCACCCATGTTTCCGGGGAAGCCGAGCCCTTCCTTGTGTTCCTGATGTCAGATCTGCTCCAGCTTCTCCTGTCTGTGTCATTGATTCACTGATGCATCACAAGTCTTTCTCCAATTACAATGCAACAATTTGCACATTCTGCTCATTTTCATGAATAAGATCTACTAATTAGCCGCGTTTCCACTGTCGGGCCAGTGCCCGGTTGCATAAAGCACCTTAAAGGGTTAGTTCACCCAAAAATGTAAATTGTGTCATTAATGACTGAGCCTCATGTGGTTGGACACCCGTCAGACCTCCGTTCATCTTCAGACACAAATGAAGATATTTTAGTGTAAATCTGATGCTCTGAAAGGCCTCCATTGGCTCAACTTTACACTCTCAAGACCCTTAAAAGACACTAAAGACTAAAGTTACAAAGTCCATCTCACTACAGCGGCTCTACAATAACTTTATGAAGACGAGAATAGTTTCTGTGCGCAAAAAAACCCTAAATAACGACTTATATAGAGATGACGATTTCAAAACATGGCATCATGAAGCTTCGAAGCGTTATGAATCAGTGAGTCGATTCATGATTCGGATCGCGTGTCAAACCGCCAAACTGCTGAAATTTGGCGATTCAAACAGCTGAATCGACTCACTGATTCATAACGCTCTGAACCACTGAATCGACTCACTGATTCATAACGCTCTGAACTGCTGAATCGACTCACTGATTCATAACGCTCTGAACCGCTGAATCGACTCACTGATTCATAACGCTCTGAACTGCTGAATCGACTCACTGATTCATAACGCTCTGAACCGCTGAATCGACTCACTGATTCATAACGCTCTGAACCACTGAATCGACTCACTGATTCATAACGCCCTGAACAGCTGAATCGACTCACTGATTCATAACGCTCTGAACTGCTGAATCGACTCTCTGATTCATAACGCTTCAAAGCTTCATGAGGCCAGTTTTGAAATCGTCATCACTATATAAGTCGTTATTTAGGGGTTTTTTGCGCACAAAAACTATTCTCGCCGATTCATAAAGTTATTGTAACTTTATGAACCCTAACCCTGCGGATCAGTTTTCTTAAATGTAAGATCATAACAAGCGTCTTAATGATTATTTTAAGGCGTCTCGTTGTGAAATGGCTGACATGGATTGTTTTAAAATACGGCGAATAAGCTCAATTTGACGGCTTTAGCTAGCTTGTGGTCTCAATAGGATGATTTGAGGGGGATTGGGACACTTTTTCCAAGTCATCTCAATGGCAAAGTGTCTCAATCAGCCTGAAATCACTCTATGTAGAGCTCAAATTGAGTAAAGAGTGTTTTTTACAGCTTACCAGACTGTCCGACCTCCTCACGCACTTTCTTCCAAGCAAGATCCTTTTTATTCCTGTGTCTATAAAGTATGAAGATGTATCGTACAGCTCCGGGTATCCACATATGATTTTGTCCTCATTGTTGTCACTACTAGAGAAAGCTCCTGATTGGTTAACGCGGCGCGAATATCCGCCAAAGTTTTAAATTCGTTCAAATCACGAGTCAAACGCTCAATTTGCGCTGTCATTCGCGTGAATCGCGCCACAGAATGTCTATTCGCGTCTTTGCATTGACTTAACATTTAAATCACTCGCGTGAAACATTAATTTGCGTCACCATTATTCTGCATTCACACCAAACGCAAATAGAGCATTAAAATCGCGTTTAGTTGGACACTTGAACATTTCGAATCCGTTCGTGCGTCCACATGTCCCAAGATTCTGCGCTCAAACGTGGCGTCATCAAACTACGCCTTTGTTTTGAATAGGTGACCTCTAGCTAGGGTTGGGTACCGAAACCCAGTGCCAATATGGCACCGGTACTTATATAACCGGTATGTACCGGACCGAATCAGAACGCAGATTTCGGTTCTTCATTTCGGTGCCAAAATTCAAACGTGCTTTCGCGCTTTGGCTGAGCCAGAGACAGACGCTCAGCGCTCGTCACATCACAACTCATGACAACTATTCAGTGTTTTCAACCACATCTCATGACAACTATTCAGTGTTTTCAACCACATCTCATGACAAGTATTCAGTGTTTTCAACCACATCTCATGACAACTATTCAGTGTTTTCAACCACATCTCATGACAACTATTCAGTGTTTTCAACCACATCTCATGACAACTATTCTGTGTTTTCAACCACATCTCATGAGAACTATTCAGTGTTTTCAACCACATCTCATGAGAACTATTCAGTGTTTTCAACCACATCTCATGACAACTATTCAGTGTTTTCAACCACATCATGTTTATTTCAGGTTTCAGACATTTAAATGATCATAAGTATTAGCAAAAAACACACACTGATGTCTATGAAAGCGGCAATGACAATCCTTTCAGACGGTTATAATTTGACTAACGTTACGTGTTTTATTCACATCAGATACATGCACATTATACAGTAACTATATAGTTTACTCTATTCTTCTTCCAGTTCACTGGTCACTTACTTTCATGTATTTGGTGAGACGAGAATGAACTCAAGTGATGTAAATCCGACAGATCCGATTCTCTGAGGCGCAAACTAACATGGCGCCGCCCATTGCGCTTTATAGATCAACTAACACACATTCACTCACACATTTGAACATCAAATAGTTTGTGACACAGTTAAGACGTTGTGAATATTTTGAATAAAAAGGAAAAACGAAATAAACCCGATACAGCTGAGCTGTCAGCGCTATTGCGGCTGCTGTTGTCATGTGAGAAACATGACGCGTCACCATGGAAACATTAAGGCCATGCGTTCTAAAATATTTAGCCAGAGAATATGATCATATTTCAAAATAAAGCTGGAGCTGAAGCTGGTTTGTAGCAGAGCAAGAATACAGACGACCGCTGTTATTACTGTAAGTGTTATTCAGAGTTATATTAGGCCTGTAGTTGGGTTAGGTGGCTTAGGTTTTACTGTGAATTTGTAAATAAGTCAATAATAATTTATTGTGTTTTGTATTTATTTTTATTCATACATTTAAGTATACATTCAACTTTTAATAAATGGTTCAATTTAAATAAAAATGAAATAAATAAAAAGCCATTTAATGTCATCCACCTCGTTTTGTGGCCCTTTTTTTTATTTTTAAGTATCGGTTTAGGCACCGGAACCGTTTTGAAAGTATCGGTTTGGCACCGGAATCGAAAAAACCCAAACGATGCCCAACCCTACCTCTAGCGGACTGAAAAGTTACATAGTGCAGCTTTAATTTAATTTATGACACGTGGAGCTAAATATGGATATCAGACCGTCTTAAGAGACGCGACGCACTGATAACACGCGTATAGAGGCCCGATCAAGTCCTGGAAGCAACAGTGGAAACGCAACTAGCATTTTGGAAACGTGGCTATTGTTTTGAGTGGCAAAAATTGAGATGAATCATTTGAATCAAAACCGAATCCTGCTTTTCTGCAGCGCTCACTAATTCTGATCCGCACACGCTTTGGCCATTAACAGCTTTCAGGAGGTTTGTTTGCTCTTCCTCCTCTTTCTCTGCCTGAGCAAGACTGAAGCTCAGAGATGTTTCATGGGAGCGATCGGCCACGGGTGTCTCTCACACACACACACACACACACACACACACACACACACACACACACACGGAGAGAGGGCAACGCAACCAGGGCTTTGTTGGTTCCCCCTTCCGTCTCTTGGTCTTCTTGAAGATGCTCAGGGAACTCTGGGATTGTTAACTGCTTGTGTTCATCCTAGGAGCCCCCTCGCCCAGATGGAGGAGGAGAGAAGGGAACATGTGACCAAGATGAAGAAGATGGAGATGGAGATGGAGCAGGTGTTTGAGATGAAAGTCAAGGAGAAGATCCAGAAGCTGAAAGATTCAGAGGCAGAGGTACTGACACACATCAACTACATTAATTATATCCTGATATTTTTCAGGATATTTTAATACTATAGTATAAACTGATTTTCTTATTTTATTTATTTTTTATACTCCTATACTTTGCAGTATTATATTTTAATAGTATATTTTAAACGCCATATATTTGCTCTCTGGTTTAATTTAATTATTTTTGAATTTAATATTTTTTATACTCCTATATTTTGTAGTATTATATTTTAATATTTTTTAATTTTTAATTAATTTTTTTATACTCTTATATTTTGTAGTATATTATATTTTAATAGTATATTTTAAACTCTGTATATTTGCTCTCTGATTTAATTTAATTATTTTTAAATTTATTTTTTTATACTCCTATTTTTTTTATACTCCTATATTTTGTAGTATATTATATTTTTTTTATACTCTTATAATGTAGTATATTATATTTTAATAGTATATTTTAAACTCAGTATATTTGCTCTCTAATTTAATTATTTTTTAATTAATTTTTTATACTCCTATATTTTGTAGTATATTATATTTTAATATTTTAATTTAATTAATTTTTTTATACTCTTATATTTTGTAGTATATTATATTTTAATAGTATATTTTAAACTCAGTATATTTGCTCTCTAATTTAATTATTTTTTAATTAATTTTTTATACTCCTATATTTTGTAGTATATTATATTTTAATATTTTAATTTAATTAATTTTTTTATACTCTTATATTTTGTAGTATATTATATTTTAATAGTATATTTTAAACTCAGTATATTTGCTCTCTAATTTAATTATTTTTTAATTAATTTTTTATACTCCTATATTTTGTAGTATATTATATTTTAATATTTTAATTTAATTAATTTTTTTATACTCTTATATTTTGTAGTATATTATATTTTAATACTATAGTATAAACTCAGTATATTTGCTCTCTGATTTTATTTTTCATTTAATTGTATTTATTTATACTCCTATATTTTTCAATATATTATATTTAATTGTATAATATAAACAGTATATTTGCTCTCTGATTTGATTTTTAATTTAATTATTTTTTATACTCCTTATATTTTTCAGTATATTATATTTTAATACTATAGTATAAACTCAGTATATTTGCTCTCTGATTTTTTATTTTTTATTTAATAGTTTAAAAATTAACTATTTATTTATTTATACTCCTTAGATTTTTCAATATATATTATATTTTAATAGTATAATATAAATGCAGGATATTTGCTCTCTGATTTTATTTAATTGAATTTTTTATTTTATTTTGTATTGTATTTATTTATACTCCTATATTTTGTAGTACATTATATTTTAATAGTATAATTTAAACTCTGTATATTTGCTCTCTGATTTTATTTAATTGAATTTTATTTATTTTGTATTGTATTTATTTATTTATACTCGTATATTATATTTTAATAGTGTAATTTAAACTCTGTATATTTGCTCTCTGATTTTATTTTTTATTTTATTTAATAGTTTAAAAAAATTTAACTATTTATTTCTTTATACTCCTTATATTTTTCAATATATTATATTTTAATAGTATAATATAAGCAGTATATTAGCTTTCTGATTTTATTTATTTAATTTAATTGTTTTTTAATTAATTAATTGTATTTATTTCTTTATACTCCATATATTTTTCAGTATATTATATTTGAATGGTATAGTATAAACACAGTATATTCGCTCTTATTTTTATTTAATTTCTAATTTATTGAATTTATAAAATTATATTTATAATATTTGTAATTTTATTTTAGAAGGACCCATAGTTTGAGCCACAGTAAATGCAAAATGTTTAATGCAAGACTTAAAATAGTAAGAATATGCATCATGAGTCATGTTACACAAAGTTTATAGACAACAATTCTCATTTTTATTTAGTTTAAATCTATGTACTAAAATAACTAAAACAAATGAAAAGGTATTAAAAAAACGGGAAAAATATATATAATAAAATAAATTGAATATATAATAAATTAAATACCAATAGCAATATAATGCCTCTAATAGTTTCGTGATGGTACTAAAGTGACGGTGTTGCACACTGGAGTTGGAAATGCATCCAAACGCTGCCTCTTGAGCTGACGGCCTGTGTTTCCTGTGATGCGTTTCCTGTGCAGCTGCAGCGGCGCCATGAGCAGATGAAGAAGAACCTGGAGGCTCAGCACAAGGAGCTGGAGGAGCGACGGCGCCAGTTTGAGGACGAGAGATCCACCTGGGAGACGCAGCAGCGGATCCTGGAGCAGCAGAAGATGTACGACATCCCATCATCACACTCACACACTTACCATCACACACTTACCATCACACACACACACACTTACCATCCCATCATCACAGTCACCGCTCACACACACACTTACCATCCCATCATCACACTCACCATCACACACACACTCACCATCCCATCATCACACACACCATCACACACACACTTACCATCACACACACAGTCACCATGCTCACACACACACTCACCATGCTCACACACACACTCACCATCACACACACACACTTACCATCACACACACAGTCACCATGCTCACACACACACTCACCATGCTCACACACACACTCACCATCACACACACACACTTACCATCACACACACAGTCACCATGCTCACACACACACTCCCCATGCACACACACACACTCACCATCACACACACACACTTACCATCACACACACACTCACCATGCTCACACACACACTCACCATCACACACACACACTTACCATCACACACACAGTCACCATGCTCACACACACACTCCCCATGCACACACACACACTCACCATCACACACACACACTTACCATCACACACACAGTCACCATGCTCACACACACACTCCCCATGCACACACACACACTCACCATCACACACACACACTTACCATCACACACACACTCACCATGCTCACACACACACTCACCATCACACACACACACTTACCATCACACACACAGTCACCATGCTCACACACACACTCCCCATGCACACACACACACTCACCATCACACACACACACTTACCATCACACACACACACTCACCATCACACACACAGTCACCATGCTCACACACACACTCACCATGCTCACACACACACTCACCATCACACACACACACTTACCATCACACACACAGTCACCATGCTCACACACACACTCACCATGCTCACACACACACTCACCATCACACACACACACTTACCATCACACACACAGTCACCATGCTCACACACACACTCCCCATGCACACACACACACTCACCATCACACACACACACTTACCATCACACACACACTCACCATGCTCACACACACACTCACCATCACACACACACACTTACCATCACACACACAGTCACCATGCTCACACACACACTCCCCATGCACACACACACACTCACCATCACACACACACACTTACCATCACACACACAGTCACCATGCTCACACACACACTCCCCATGCACACACACACACTCACCATCACACACACACACTTACCATCACACACACACTCACCATGCTCACACACACACTCACCATCACACACACACACTTACCATCACACACACAGTCACCATGCTCACACACACACTCCCCATGCACACACACACACTCACCATCACACACACACACTCACCATCACACACACACACTCACCATCACACACACAGTCACCATGCTCACACACACACTCACCATCACACACACACACTCACCATCACACACACACACTCACCATCACACACACACACTCACCATCACACACACACACTCACCATCACACACACAGTCACCATGCTCACACACACACACACACACACAGTCACCATGCTCACACACACAGTCCTCCTCAGATACACCACTCCACAGTGATGTTAACAGTGACACCAAAGCTCCAAAGCGTGTGTCAAAAAAATGAAACGATTTTCAGCGAAGCTTTGTATCGATGCTTGATTCGTTCTATCAAAATCACGTGACCAATGACGTCCGAAGCTTCGTTTCACACACTCACGTGACCGCTTCATACTCTGGTTCAAAACGGTTTCAAAATGCGCGACACGGGTTGTTAGAACGATTGTATTGCGCTAGTTTATTGAGACTTTGTCATGTACATGGGGACACTTTCATTTGAGTCGCTCAATAAGGTTGATAATATATTTGGGCCAGGCTACATTTTCAAGCATTGGAAAAATGTAGTGGTTAAAAAATATTGGCAATTATGTGAACCTATTAAATCTCTGGGATCATTTTGGATTTGTGCCTAAAGAAAAAGGTGAACCTTTAAATAAGGATGAAGCCATTTGCCGGATTTGTAAAAACAAAATAAGTGTTAAATGGGCGAACACATCAAATCTCAAGAGCCATCTCCAATCATGCCATCCATCGGCGTCTGTACAAGTTATGCCCTGTGAACGCAAACGCCCAGAGGCGGACAGGCTTTCGCCAAACAGGCCAAACACAAACGAGAGAGAGACAAGTGGAAAATGCTGAGAAGAGACGTGGAGAACGCGCCGCTCCGCACTGTGGAGAAACCAGCCTTCAAAACAATGCTCCAGTCGTTCGACAAACAGTATGAATTGCCAAGCAAGAAATATTTTTCGAACACTGTAATTCCCCAGTTATACACAGAAACGAAGCAGGACATAATGGCATTAACATGACTCCACTTATGAGTCTGACCGTGCATTTCATTACCAATGAATGGAATCTGAAGAGACTTCGCTCACACCCCAAAGCCACACGGCGGAACATTTAGCGGAAACTCTCGGCTGCGCATTCAAGGAATGGGGATTAGATGAAGGAAAACGTGCATGCATCACCACAGATAACGGGCTAATATAGCAGCTGCTGTTGAGAAGCTACAATGGCCATGGCGGAACAATCTGAACCTGGCCGTCACAAATGCAGTGACAGCCGATAAGGAGAGGACATGGCCAAGGGTTTGTGCATTCGCCCACAGCTGGCAGAGAAAGAACAAACTTAGAGAAGAGCAAGAGGCGTTAAACCGACCAACACACAGTCTGATACTGCTGAGTTAGAAGAATTATGAAATCACAATATAGAATTCTTAAATAATTAGGCCTACATATTTTAATTAGAAAAATTCCATCGAATGTAATTGAATAATATTTTTCATATTTTAATTAAATAGTCAATTAATTTTTTTAATGTTGAAGAAAATTATTTTTTGCGTGTGGAATGGTCATTTAGAGGTGGGCACGATTGAATAGGCCTACTTCAATAAAGTGAAGTATACGCTTAAAAAAATAACGAAGCTTTATATTTTTTATTTAGATTTGTTTCTATGCTAAGGCTATGCTAATTATTTAGTACTTTACAGATACCTAGCCTATGTGTTTGTTTTAATTATAAAACTGAGCAACTACTTTGGATCCTAGACACCGGAATAGTTGTGACGCGGAAGAGATTCGAGACGAACTTATCGAAGAGATGATGCAAATGCCAGACAACCCTCAAGCTGAGGAAGCATTGGATGCAGGGGAAGAACCAGCGCCACCCACTGGCAAGAAAATGAATCTCGGACAACTACTTGGGAAGAGAAAAGCGAAGGCCACTATTCCTATTCCAAAGAGCGCGCGCAGACGAGGAGTTAACGCGTTATTTGCAAGAGGAGACCATTGATGCCAATGATGACCCACTTGTTTGTTGGCGGAACAATGAGGCGAGATGCCCTCTCTTGGCCACGGTTGCGGAAAAGTATCTGTGCAGATGCGCCGCGAGCACACCATCTGAACGCGTGTTTAGTGCTGGAAATATCGTAACTCCAATGCGGTCCTCTCTTAAACCGGACAATGTCAACATGTTAGTTTTTTTGTCAAAGAATTTAAAATCTAAATAGAAAAGCCAAGGTAGGCTTAAAGCATTTATGTTTACTAATTAGAAAGCTGAGTTCTAATTGTTTGCAGGCCTGCGCAGTTTTTATTCCCCTGCATGTTACGAATTCTGTTTGAAAGTTGCAACGATTTATAGTTTAATATTTAACTTTCTTATTTACCCGTTTATTTCACTTTATTATCTTATATTATATTTCACTTTATTCCTTCACTTTCACCAGCAGAGGTCCTCGTCGAGCTCTGATTTCAAAAGCTTCGAGTAATGAACCTTTTTCTGACACAATTGTGCTGAAAGCTTCACTTCGCCATCACTACAAAAATGGTTTGCTTCCCTCATTACACCTAACCTAGTAGTCTAGAACTACAGTAACCCTCATGTTCACACACACACACACACACACACACACACCTCTGCACTAACTCAACATGAGGACAGGAGAGCTGTCAGTCAAACTAATGTGAAAAAGTAACTGAGATATTTTGTTGTAAATGTGAAAAGTAATGCGTTACTTTATTAGTTACTTGGAAAAAGTAATCTGATTACATAACTCAAGTTACTTGTAATGCGTTTCCCCAACACTGGTCACGATGATCTAAAAAAGAAAGCACTTTAGCTCCGCCCACTCCCATGAGCCACTGCTCTCAAAATACGCCACAACATAAGACTTTTGAATACTTTGCTGAAAGAATGGACACTAATGCAATTCTGCGTTTCCCCCACAGGACTTTGGAAAAGAATAAGAAGAAAGGGAAGATCTTTTAAAGCGATTTTGCTGATCCAGGTTCTCATTGGCCAATCGTCTGCGTCGGAGCTGTTCGTGGACCTTGATGAAGGCCAAGCCAAACCCAAACCGATTAAAACATTCACTTCCAGCTGCAGAAACGTCTCTCTTTTACTGAATAACATCAGCCTCTGTGACAGACTGTGGCTGAACTCCATATTCCCCCCCGTTGGAGATGTGTAACTCTGACCAATCCCGTGTAACGTGGCCAAATTATGCACATCCGGAGGAGACGGGCAAATCTATTATTTGCTCCTTTGGCTTATGATTTAGTTTTTCCAAAGTATAGCGTCTGTCTCGTCAATATCCTTTGACCACCTCCTATAACTTCATTAATGTTATTTCAGTTATTTTTATATATATATAAATATGTATACGTACACCGAGACGGCTACCGTAATATTTTTAGTATGTTTATTGGACTCCTCGTGCTCTTTATTACTCCCGAACGAACGGTCTGGTTTCAGCATGTGTGTCTGCTGTACAGTATTTCCACAACCAGTCTCAAGCCAACGCTTCGTTTTATTATGTTCGCCATCTATGTATTTTTAATTTTATTTTTCATTTGTATTGTACAGTCTCTTAATAAACTTGTGATGATACAGGTTGAGGTCTTGTAGATGCATCTTTATAACTTTTGTACAATTTATCTTGTTTACAGGGGCTACACTTTTGACACACAATATCTCATAATCTCACACCTCAAAGATTATATTAACCCTTAATCGTCCCTCAGGGTTTACGTTTGAGGCCCTTGTGCTCAGATAGACCCCAAACTTTTACAGAGCGATTGCATAAGGAAATATAATTTTTTTACATGGAAAACTATATATCATTTTTTTTATTTACTTCTCAACTATACATTTATGCTGTGTTTTTGTGGGTATTTGGTAGTTTTTTACCTATTTACTGCACAAATACTTAACTGTCATAAATTGGCTCATAAAAAATATTTTTTAATGAAAAAATCACTTGAATGATGATCTTAAATAAATATAAATAGTTTTTGGACATTGCTCTGTGTGTTAGGGATAGAATACTGCCATCTGTAGGTTTGTGGAAAAACTGTAGGAATTATAGTTAAAGAGAGAGAGAGAGAGAGAGAGAGAGCAATGAGCACATTATCCACTAGAGGTCCAGAGGGAAGTTATGCAGAAGTTAAGCTGCCGTTCATCTTTCTTTTATTTGCCCTTTTCCCTCTCTTTCTCATGATTGTTGCATTTGTGCTCTAGTATTTCTCCTTCATTTATGTATGGAATTTTTTCAGATTTATGCCAGTTTTGTTGATTTTATTTGCCAGTTTCTATAAAAATGCTTTCTGTTGCAGTCACACGTGTGTGTGTGTGTGTGTGTGTGTGTGTGTGTGTGTGTGTGTGTGTGTGTGTGTGTGTGTGTGTGTGTGTGTGTGTGTGTGTGTGTGTGTGTGTGTGTGTGTGTGTGCGTGCGTGCGTGTGCGTGAGACAGAAAGTTTGTTCTACTTTGTGTTTATGCTCTAGGACCAGACCTTGATATAAATGTGGAAATTTTCAGATTTATACTGTATTTAGTAAAAAAAAATTGACAAAAAAAGTGAAAAAAATGTATTTTTACACTTTCCCATTCATTTTCAATGTGGGGTCAATCTGACCCCGAGGGACTTAAACGGTAATTTTTTTTTTTACACACCTTTAGAACAACCAAATCAAGCCCAGATTTTTTGTGCATGTTTAGATAGATTATTTAGGAAAAGTCACAGAGTCTCATGGCCCTGAGATGAAGGGAACACTTTTTAAAAATGGAGGAAAAGTCCAGTGGGGTCAGCTGGAGCCCGAGGGCCGATTAAGGGTTAAAGGATTAGTTCACTTTTAAATAAACTTCTGCTGATAGTTTCCTCACCCCCATGTCATCAGAGATGTCCATGTCTGTCTTTCTGCAGTCGAAAAGAAATGAAGGTTTTGGATGAAAACAGTCCAGGGTTTTTCTCCATATAATGGACTTCAATGGGCTCCAAACGGGTCAGTTTCAGTGCAGCTTTAAACGACACCAGATGATGAATAAGGGTCTGATCTAGACAAACCATCAGCTTCTGAGAGAAACCCAGCAGTATTTATGATATTATTTTACCTCTTATCAGACGAGCGTGATCATCTCTGAGCTCCGCCATAACTTCAGGAGAGTGAGGTCAAAATACGAGCGTGGTCATAGATATATCAATAGTAGATGCCTCATTAGCGACTGCACGGATCAGTAGAATGAGGCATCTACTATCAATATATCTATGACCACGATCAAATTTGACCTCACTTGCCGGAAGTTATGTCTGAGCTCAGAGATGATCACGTTCCTCTGTTAACCCTTGTGTTATGTTGCGAGTCAATTTGACCCGTTTTGTTTTTTAAGTTGTCAGAAATATCAGTTAACCTGTTTTTTTTCTTTAAATTTTGTGACTTTTTCTCATTTAGGGTCATTAACATGCATGCAAAGTTTCAACATGCTGATGCCTTGTGAAATGTGCATATCAAAGTTTTATACACTCTTATTCACTGTATAAGTCGTAAAAGTAAAGTTTAAAACAAGCTATAGTAGTTTATGAACATGTAAAATATATAACATATATCTTTTATATAAAATATACATTTTACAAAACATGTTCAATTCTAAAACCTCAAGAAAATCAAAACTAAATATTTGAACTAATTCTGTGCAAAACTTTAGGTTATCTCAAAAAAAAAAAAGTTGTGCGCAGTACCAACGTTTTCCACTAGATGACATGTAGACTCTTCAATTTCCATATTTGGTTTGAGTGATCTGAACGTTATATTTTCATACTTTTCAAAATATCTATGAAGTAGACATCCTATTCAGAAGTAGTTTGGGCAGTAATGTGAATATTTGATTTGAATTCAATCTCTAAAATGCATATAAAAAAAACATGGAAAGAGTCAGAGCGCGCGTTATAGTCACAAATGACGAATCTATCGCTGTTTATCTCCTGCCCTGTCATCTCTTTTGAAAATCAGTCACCAAATATGAAAATTAGAGTCTGAAAGCTTTAAAATGCTGTATAGTTGGTCAAGATTACTTTAGGTTTAGACTAAGATATTATTGTTCTAAATGTATAAAGGCAAGTGTCCTGAGGGCCAATCTTAAAAATAGTAAAAAATGATCGTAAATTCAGATATTTATTCTTTGTAATGTGTGAAAAGTATTGATATTAAAAGTGAATTGTTTGTACTTGATTGTATGCGTTTTATCATAGTGTGATTTTTGGGGAATTGTATTGAATCCAGTTAGGGTCAATTTGACCCGGACCATAAGGAGTGAGCAGAAATCCACCAGTGCACGAGGGTTAAGAGGTAAAATAATATCATAAATACTGCTGGGTTTCTCTCAGAAACTGATTGATAACATGGTGGCGAGTAAATTATCCGCAAAAGTTTATTTAAAAGTGAACTAATCCTTTAATATTTTAATCAAGGTACACTAACTGTTTATTTGTTCACAATTTACACATTTTAAACCGTTAATACATCATCAATTATTCTTCCAAAACGTGTTTTTGTCTTACCCTAATTCACTATGGGACGCAGTGTTTATATTTTAGACCTGTTGGGGAGGTTTTCGCGGGAAATTGCGTTGATACGTCACTCACACGTGTGCTCGTCATATCCTTAAATAGAGTAAAGTTGCTCTGGCTGCTGTGTCGCGTGTTGGAGTAGCGGGTGTTTGTTGTCTCGAGTGAGGAAGGTTGACATGGAGCCGCTAAATCTCCAGCCTCGGGGGAATCGGCCATTTTAAACGCTTCGGCGCGACCGCCATCTTGCAACGGTCAGCGTGTCGAACGCTAAGAATCAACAGCTTCTGGTTGTAAAACAGATGAAATTTAAATTCCAAAAGAAATGGGATAACCTTTCACAGGTGAGAATGTGTTTACACAACTACTTTTTTGCGTTACTAATATGGTACTAACGATCTTTACTTTTACTGTGGTAACTTTTTTTATATTGTTGTGTTAGCTGACGCCTTCGTCTTGTGTTGTGTGTTGGTTTAGCAAAATCATCTACCGAAGTGAAGTCTTTATGTATAGATATTCATACGCGTCATTGCAGACACTCAACTTGCTCTCGAATGTTCGCGGTGACCGTTCCAAGATGGCGGACGGCATACGCTGTGAGGCATTTATATTGTGTGTAAATAAGGGGTGAATTCAGGCTGATTGGGACACTTTTTGAGGTTGAGATGACTTGTAATGCCTCCCAAAAAATGCGTTGTCACAATCAACCTAAATTCACCATATCTATGAGTATTATAATAGTTATCATAGAGCCGCGGCACAACCATGACAATATTCTTCCGCGAAATGCGTGCAGTTTGGGTTTTTTAACCGCTAGAGGGCCAAATGTTATTGTTTATAATTATATTCAGATCGTTTGTATTGTTTATTTGGATCCCCATTAGTCTCTAGATAGTCCAGGATCTTACTAATATTTGTAATTAATATTACTAAATAGTCTTTACCTTTATATGCTTAATACAATTGAATTTATCAACTCTCAGGAATAATTTGTGAGTAAAGCAAAATACATTATAATGATTATAAATTAATTAAATGTTTACTAAAATATATTGATCTTTATTTTGGGTTTTATTTTTAGTTTTATTAATATTTTGGACTGGCTTTTATTTGTATATTTTTAGGTTTCATTTTTAAATAATGCTATTTAGGTTTTTATAAAAAAAAAAATATATATATATATATATATACACACACATACATGTGTATTTCAATTAAAAGAAATGTTTTAATAGTTTTATTTAGAATATAGCTAGTCTTTAATGTAATGTTAATTTCATATTTTAAAGACTAATGTTGTGTCATAGTGTCCTAACTCGCCTATTACAATTGCATCTGTCATTTGTTCACTTTTAACCAACAACCTCTTGATAAAACAGATTAAAATGCACCACAATTTTCCACAGCAGGAGAAATGTGTGCATGTGTGTGTCAATGCACAGAATCTGTCTTCTTGGACTGAATGTAGTTATGGCCGTTCTTCAGCACTAGATGGCGACACATTATTATTCATCTGTTTTTATTTTAGTTATTGGGCCAGAAGTGTTCAGAAAAAAAACAGTGCTTGCCTTTTTCCTAGAAGAATAAAAATAACAAAATATGTATGAGAATCTGCTGTATGAATGTGACAGAATATAGGGTTATCAACATGAACTAAAACTATATTCTAAACATGTCTGCTCTTTGAAATAAAGCTGAAATAAAAGAACATATAAATGTTAGTTGAAAAGCCTAAACTAATCGAAAATTAGAAATGTTGCCTTGGTAATAAAGGTTAAAACACTAAAATTATTAACAGGAAATGCATAACTAAAACTTAAATAATAATGAAAATAAAATGCCATGTTTTATTAACATGAAAACTGTTTAAAATGTAACATTTTGTATGCTAATTCTTATATATTTGAACGCCGATAATAACGATATATTAATCTAAATACAAATTTTGATTGCATTTGAGAGCCTGATTACGAAAACAAAAAAGTCTCCGCATTAACGTTATGTCCTAATTATGATGTTCTCATTTATATGTATTTTTATGTAACCGATATGACTGCACATGTTGCTTTTTCATATTTCAAGCAGTTTAACCCTTGTGCATTGTTCAAGTTCACGACCCTCTCGTTATGCTGTGGATGAAAACAGACACTAAACTAAACTGCTGGAAAAATCTATCAGAGACATTTTTTTTTCTATTTTTGTTGCACAAATCTATTAATCAACCTCAGTCCTGATAAAAAAAAAAAAAACAATCAGGATTTTAACTCTTTAATTGCCAAATTCATCATAAATGAGAAAATATTAAAATCTAATGCTGCACAAAAACTAACAATGCATCAAAACCAATGTTATTTCCACATGTCCAAGACTGATAACAGGAGAAAAAATCCAGTCCACAATCACTGTCTATACTGGAAATAAGTCATTTTGTGTGTGTTTTCCCCCCCAAATCAGTGACATCATTTATGAACTTGGCAATTAAAGAGTTAAAATCCTGATTTTAAAAAAAAATAGTAGTTTTGATCAGGACTGAGGTTGATTAATAGATTTATGCAGAAAAATATTTATCTGAATATATAAGAATTATCGGACAAAATGTTACATTTTAAACAGTTTTCATGTTAATAAAATATTGCATTTTATTTTCATTATTATTTAAGTTTTAGTTATTAATTTCCTGTTAATCATTTTAGTGTTTCAACCTTTATTACCAAGGCAACATTTCTAATTTTCGATTAGTTTCGTACAGCAGTTTAATTTAGTGGCTGTTTTCATCCACGAACATAACGAAAGGCTAGTGAACTTATCAGACGAATGTCATCTAGTATTCCCAGCGCCATAACTTCCGGCGAATAAGGTCAAAATACTGCCGCGATCATATATATATATACGTAGATGCCTCATTCGACTGATCCGCGCAGGCACTAATGAGGCATCTATGTATAAATCTATGATCGGCCGGCATTTTGACCTTATTCGCCAGAAGTTATGGCGCGAGCTGATGCAGAGCCATAGAAAAAAATGAAAAACATTTTTAACCCTCTGGGGATCTTCGGTCATTTGACCCAAATTTTTTAAAATAAAAAATGTTAAAAATCGTAGCTTCATCGGAATGGTCCGAAACTGAGTGACTTTATTGGTACTTGGTATATGAACACCCAAAACAATTGGGGACAGGATTTGAAAAGTCTAAGTGGTCGTAAAAAAAAAGTCACACTCAGAACCTTCAGGTCAAAAATGACCCCCATAGAGGATATTAATGTGAAATTGGCAAAAATATGAAAATACAGAGTTTTTTTTGTGCATACAATCTACAAATCAGCCAGGATGCAGAAAAAAACTCAACAATGAAGATCTCTAAAACATCAAGAGTGCCCAATTTTTTGGGGTGTTAATATACCAAGTGCCAATAAAGTCACCAAGTTTCGGACCATTCCGATGAAGCTACGATTTAAATTTTTTTTGTATAAAACGCAAGATCCACTATAGTGGTAAAAATGTGCTATTGCGTGATAAAAATGCTCAATATGTCCACCGGATGACACCGATCTCATTTAAAAATTGCTTTCATGAGGCCTAGGCTTGACTCTAAAATGAAATACAGCTTTAATAAAAAAAATAAAAAATAAATATATATATATATATATATATATATATATATTTATTTTTTATATAATTTTTTTTATATTCATTGGGAAAAAATGGGTCATAATTATTCCATACATATTAATTATAAATCATAAAATTATCTCAAAACACCAAAAAAGAAAAGAAAAAATATTATTGAACATAAATATATATTTCATTGATTTTACTCAAATCTTTTTGATCTTAATCCCGCCCTCCGGGTTTGACCCGAAGGTCCTGAGTGTGACCCATAAATGAAGAACCCCAGAGGGTTAAATATGGATATTTTTCTTCCACAAACGCATGGATTCGCTTCAGAAGGCCTTTATTAACACCCCGGAGCCGCTGGAGCAGTTATATGATGCACAGATGCACTTTTTATGGACTTCAAAAACAGAGCAACTATTACTGCCATTATAAAGCTTGGATTAGCCTGAACATGTTTAATATAACGTCTGAGAGAAGAATGTCACACACACCTCGGATGACTTGAGGGACAGTAAATCATGGGCTGATTTTGATTTTCGGGTGAACTATCCCTTTAAAAATGAACATATATATTATCAGCTGATACCGATATGGTGTTGAGTCTTAATTTGGCCATAACTTTCTCTGTGTTTCAGCAAATAGAATGATTTTTGGGTGACAAATCGTATTTTGACACATTTTGTTCATGAATATTTTCGAAAACTCAACAATACACTGTGTGCAAATTCACGAGCCTGAACTCGGCCCAGTACTTTTGGCTCTATATAGTGTGTGTGCGTTTAGTGCCTGATTGGTCAAAGCCGTGTGTTGTGAAAGCCGCAGAAGTTCATCAGTAGTTTAACACACAGATGCTGATGTTTGCGTGACCCAGAACATCTGTAATGCTCTAAAGAAGTCACGCTGAACTCCTGCTTCTGCACCAATTTCACATCCTGAACATCGGCATTTAACTCAAGTTCATCTCAAATACTCTGTTGCATATTATTAGCACCCAAATACAGTAAATGGACATTATTACAACCTTTATTCGCTATTACCACTGTTTGTTTTGATGGATTTTACGTTCTTTGCATGATAATCAGATATTGTGTTCCGTTTATCAGCGGCGATTCTAGGATGTTCATTTTAGTGAGGGTATGAAAAAAATGGTAAGACTTTAGTTCAGGGTCCATTTCTCACTATTAACTAGTAGCTTATTAGTATGCATATTAGGATATTGGCTGTTTATTATTACTTACAACGCAATTATTAATGCTTTATTCTGGATGATCATATTGTACATCCTTTAATCATACAATGTAGGCCGGTTTATAATAACTGAGATCCCGAATGTGAGGTTAGGGGGGTTTGGAGGCTTGCTCCCCCGAGAAATGTTGATTTCTATGATCTATATGTGCATTTTAAGATGTTCTGAAGGCCAAAATATGAGATGACAATAGCTTGAAAACCATGTCAGTGGCAGATATGACTGATCACGTTTTTCCATTTTCATCAGGGAAGACAGTAAACACATGTTTAACTGATATTTATGTTTTATGAATCATTTTCATAGACGTATTAATGCTAACAGGAAAGCTAGGTAACTACATTTATTAAATTAATTCACAATATGCACACATTCATTACTAATATTATGCCCAATACAGGCTGAAAAAAACTGAGCTTTTTTATTTACTGAGAGCAACACATGGAATTATTAATTCACAATATGCACACATTTATTACTACTAATCTTATGCCTAATCTGAAGAAAACGGCTTTGTTAATATTTCGTGTTTGTTAATTATATTATAAATGACATGGGCCTATTTCAATTCAAAATGGCGAAATTAGACTCAAGTTTATTAATTTGGCTGAATATTTTTGTCATTTGTTTAAGATTTCTGACTTATAGAAGCAGTTGTCAAATATGAAGCGTTTAGTTTAGTCATATCTCTCACTTGACGTTGAGTCGCGCTGCTAAAATCCGCCCTCAGCAGCTTCTGTGAACATAAAGCCCCGCCTACTCTGATTTGATTGGTTTTCTCAGATATGTTGACATTGACGAGCGGTGACCGACCAATGAGAGCTCAGATCAACACACACACCTCTGCTTCTCCACGCCACTGCAGATTGAAGAACACACTGATTAAAAACAGGATGAAGCCGAAGTCTCCCGCCAGTTTCATAGGTTTGAAATCACACATTTTTTAGGGGGCTGGACAGAAGTTTAGGGGCTGAATCCCCCCTAAAAAGGGCCGAGTGACGCCCATGCCGATTATCTTTTACTTATTAAAGTTTAGGGCTGCCACTAACGACCATTAATCTATCGGCTAATTTATCAATTAATCTATCGATTGCTTTATCGATTAATCTATTGGCTAATTTATCGATTAATCTATCGGCTAATTTATCGATTAAACTATCGGCTAATTTGTCGATTAATCTATCGATTGCTTTACCGATCAATCTATTGGCTAATTTATCGATTAATCTATCGGCTAATTTATCGATTAATCTATTGGCTAATTTATCGATTAATCTATTGGCTAATTTATCGGTTAATCTATCGACTAATTTATCGGTTAATCTATTGGCTAATTTGTCGATTAATCTATCGCTTACTTTATCGATTAATCTATTGGCTAATTTGACGATTAATCTATTGGTTGACTTATCGATTAATCTATCGTCTGATTTATCGATTAATCTATCGATTGCTTTATCGGTTAATCTGTTGGCTAATTTATCGATTAATCTATTGGTTAATTTATCGATTAATCTATCGGTTGATTTATCGATTAATCTATCGGTTAATTTATCGATTAATCTATCGATTGCTTTATCGGTTAATCTATTGGCTAATTTATCGATTAATCTATTGGCTAATTTATCGATTAATCTATCGGCTAATTTATCGATTAAACTATCGGCTAATTTGTCGATTAATCTATCGATTGCTTTACCGATCAATCTATCGGCTAATTTATCGATTAATCTATTGGCTAATTTATCGATTAATCTATCGACTAATTTATCGGTTAATCTATTGGCTAATTTGTCGATTAATCTATCGCTTACTTTATCGATTAATCTATTGGCTAATTTGTCGATTAATCTATCGCTTGCTTTATCGGTGAATCTATTGGCTAATTTATCGATTAATCTATCGGCTAATTTATCGATTAATCTATCGGCTAATTTATCGATTAATCTATTGGCTAATTTGTCGATTAATCTATCACTTACTTTATCGATTAATCTATTGGCTAATTTGTCGATTAATCTATCGGTTGATTTATCGATTAACCTATCGGTTAATTTGTCGATTAATCTATCGGTTGCTTTATCGGTTAATCTATTGGCTAATTTGTCGATTAATCTATCGCTTACTTTATCGATTAATCTATTGGCTAATTTGTCGATTAATCTATCGCTTACTTTATCGATTAATCTATTGGCTAATTTGACGATTAATCTATTGGTTGACTTATCGATTAATCTATCGTCTGATTTATCGATTAATCTATCGATTGTTTTATCGGTTAATCTGTTGGCTAATTTATCGATTAATCTATTGGCTAATTTGTCGATTAATCTATTGGCTAATTTGTCGATTAATCTATCACTTACTTTATCGATTAATCTATTGGCTAATTTGTCGATTAATCTATCGGTTGATTTATCGATTAATCTATCGGTTAATTTGTCGATTAATCTATCGGTTGCTTTATCGGTTAATCTATTGGCTAATTTGTCGATTAATCTATCGCTTACTTTATCGATTAATCTATTGGCTAATTTGTCGATTAATCTATCGCTTACTTTATCGATTAATCTATTGGCTAATTTGACGATTAATCTATTGGTTGACTTATCGATTAATCTATCGTCTGATTTATCGATTAATCTATTGGCTAATTTATCGATTAATCTATCGGTTGATTTATCGATTAATCTATCGGTTAATTTATCGATTAATCTATCGATTGCTTTATCGGTTAATCTATTGGCTAATTTATCGATTAATCTATTGGCTAATTTATCGATTAATCTATCGGTTGATTTATCGATTAATCTATCGGTTAATTTATCGATTAATCTATCGATTGCTTTATCGGTTAATCTATTGGCTAATTTATCGATTAATCTATTGGCTAATTTATCGATTAATCTATCGGCTAATTTATCGATTAAACTATCGGCTAATTTGTCGATTAATCTATCGATTGCTTTACCGATCAATCTATCGGCTAATTTATCGATTAATCTATTGGCTAATTTATCGATTAATCTATCGCCTAATTTATCGGTTAATCTATTGGCTAATTTGTCGATTAATCTATCGCTTACTTTATCGATTAATCTATTGGCTAATTTGTCGATTAATCTATCGCTTGCTTTATCGATTAATCTATTGGCTAATTTGTCGATTAATCTATCGGTTGATTTATCGATTAATCTATCGGTTAATTTGTCGATTAATCTATCGGTTGCTTTATCGGTTAATCTATTGGCTAATTTGTCGATTAATCTATCGCTTACTTTATCGATTAATCTATTGGCTAATTTGTCGATTAATCTATCGCTTACTTTATCGATTAATCTATTGGCTAATTTGACGATTAATCTATTGGTTGACTTATCGATTAATCTATCGTCTGATTTATCGATTAATCTATCGATTGCTTTATCGGTTAATCTGTTGGCTAATTTATCGATTAATCTATTGGCTAATTTATCGATTAATCTATCGGTTGATTTATCGATTAATCTATCGGTTAATTTATCGATTAATCTATCGATTGCTTTATCGGTTAATCTATTGGCTAATTTATCGATTAATCTATTGGCTAATTTATCGATTAATCTATCGGCTAATTTATCGATTAAACTATCGGCTAATTTGTCGATTAATCTATCGATTGCTTTACCGATCAATCTATCGGCTAATTTATCGATTAATCTATTGGCTAATTTATCGATTAATCTATCGACTAATTTATCGGTTAATCTATTGGCTAATTTGTCGATTAATCTATCGCTTACTTTATCGATTAATCTATTGGCTAATTTGTCGATTAATCTATCGCTTGCTTTATCGATGAATCTATTGGCTAATTTGCCGATTAATCTATTGGTTGATTTATCGATTAATCTATCGTCTGATTTATCGATTAATCTATCGATTGCTTTATCGGTTAATCTATTGGCTAATTTATCGATTAATCTATCGGCTAATTTATCGGTTAATCTATTGGCTAATTTATCGATTAATCTATCGGCTAATTTATCGATTAATCTATTGGCTAATTTGTCGATTAATCTATTGGCTAATTTGTCGATTAATCTATCACTTACTTTATCGATTAATCTATTGGCTAATTTGTCGATTAATCTATCGGTTGATTTATCGATTAATCTATCGGTTAATTTGTCGATTAATCTATCGATTGCTTTATCGGTTAATCTATTGGCTAATTTATCGATTAATCTATCGATTGCTTTATCGGTTAATCTATTGGCTAATTTACTGATTAATCTATCAGTTGATTTATTGATTAAAGGTCCTGTTTTTCGTGATCCCATTTTTCAAACTTTAGTTAGTGTGTAATGTTGCTGTTAGAGCATAAATAATACCTGTAAAATTATAAAGCTCAAAGTTCAATGCCAAGCGAGATATTTTATTTAACAGAAGTTCCCTTTCAAAGCCTACAGCGAACGGCCGGTTTGTTCTACATCCTGTACTTCCTGCTTTAATGACGTCAGTAGAGCAGTTTGATGACTAAACTCCGCCCACAAGAGTACACGAAAAAGGGGGCGTGGTCTTGTTGCTCACTCGTGGAGAAGAGGAAGTGTTGCGTTCGGTTCGGTTCGGTTGCGTTTGTCGCCATGTCGTTCAGACGCTGTTATTTTCATCCCGGAGTCAAATCACCTTTGTTTGGCCTTCAGGGGCTGTAGTTTGAGCGCGTTCATCTCCCCGTTATGGTCAGAGGCGGGACCTTTCCGGGCAACGTGCGCTAAGCTGCTGTCCAATCACAACACGGGAACCGCTGGCCCAATCAGAACTCGTTACGTGTTTCTGAAGGAGGGACTTCATAGAACGAGGAAATCCTCAGGCCGTTTTGAGGACAGTGAAAACAGCAGTATACAGATCAGTAAATTGTGTGAAAAATACTGTGTTTTTTTACACATGAAACATGAACACATGTTATATTGCACACTGTAAACACAATCAAAGCTTCAAAAAAACACGAAAAACGGGACCTTTAATCTATCGGCTAATTTAGCGATTAATCTATCAACTGATTTACCGATTAATCTATCGGCTGATTTAGCGATTAATCTATCGGCTGATTTGTCGATTAATCTATCGGCTGATTTAGCGATTAATCTATCAACTGATTTACCGATTAATCTATCGGCTGATTTGTCGATTAATCTATCGGCTGATTTAGCGATTAATCTATCGGCTGATTTGTCGATTAATCTATCGGCTGATTTAGCGATTAATCTATCAACTGATTTACCGATTAATCTATCGGTTGATTTGTCGATTAATCTATCGGCTGATTTAGCGATTAATCTATCAACTGATTTACCGATTAATCTATCGGCTGATTTAGCGATTAATCTATCGGCTGATTTAGCGATTACTCTATCGGCTGATTTAGCGATTAATCTATCGGCTGATTTAGCGATTAATCTATCGGCTGATTTGTCGATTAATCTATCGGCTGATTTAGCGATTAATCTATCAACTGATTTACCGATTAATCTATCGGCTGATTTGTCGATTGATCTATCGGCTGATTTATTGATTAATCTATCGGTTGATTTATCGATTAATCTATTGGCTAATTTATCGATTAAACTCTATCGTTGATTTATCAATTAATCTATTGGCTAATTTACAGATTAATCTATCTGTTGATTTATCGATTAATCTATCGGCTAATTTATCGATTAATCTATAAACTGATTTGCCGTTTAATCTAGCAACTGATTTGTCGATTAATCTATCTACTGATTTGATCAACTAATTTGTCAATTAATCTATCGGCTAATTTGTCGATTCATCTATCGACTAATTTCTCGGTTAATCTACCGGCTAATTTAGCGATTAATCTACCGGCTAATTTATCACAATAATTTTACTTACAAACATTTAATTTCACTTGCACCGTTGGCCTTCAGTAGTGTACTATAAAAGAGTTATAAATGTAAACAAGCCCTTGACCAAATGTAAAACTAAAAGAGTAAAAATGTAAAAAGGTACAAATTTGTAAACCAACATAACAAAAAAAGAGAATATCAGCAAATATTCTTGTTATATAGAATAGTGTTGTCACGATACCAAAATGATGACTTTGATACGATACCGGACTAAAATACCTCAAAACCGAATCAATGCCATGGCAAAAAACTGTAAAAGTAATTGAATAATATGACAGAACTTACTATTCATTGTTTTATCAGTGTTTCAGGGTTAAAAACCCTATAAACTCACTTGTCCGGCATGTTCCTGCTTCACACAGAATATGAGCTCCGGCCCTTTAAGATCTGCACGGACCAAAGTCATTGTAACACAGATTTCTCTGATTCAACTAAAGACATATCCGACGAGCATTTTTACATATCTTTTTACCATTCAAACCCAATAATCCGTGTGAAAGGCGTGTGCCGCACTTTTCTGTTGCGTTCTTTTCCCTGAGCTGAGTTTATATCTGACGATTATATGACGATTATATGACGGTTCTGCTTCCATTGTTTAGTGAGCGCTCACACACACGTCCTCACTTCTGCTCTCACACGTCGACACACATTAAGAAATATTGCTCTTGTGTGCTGTCAAAGTACCGGTACTAATACAAGTTCACATCGTTCCCCACTTACCCAGTCGACTAAAAATATTGACGTCGATTAAATAACAGCGTCGATGCAGTCAATTGTATCGACCAATCACAACAGGCCTATTAAAGTTTGTTCACAAATATTCATGTCCATCATCATTTGGTCTGATGCACTGTAAAAAACACAAATAAAATAAAGTTGAAAAGACAGATTTTTTTGTTGGTTCAGCAAAAATCCACACTGTAAAAATCTTGTACAACAAAAAAAATCTTAGTACTAATTTCCCCAAGCCTTTTCTTGTTGACTCAACTTTTGTAAATAACAGTTATACAAACTGAAAATAAGTCGTCTGTGACATAAACATTTTTTTTAGTTGAGTCAATTCAACATTTTGTGTGTATTGGAAACAGAAGCTCTTAAGAATAAACCGGTTCTGATGTTGTTGTTTTTTTTTAATTGAAAATGTTTGGTCGCGGTTATGGAGATCAGTGTTTCCTTTAGTTGGGCAGTTTGGCTCTTGGTGTTTTATGTGAGTTTGTGGCCGTAACCAATGATCAGGTGATCTAGATAACAGCATTATAAAGGGGAGTAGTTTACTACTTTATTACTGATCCAAAATGATTATTTATTAATAATATATTATATTTACCAACAAAAGTTATGCCGCAGTTCAGTCATTCTGAATTTTGATTTTTAAATACATTGTGGGAACTTTTTTTAGACACACACACACACACACACACACACAGACATCAAGAATCAGCATGAATCTAAACATGTTTCATTCCACAATGCATGCTGGGAGCCATAATTTTAATACTTTGTTGGCTCCCAGCATGCATTGCAGCTGAAGCACGTCACCATTGTTGAGATTCATGCTGATTCTTGATGTCTGTGTGTGGCAAAATAATTTTTTCCCCCGTAATTTACTTTAACTTCAGAATGTCTGATATGCTGCAACAAAGATTTGCTGGTAAAATGTGTAATATTGTAAAATATTGGTCAGAAATAAGATTATTGATTTATTAGAGTTTGAGGCTGAATATTTGGTCTTCTTGGTTTCTTTTTTTCACAACAAATTTACTAAACATTGTTACAAAGACCACAAACTCACACAAAGAGTCAAACTGGCCAACTAAATGAAACTCTGATCTCCACAATGGTGACCAAACATTTTCAATAAAAAAAAATCAACATCTCAACCAGTTTATTCTTAAGAACTTCTTAAGAATAACTTTCCATTAGACAACATTTCTTGAATTGGCTCAACTACACAAGATTTGTTACAGAATGGTAAGTTGACTCAACTAAAAATGTTTGTGTCACAGACGACTTATTTTCAGTTCGTATAACTGTTATTTATAAAAGTTGAGTGAACAAAAAAAGCTAGGGGAAATTAGAACTAAGATTTTTTTTGTTTTACAACCTTAAAAATACCACATTTATCGTGATGCAAGAAAAATGTGATTTGTTTGCTTAAAATTTAGCTTTTTTAATGAAACTTAGTAAAATAAGAATGTGTGAAGGGAGAATAAAACAGGTTTTTTTTTTGTTTAAAATCAGATAGTCTGTTCTTTATTTTGATATGTTGCATGTTCAGATACACAGATATAACGATCAGGCAAAACATTATGACCGGTGAAGTTACTAACACTGATGATCATCTGTTAGTGGGTGGGATATATTAGGCAGCAAGTGAACATTTTGTCCTCAGAGTGATTACGTGTTCTTCAACATCGCGTGGATGGCCGGGTGTGTGTGCGTGGCTTACCTGGGGAACACATGGCCCCAGGTGCACTATGGGAAGAAGGCCTGGCTTACCAAAGGTAAGGAATAAAGGATCTGCTGCTAACATCTTGGTGCCAGATACCGGAGTCCATGCCTCGACGGGTCAGGGGGACCAACATAATACTAGGAAGGTGGTCATAATGTTAAAAGTGCCGAACTATGACTTCCCCATTTCTGATGATAAATGGATTGCCCCAAACTAAATCTTCCCAGTTAAAGTCCATATTGTAGTGAAATGTTTCTGGAACAAGAACAAATGTTGGACGGCGAATGATTTTGATTGGATGCTGCTTAAATGTCTTATGTCATGCACACATTATTTATTCGATTAGTGGTGCAGAACTGATATACATAGATTCAAAAAGTGAATATGCATGTGTCTGAACTTTGAGAATGCAATCTTTGTTAAAAAAAATATTTGATTAAAGTCAGTAATCCGGACATTCATTGATGAAAATGTGTGTGAACCCTGAATATGCAACGTTGCATTTGACATGCATCAGCTGATTCCTGTTGAACTGTACCGGCTTTAACCAGCTCTGAGACGGGAAACTAAAGCAGGTCAGGTCACTAAAACCCAAACCAGTGAGTGGGACAAACCAGAGCTCGACTGGAAACTGCGTCGGCGTGTGTTCCCCTCCCCAAAGGTAAAGGCACCATGAACATATAAACCCTCGCTCTGTGGGCCGAGGGCCAGGCTCATCCTGTCCTCTATAAATGATTGAAGTGGAGTTGCTTGAGACAGCACCTTCTTCATGAGACGTGATAAACGCTCACACATGCTGCAATCTGTCCTACTAACCTTTAACTCTGAGTCTGTGATCCAGCACTTACATCAGTAAATCAATGAGACAAACACTCTTGCTTCTGATGCTCAAACATGCGTGCATGCTGTGTAACACACGTGCACTAATGGACAAAAGTCGAGTCACCAAAGCTGCATTTAATTGTACAAATTGTGTCTCCATCCGTAGGGTTTAATATGCAGCTTCTGCTCTTCTTTCCTCAAGGTTTAGGAGTGTGTTTATGGGGATTCTTCATTTGTGATGTTGGACGAGAAGGCCTGGCTCTCAGTCTCCGCTCTAATTCATCCCAAAGGTGTTCTATCAGGTTGAGGTCAGGACTCCAGTTCCTCCACCAAACTCCTCATCCATGTCTTTATGGAGACGCTTTGTGCACTGGTCAGTCATGCTGGGACAGGAAGGGGCCGTCCCCAAACTGGGCCCACAAAGTTGGGAGCGTGAAATTGTCCAAAATGTCTTGGTGAAGCATTAAGAGTTCCTTTTCACTGGAACTCACCCTAAAAAACAATCCCACCCCATAATCCCCCCTCCACCAAACTTTACACTTGGCACAATGCAGTCAGGCAAGTCCCGTTCTCCTGACAACCGCCAAACCCAGACTCGTCCATGGGATTGTCAGACAGAGAAGCGTGATTGGTCACTCAGAGAACACGTGCTCTAGTGTCCAGTGGCGGCGCGCTTTACCCCACTGCATCCCACGCTTTGGTGATGTAAGGCTTGGATGAGCTGCTCGGCCATGGAAACCTATTCCATTAAGCTCAACACACTGTTCTTGAGCTCATCTGAAGGCCACAGAAGTTTGGAGGTTGACCCCGCTCTGTGGCCCTCAGCATGCGCTGACCCCGCTCTGTGGCCCTCAGCATGCGCTGACCCCGCTCTGTGGCCCTCAGCATGCGCTGACCCCGCTCTGTGGCCCTCAGCATGCGCTGACCCCGCTCTGTGGCCCTCAGCATGCGCTGACCCCGCTCTGTGGCCCTCAGCATGTGCTGACCCCGCTCTGTGACCCTCAGCATGCGCTGACCCCGCTCTGTGACCCTCAGCATGCGCTGACCCCGCTCTGTGGCCCTCAGCATGCGCTGACCCCGCTCTGTGACCCTCAGTATGCGCTGACCCCGCTCTGTGACCCTCAGCATGCGCTGACCCCGCTCTGTGGCCCTCAGCATGCGCTGACCCCGCTCTGTGACCCTCAGCATGCGCTGACCCCACTCTGTGACCCTCAGCATGCGCTGACCCCGCTCTGTGGCCCTCAGCATGCGCTGACCCCGCTCTGTGACCCTCAGCATGTGCTGACCCCGCTCTGTGGCCCTCAGCATGCGCTGACCCCGCTCTGTGACCCTCAGCATGCGCTGACCCCGCTCTGTGACCCTCAGCATGCGCTGACCCCGCTCTGTGACCCTCAGCATGCGCTGACCCCACTCTGTGACCCTCAGCATGCGCTGACCCCGCTCTGTGGCCCTCAGCATGCGCTGACCCCGCTCTGTGACCCTCAGCATGCGCTGACCCCGCTCTGTGACCCTCAGCATTCGTTGACCCCGCTCTGTGACCCTCAGCATGCGCTGACCCCGCTCTGTGACCCTCAGCATGCGCTGACCCCGCTCTGTGACCCTCAGCATGCGCTGACCCCGCTCTGTGACCCTCAGCATGCGCTGACCCCACTCTGTGACCCTCAGCATGCGCTGACCCCGCTCTGTGGCCCTCAGCATGCGCTGACCCCGCTCTGTGACCCTCAGCATGTGCTGACCCCGCTCTGTGGCCCTCAGCATGCGCTGACCCCGCTCTGTGACCCTCAGCATGCGCTGACCCCGCTCTGTGACCCTCAGCATGCGCTGACCCCGCTCTGTGGCCCTCAGCATGCGCTGACCCCGCTCTGTGGCCCTCAGCATGCGCTGACCCCGCTCTGTGGCCCTCAGCATGCGCTGACCCCGCTCTGTGGCCCTCAGCATGTGCTGACCCCGCTCTGTGACCCTCAGCATGCGCTGACCCCGCTCTGTGACCCTCAGCATGCGCTGACCCCGCTCTGTGGCCCTCAGCATGCGCTGACCCCGCTCTGTGACCCTCAGTATGCGCTGACCCCGCTCTGTGACCCTCAGCATGCGCTGACCCCGCTCTGTGGCCCTCAGCATGCGCTGACCCCGCTCTGTGACCCTCAGCATGCGCTGACCCCACTCTGTGACCCTCAGCATGCGCTGACCCCGCTCTGTGGCCCTCAGCATGCGCTGACCCCGCTCTGTGACCCTCAGCATGTGCTGACCCCGCTCTGTGGCCCTCAGCATGCGCTGACCCCGCTCTGTGACCCTCAGCATGCGCTGACCCCGCTCTGTGACCCTCAGCATGCGCTGACCCCGCTCTGTGACCCTCAGCATGCGCTGACCCCACTCTGTGACCCTCAGCATGCGCTGACCCCGCTCTGTGGCCCTCAGCATGCGCTGACCCCGCTCTGTGACCCTCAGCATGCGCTGACCCCGCTCTGTGACCCTCAGCATGCGCTGACCCCGCTCTGTGACCCTCAGCATTCGTTGACCCCGCTCTGTGACCCTCAGCATGCGCTGACCCCACTCTGTGACCCTCAGCATGCGCTGACCCCGCTCTGTGACCCTCAGCATGCGCTGACCCCGCTCTGTGACCCTCAGCATGCGCTGACCCCACTCTGTGACCCTCAGCATGCGCTGACCCCGCTCTGTGGCCCTCAGCATGCGCTGACCCCGCTCTGTGACCCTCAGCATGCGCTGACCCCGCTCTGTGACCCTCAGCATGCGCTGACCCCGCTCTGTGACCCTCAGCATGCGCTGACCCCGCTCTGTGACCCTCAGCATGCGCTGACCCCGCTCTGTGACCCTCAGCATGCGTTGACCCCGCTCTGTGACCCTCAGCATGCGCTGACCCCGCTCTGTGACCCTCAGCATGCGCTGACCCCGCTCTGTGACCCTCAGCATGTGCTGACCCCGCTCTGTGGCTGAGTTGCTGTTGTTCCCAATCGCTTCCACTCTGTTATAACACCACTAACAGTTGAGTGTGGAATATTTAGTGTAATATTTGGCCTTATTGCACAGGCTCCACCGATCACGGCCCCACGCTTGAGTTCTCTGAGCTCCTGAGAGCGGCCCATTCTCTCACTAATGTGTGTAGAAGCAAACACACACACACACACACACACACACTCCTGAGAGCGGCCCATTCTCTCACTAATGTGTGTAGAAGCGAACACACACACACACACACACACACACACACACACACACTCCTGAGAGCGGCCCATTCTCTCACTAATGTGTGTAGAAGCGAACACACACACACACACACACACACACACACACACACACACACACACACACTCCTGAGAGCGGCCCATTCTCTCACTAATGTGTGTAGAAGCGAACACACACACACACACACACACACACACACACATATCATGAAGGGGTTAAACACCTGAACTCGGCCCAATACTTTATTCTACATATGGATCTTATTGTTAACCCATCGATGCACAATTATGTGATTATTTGCATTTGTGTTTTCTTGTTCTCACTTCCCGACGAACCGTCTTCGTCCGAAACACCTTGAGTGTAACCGTTGAAGTGAAGAAATCACCATGGCAACATCTTCAGTGGTTACTGTGGTTTTCTCTCACCGTGCTGAAGTGGAAACTACTGTAGGCTCACATTGACGTGAAAGTGACATTTACTTGGAAACTTCTCACCGCAGACAGAAACGTTTATTTGATTGGTTATTTCATATTGTTACAAAGTAGGTCAGTGAGGTCAGTGCTTCATCACTTACACCCTCTTTACAGTTTTACACCGCTTTACACTGTAAGACATTAACATCAGATTGCAGAAGCGTTTCACCTTCAAGTGCAAAATCCTGCGTCTCATTGACCAATCACTGCTCGTACACTTCCTGCAGAAGCTGCTGAATCTCCACATGTGAAGATGTGAAATGAAGAAGGAATCGTTCATCTGCCGTAACGCCGGCCGTTTAATGGGCTCATGCCCTGAGAAAGCAGATTTAGGTCATAAGTCAAAATGATGCACTGGTGCTCCATAAACCCTGCCCACTGGCACACTATAGGCCCTGCCCACTGGCACACTATAGGCCCTGCCCACTGGCACACTATAGGCCCTGCCCACTGGCACGCTATAGGCCCTGCCCACTGGCACGCTATAGGCCCTGCCCACTGGCACGCTATAGGCCCTGCCCACTGGCACCCTATAGGCCCTGCCCACTGGCACGCCATAGGCCCTGCCCACTGGCACGCCATAGGCCCTGCCCACTGGCACGCCATAGGCCCTGCCCACTGGCACGCCATAGGCCCTGCCCACTGGCACGCCATAGGCCCTGCCCACTGGCACGCCATAGGCCCTGCCCACTGGCACGCCATAGGCCCTGCCCACTGGCACGCCATAGGCCCTGCCCACTGGCACGCCATAGGCCCTGCCCACTGGCACGCCATAGGCCCTGCCCACTGGCACGCCATAGGCCCTGCCCACTGGCACGCCATAGGCCCTGCCCACTGGCACGCCATAGGCCCTGCCCACTGGCACGCCATAGGCCCTGCCCACTGGCACACTATAGGCCCTGCCCACTGGCACGCTATAGGCCCTGCCCACTGGCACCCTATAGGCCCTGCCCACTGGCACCCTATAGGCCCTGCCCACTGGCACCCTATAGGCCCTGCCCACTGGCACGCTATAGGCCCTGCCCACTGGCACGCTATAGGCCCTGCCCACTGGCACGCTATAGGCCCTGCCCACTGGCACGCTATAGGCCCTGCCCACTGGCACGCTATAGGCCCTGCCCACTGGCACGCTATAGGCCCTGCCCACTGACACGCTATAGGCCCTGCCCACTGACACGCTATAGGCCCTGCCCACTGACACGCTAAAGGCCCTGCCCACTGACACGCTATAGGCCCTGCCCACTGACACGCTATAGGCCCTGCCCACTGGCACGCTATAGGCCCTGCCCACTGACACACTAAAGGCCCTGCCCACTGGCACGCTATAGGCCCTGCCCACTGGCACCCTATAGGCCCTGCCCACTGGCACGCCATAGGCCCTGCCCACTGGCACGCCATAGGCCCTGCCCACTGACACGCCATAGGCCCTGCCCACTGACACGCCAAAGGCCCTGCCCACTGGCACACTATAGGCCCTGCCCACTGGCACCCTATAGGCCCTGCCCACTGGCACGCCATAGGCCCTGCCCACTGGCACGCCATAGGCCCTGCCCACTGGCACGCCATAGGCCCTGCCCACTGACACGCCATAGGCCCTGCCCACTGACACGCCAAAGGCCCTGCCCACTGGCACACTATAGGCCCTGCCCACTGGCACCCTATAGGCCCTGCCCACTGGCACGCCATAGGCCCTGCCCACTGGCACGCCATAGGCCCTGCCCACTGGCACGCCATAGGCCCTGCCCACTGGCACGCCATAGGCCCTGCCCACTGGCACGCCATAGGCCCTGCACACTGGCACGCCATAAGCCCCGCCCACTGCCGCTCCATGAGCCCCGCCCACTGGCACACTATAGGCCCTGCCCACTGGCACACATTAGCCCTGCACACTGGCACGCTATAGGCCCTGCCCACTGGCACGCCATAGGCCCTGCCCACTGGCACACTATAGGTCCTGCCCACTGGCACGCCATAGGCCCTGCCCACTGGCACGCCATAGGCCCTGCCCACTGGCACGCCATAGGCCCTGCCCACTGGCACGCCATAGGCCCTGCCCACTGGCACGCCATAGGCCCTGCCCACTGGCACGCCATAGGCCCTGCCCACTGGCACGCCATAGGCCCTGCACACTGGCACGCTATAGGCCCTGCCCACTGGCACACCATAAGCCCCGCCCACTGCCGCTCCATGAGCCCCGCCCACTGGCACACTATAGGCCCTGCCCACTGGCACACATTAGCCCTGCACACTGGCACGCTATAGGCCCTACCCACTGGCACACCATAAGCCCTACCCACTGGCACAGCATAAGCCTCGCCCACTGGTGCTCCATAAGCCCTGCCCACTGGCACGCTATAGGCCCTGCCCACTGGTGCTCCATAAGCCCTGCCCACTGGCATGCTATAAGCCCTGCCCACTGGCACGCTATAGGCCCTGCCCACTGGCACGCTATAGGCCCTGCCCACTGGCACGCTATAGGCCCTGCCCACTGGCACGCTATGGGCCCTGCCCACTGGCACCCTATAGGCCCTGCCCACTGGCACCCTATAGGCCCTGCCCACTGGCACCCTATAGGCCCTGCCCACTGGCACGCTATAGGCCCTGCCCACTGGCGCTCCATAAGCCCTGCCCACTGGCACGCTATAGGCCCTGTCCACTGGCGCTCCATAAGCCCTGCCCACTGGCACGCTATAGGCCCTGCCCACTGGCGCTCCATAAGCCACGCCCACTGGCACACATTAGCCCTGCACACTGGCATGCTATAGGCCCTGCCCACTGGCACACCACAAGCCCCGCCCACTGGCACACATTAGCCCTGCACACTGGCACGCTATAGGCCCCGCCCACTGGCACACCATAAGCCACGCCCACTGGCACACATTAGCCCTGCACACTGGCACGCTATAGGCCCCGCCCACTGGCACGCCACAAGCCCCGCCCACTGGCATTCCTTTGTGTTTGCGTCTCTTTACAGACTTCAGAAGGATATAAACTCAATGTAATGACCCTTTTAACATATATCTGTATTATTTTTCAGAATATTTCCAGAGCATACACCCTCCCTACCAATAAATATGTGTATTTTAAAATCTGCAACATGATGATGATCATGGTTTAAGGTTCATGTACTGCTGGTTCCACAGGACAAACCACCACTGAGCTTCTCGTTTCCCGACCCCAGAGCAGGGTTACTCCGCCAGGCTTTATTCTCACATCATGCAAGCGCTCGGTCTGGAATAAACCAGTCATTCTCTGGGCACAAACAACAACAACAACAACAACAACCTCATTACTGCTCTGAGGAATTCTAGAGCTTTCTGAGAGAGTTCAGAAGCACGTTCAGGCGTTTTAAACTCTGAGATGTGCGTGTGCGGCGCTGAAGAATATAGCGGCTTGATCTGAGGTAGGGAAGAGCGCTGGGGTTTTCTAGGCGGACACTGAGCCGAGGATGAAGGTCGTTCATCAGAACTGTGACACAAACCCACAAACTCCTGCCGCTTTCCTTCAAGTGGTGAACACTTTCTCAGAAGCAACATGGCATAGCTGAGCTGATCTCAGACGGAGATGGTGTCAGATTTCAACAGCCTGAGAACCAGTGAGGAAATGCATTTCATAACTGCCGTATATGAGTCATATTTCATATGTACTGACATGTCCACTTTACATTATATGTCTTAGACATGTATCAAACATTGCAAAAAGAAATGTTCATTTGCTGAAGAGAATGTGAGTGGTGCTTGCAGTGGCAATGGACGAGTCTGGGTTTGGCGCTCGCCTGGAGAAAGTTCTTACTTGTACTTTTTAGAACATAATAAAAAGTACAAGTAAATAGGAAATGGATATGTTATGCACAAATGCAAGCAAATGTAATTAAGCATGGTGTGTTAAATAAACAGTATTGCACGTTTATGACCTCAGTGTCACTTTACAGTGTGTGTTTCTAACCAACACACACTCTGTTCGTCTCCATGTGGTTTCAAGCATGAACCCGACGCTATATCAATATCAGCTCATCTACAGCCGTCTGGGAATCTGCCATTTCCTTCTGGTTCAGTGACTGATTTCTGTCCTTCCTGTGTGTCGGTTTGCAGAAATTCCCCACTCGTACTGATGGAAGAAAGTCCACCTGTGCAGTTTCAGAGGCTCGTCTTCTGTGATTGTGTGCTTTGGCTTTAAAGGGATAGTTCACCCAAAAACTAAATGTTGATGTTGATCTGACCCTCAGGGCATCAGAGATGTAGGTGTGTTTGTTTCTTCAGTAGAACACAAATGAAGATGTTGAACAGTGTGAAAGTCTATAATGATGTCAATGGGGAGATTTTAGAGTATGAGAGCAAACACACACACACAACACACACATACGAATCCTTATTTAACCCTGCGGCTCGTGGCCACACACTGATGTCTAAAGACACCAAACCATCGCTTTCTGCAAGAAACCCAACAGTAATTATGTTATTTTTTGACCTCTTATCAGACGAATGTCATCTAGTATTCCCAGCGCCATAACTTCCGGCGAATAAGGTCAAAATACTTCCGCGATCATAGATATATATACGTAGATGCCTCGTTCGACCGATCCGCGCAGCACTAATGAGGAATCTATGTATATATCTATGATCGGCCGGCATTTTGACCTTATTCGCCAGAAGTTATGGCGCGAGCTGATGCAGAGCCATAGAAAAAAATTAAAAACATTTTTAAATATGGATATATATTTACACAAACGCATGGATTCGCTTCAGAAGGTCTTTATTAACACCCCGGAGCCGCTGGAGCAGTTATATGACGGACAGATGCGTTTTTTATGGACTTCAAAAACAGAGCAACTATTATAAAGCTTGGATTAGCCTGAACATTTTTAATATAACGTCTGAGAGAAGAATGTCACACACACCTAATTAAAATTTTTGGGTGAACTATCCCTTTAAGTCTATTAGTCTTCTATTAGGGTGGGAAGCTCTTTCTTGCATCATTCCTTTAACGTTCCTTTTCTTGTAAATGCCAGCGGCATCATGAAACAATAGGTTTGGGGAGTTATTAAATGAGGTTCGTTTCTTTATTTCCCGGAATCTGAAACCAACCGTGCAAGTGCTTCTGTTCAGCAGATTTTTTGTTAGAAGTTAAAAAATGGACATGAATTTGAGAATGCCTCTGAGATTGAATGTGTCTTGCATATTGAGCTTCAGTCAGCTTTATTTCTACAGTGCTTTACACAACTCAGACTAAACACTTAAACTCTGCGGACCCGGTACAGGGTCCGCAATGACATCATCAAGTATAAACTTTAAATGTTGAATATCTTTGAGGAGCTCTGACCTCATATGGCCTCACTTTCTGCACTGTAAAATCCAATAGTTGTTCTTACTAAGACTTTTTTGGAAACTTTACTTGATGTCCAATAATTTGTTGAATTGACTTAAAACAATTGAGTAATCTGAACTATTTGCATGCTATGCCTTCATTGCTTAGAAAACCCAAGTAAACATTACTGGACTGGTTTGAGCACCATTTTGCCCAAAAAAAAAACAAACAAACAAAAAAACAAGCGGGCGGGGCAATTTTTAACAGACTTTTCACTCATTTCCTCCACTTCTGGTCACCATAATTGTAATCAGTGTTCGCTTTGGTAGGGCACTTGTAATAATCTTCCTATTAATGCAGCGATGCAACAAGAAATCATAGTTATCTAATTTCAAAAGAAGGGAAGATATATATATATATATATATATATATATATATATATTTGTGAATTAATGATATATAACACATAACTATATTTCATGTCAAATAATTATCTTTTAACCTTTTTTTGCTAATATTTATGGCATAACCTTTTAATTGGTTTGATATTATCCCTCTATATTTGTGACAATAGCAATTGGCCATGCTTGAGTCACACACACTCAACATTCAGCATGCAAAACACAACAATGGTAACAAGGATTTTAAAAAAATATAGAATTTTTTATCATTATTAATAAGACCTTTACAATTTTATTTGCTGTCGTTATTGGAGTTATACTGACAAAAGACAAATGGTCAAATAAAGCCAAAAATAGTCAAACAAAGCAATTAATTTATTCATGCCGCAATGCAGTCTGGGAGTACACTTCCTCAGATCACTGAGAGAATTAAGTTGACAAAACTTAACAGTTTAAGTAAGAACAACTTGATGTCAGTTAACTTACTTAATTTAATTAAGGCAACGAGTTTGCACAGTTGATTTCAGTAAACTGAACAAATTTGTTTTTACAATGTGGAGATTTGCATCACTTTTGCCATTTGTTTTACACAAAGTCACTTATTTACACTAAATTACTCTGGGAACATTTCTGTCTGGATTTGGCTGACCCAAATTGAAAAGCTACACACACACACACACACACACACACACACACACACACACACACACACACAGTGTCTCTAAATACACAATACTGGTGTCATTTTACAGGAAACCCTTTGACGTTTCATAAAGCACTGCTAAAAGTGATAAACACGTGAGTATATGTTGTCTGAGCTGTAATAACCCCGCTAAAAAAGAGATGCCTTTTGATTTTTTGGTTATAAATTAATTGTTGAAAGTGTGTAACTCCGGCCCTGTGAGCTCTAGCACCCTGCAGACAGTTTGGGCTGTTTCCAGAATATGTCAGCAAACACTGGAAAAATAATTCGATGACACTGGGATATTGCATTTATACCACTGTATATCCATTTGAATAAATCTTGCATACGTGATCCGGACTAAACTCTTTTCTCCAGTAATCTAGTGTTTACAGCCCAAACTGTCTGCAGGGTGCTAGAGCTCAGTTACACACTTTCAATAATGAATTTAAAACCAAATAAATCAAAAAGCGTCTCTTTTTGTGGGGGTTATTACAGCTCAGACAACATATACTCACATGTGTATCACTTTTAGCAGTGGTTTATGAAACATCAAATGGTTTCCTGTAAAATGACACCAGTAGAGTGTGTGTGTGTGTGTCTGTGTCTGTGTCTGTGTCTGTGTCTGTGTCTGTGTCTGTGTCTGTGTCTGTGTGTGTGTGTGTGTGTGTGTGTGTGTGTGTGTGTGTGTGTGTGTGTGTGTGTGTGTGTGTGTGTGTGTCTGTGTGGGAAGCTTTTCAATGTGGGCCGGCCAAATCCAGGTGGAAATCCCCCAAAATTGTCCCAGAGCTTAAGTGGTTATTAAACAGGAAAATACCAGAATCACTGATGTAAACTTCATCACATTCAGGGATGCAGGATATATATATATCAGCCACCATTTTGTTATCAGCTGAGATGTTAATTTTGAATGTTATTGTTGTCGCCTCTTAGGATGCGTTTGGTTAAGTTAATTAACGCTGCTTTTAACGGTGAGACCCGAATATAAAGAATTATCAGTTATCGGTATCCGCTAAAAATGTTCACATTGATGCATCCTCATACAATAGTGTCATTATTCAGCTCGACTAAATTCTGCCAGTCTGAGTCAAAAGAGCCCAACTCTGTGTTTCTACTAAATCCTGCCGTGTAAAACTACTCCGCCCTTTACACTGGTGGTGTAACTCCTCCTGTCCGAACCACCCTCTCCAAGCGGGACTCGAACCCGGGTCGCCGGCATGACAGTCGGATGCTCTAACAAGAGGCTAAAGGCTACAACCGCTACTGTCAGTCAGAGTGAGGTTTACTCGCACAGCAACTACTAGCTGGCCTCCGTTACACTGGCATGTTTTTAGCAAGATGATAACACAATTAGCATGTTGTTAACACAATGAACATGTTTTAACAAGATGTTAACATGATTAGCATGTTGTTAACACGATTAGGATATTGTTATCACAATTAGCATGTTGCTAGCATGTTTTTAGCAAGATATTAACATTTGCTAGCATAATGCTAACACAATTAGCATTTTGTTAACAAGATTAGCGTGTTTTTAACATTGTGCTAACACGATTACAATCATGCTAGCTTGTTTTATGTCAATAGCATATTAATGTTAATAGCACAATTAACATGATTAGCATTTTGCTAGGTATGATGATAACACAATTAGCATTTTGCTAGTATAATGCTAACACAATTAGCATGATGTTAACACGATTACCATGTTGCGAGTATGTTTTTAACAAAATGTTAACATGATTAGCATGTTAATAGCATGAATGCTAACACAATTAGCATTTTGTTAGCATAGTGCTAGGTCATTGGACATGTTTTTATCAGCCAATTGCTATTAGCTTGTAGCTATTCACTGCTAGCATGTGTAGTAAAAGTCCAGTTTGCTAGCATTAGTCAAACGTTTTCTTCTCATCTGATAAGATGACTGCAGTTTAATAATATTAATATTAATTTTAATATCTTTTAAACCTTGACTAAGCAATCGGAAGGCGACAGATGATTAGTGACACTGATTCAACACACAGAAACTGAAAGATTAGTACAATTTACATGTTTTTAGTAAATGCTAACACGATTAGTATGTTGTTAGCATGTTTCCACCAAGATGTTAACATGATTATCATTTTGCTAGGTATGATGATAAAACAATTAGCATTTTGCTAGCATAGGCAGCGATACGAACCAGGGCTTAAAAACGGAAAAAAATATCAATGGGTTCACTCCGAGCAGAATCGATATTATAGCGTTTCCGTTTTTGCGTTCCTCAATAAACATTACTGTTCCGAAAACGGTTTGATTTGAAAAAATACCGGTTAATAACGTTATTTTCATTTAGCCTATACTTTAAACAAATATGTATAAATAGACTTATTTTCACTCAATAATAATATAACGCATGGTAATTAAACTTGAATATTTATTTCATAACCACAACAGAAATACATGCATTAATTACAAAGCATAAACAGCGGGACAAATATTGAGCTGTTTTAATGGAGCTGAAAGTGGCTCTTATGCCTAATTCTTTTCAGAAGAGTGAGAACATTCTTTGTACATAACTTATTTTCAACACAACTTGTTTTAAAAATTGCATGAATAAAGAATAAATAAACTGGATAACCATTGCTCTTTTAATGCTGCTAATTTCAAAGCAAACGCTGCGCAACACGTCCTTGCATCCCATAATCAAATTCAGTCAGCTAATAAAGCTTGATCATTAATGCAATATAACACCATTTAATACGAAGCATCAGCCGTCTATATAGAAAACATTGAGCTGTCCTGTATTGGCCATCTGAAAGACTATAGGACAAATGTTTGATAGATGCTATAGCCTACTTGGACAGGCTTAAACTGAATCCACAAACTAGCCTAAATCAGACTATTTGAGCTTAAAGTCTGTTCTGCTTATTTAAACGTATGAAAAGAATATCCTCCAATACCTGCGCTTTCATTGATGACCTCAGCGGGGAGAGAAATGTGCTTGAGGCGTGTAAATGCGCTCACACTGACTTGTGTTACCGTAGATTCACAGACGACATTTCACTCTCGCTTGATCCGTCACATCACATGCTGAGCTTCTCTATTCCTGATTGGCCACTGCCAGATTAACATATTAAAGAGAACGATAAAATAACCTTATTAACCGGTTAATGCTCATTTCAAATTAACGTTTCTGTTCAGAACGATTCAAATTGATTTTGATTTCGTTTTCGTTCCTCTTAAAATTTCGTTCGTTTCCGGTTTTAGTTATCGTTCCTTGAACCGGTTCAGAGCCCTGATACGAACACCAACCGATGGATCATCAGGTTGAAATGAGAAGTAGAGTTGAGTGTCGTCGGCATAGCAGTGATAGGAAAAGCCATGTCTCTGAATGACCGATCCCAGTGATGACATGTAGATGGAGAAGAGAAGTGGTCCAAGCACTGAGCCCTGGGGTACTCCAGTGGCTAGATGATGTGTCCTGAGATGCCCATCTTCATGAGAGTTGCCAGGAGGATCTGGTGATTAACTGTGTCAAAAGCAGCAGACAAATCCAGTAAGATAAGTACTGTGGATTTGGAGGCTGCTCGATTATGGAAAAAATCATAATCACGATTATTTTGGTCAATATTGAAATCACGATTATGTAACACGATTATTTCACGTGACTTTGGGAATGTGTTTCATTTATTAAAAAGACACCTTTCAAAAATTCAATTGAAATTGTAACATTTGTTGTACTTTCTGAACTATTAAAATAAATAATATAACATATATTCAAATCAAAGTATAAAAGTATTCAAGTAAAAATAACCACAAATAAATAAGATCAACAATATGGTTCGGCTAGATATGCTTTTCAGGTTTTTCAGGTACGTCTAACATTAGTTAGAAATGTACAGAAATGTATCAAACGTAAAATAACATTGCATATTTGAGTGCATAAATTAAAGATTAATCCTATTAAACTTACAAAAGCTATTCAATCAAGAGCGGTGAGTGATGTCCTTGTCTTTTGTTGTTTGGCATTAAACGGACAGCAGTAAAGGCGACTGCCCCTTTAAGACCTAATGCTCGGATATGCGTCGTCTTTATCGACTGTATAAAGTTTACTTAAGGCATATATAGACTATGTCTGCTAGGATACTCATCAAGATGGACGTTGACATACGTTTTGTGTGAGTTTGTCCGTTCAAGAGCAAGAATTGAATGAGAACTCAATATTTGCGCGCTGTGAGACGTGTGCGCGCTCTCCCGCTACTTCTCATTCGCGTCTTCTGGCACTAAACCCGGGTGATGACGGTGAAAATGACTGGTCATATTCGAAAATATGGCAGCACTCGCATGCATTGAACAAAGTTTACAAAGAGAGAATTATTTGAAAAATATGAAGGAAAAAAAGGACGTTTACACGGCCCCCCTGCTCTCGTCAGTTTTTGTTTCTTTATTAGATTGTCATAGGTCACTCTGTGTTTAATTTTCAAGTGGTTAAACAAATTCGTGGTGTTCCCTTGCGTTGCAGCCACTAGCATGTAGCAGATCTTAGCATGTTTCTGCTCGTCGTCTGATTCCTCGAAGCCAAACTGTTCCCAGACAACGGAGTTGGTTTTGCCTTTTTTGCTCAGCAAACGCTGCTGTAACTGCCCTCCTTCTGCCATCTTTACTCGCGCCGAGTTTTTAAATTCCAGCGGATGATATGCACACGAGACTCGCGACCTGAGAGAGTTTGTGGCTTCGGGAGGGGCGGGTGTGCGCGTTTCATTCAGAACGCAAGACAAAATAAGAGTGTTCTTGCAAAACTGAACATGCCAAAATAATCGTTTTTTCTCGATTGTACTATTTTGGTGATCGTTGGGAGCCAAAATGGAAATCGAAATCGAAATTCAATTAATTGCACAGCCCTAGTGGATTTGGAGGCTGCTCTTGCCTGTCTCAGTGCCTCCGTAACCGAGTCTCAGTTGAGTGGCCGCTTTTGAAACTGGATTGGTTGATGTCCAGGAGGTTGTTCTGTTCAAGAAACGTAGACAGCCGGTTAAACACAACTCGCTCAAGTGTCTTTCCAATGAAAGGCAGAAGGGATACCGGTCTGTAGTTTTCTGTTAACACAATTAGCATGATGCTAACACGATTACCATGTTGCGAGCATGTTTTTAACAAAATGTTATCATGATTAGCATGAATGTTAACAAAATTAGCATTTTGTGTTAGCACATTTGACTTGTTTTTATAAGCCAATTGCTATTAGCATGTAGCTATTCACTGATACGCATGTGTAGCAAGAGTCCAGTTTGCTAGCATTAGTCACCAAAGCGTCATCTGGAGTCTATGGTGGGAAGCGGCTGAGGGAATGTGGTTTCATGTAGACTTTATAAGAAGCCGCTGATTCCTCAGGGTTCTCTGGACAGGACTTTATCCTGCTATAGCCCGCGCGCTCAGCGGAGAGCTGGAGTTAATGTGTCACTGGCCTCTTCTTACAGACGTTGTGAAACGCTGAGGGTCTGGGCTTATCTCCGCTGAGACTCTGCTATAAAAGCGGAGAGCGTGTGGATATGAGCTTCAGCTTCTGCGGCTCTTCTGGTCAACATGGGTGTGGTCTACAGCGTGGGAGAGTGAGTATCTCCGTCTTTAACTTACTCTGATGAAGCTTTAACAGCTGAAGGTTATGGGTGGGGGAACTCGTACTTGACCCGGTTTACTCCTGATGTTAAGATGTTGGTGGAAAGACGAGAAGCTTTCAGTGTTTTAATTATGTTTTCGCTGTCCTGATTTCTATGATTCGACCTCTGGAAGTGGACAAGCTTCTGTATTTACGAGTGTAAACAGGGCAAAAGTGACTCCATGTCAACTAGCAGTCATTTGTAGACTGTCTGCGCTGTAAATAAGTTGGCAAAACTAAAAAATTTTAAGGAATGTAAAGTTTAAGTAAGCAGAACTTGCAGATTTTAAATATTGTAATCATACATTTCAAGTGCTCTGACCTTTACATATTTGAGCTTAAGCTAAATCACAAAAGTATCATGTAATCACACATTTGTTAATTGTAACCCAATTAATTGGGTTAAAAGCCAGTTGGGTTTTTGTTATTATTAAGAAAATAACCCAACAATGTTAAAATGACCCAACATTTTTGGAAAATAACCCAACACAGTGACCCAACTCTGGTTGGTATAGCACCTTCCCAACTGTGGGTTATTTTTAACCCAATTAATTTGGTTTAATTCTAGTTGGATTTAGGTTATTACTAACTAAAATAACCCAACAATGTTAAAAGGACCCAACATTTTTGGAAAATAACCCAACATAGAGACCCAACTGTGGGTTGGTATAGCACCTTCCCAACTGTGGGTTGTTTTAACTAAATTAATTGTGTTAAATGCTAGTTGGATTTAGGTTATTACTAAAAAAAATAAACCAACAATGTCAAAAGGACCCAACATTTTTGGAAAATAACCCAACACAGTGACCCAACTCTGGTTGGTATAGCACCTTCCCAACTGTGGGTTATTTTAACCCAGTCAAATGGGTTAAAAGCCAGTTGAGTTTTGGTTATTAGTAAAAAATAACCCAACAATGTTAAAATTGCCCAACATTTTTTTTGGGAAAAAAACATAATAATGACCGCACTGTGGGTTATTTTAACCCAATTAATTGGGTTAAAAGCCAGTTGGGTTTTTGTTATTATTAAAAAATAACCTAACAACGTTAAAAGGACCCAACATTTTTGGAAAATAACCCAATAAGTAACCCAACTGTGGTTTGGTATAGCACCTTCCCAACTGTGGGTTATTTTTAACCCAATTCATTTGGTTAAATGCTAGTTGGATTTAGGTTATTACTGACTAAAATAAGCCAACAATGTTAAAATGACCCAACCTTTTTGGAAAATAGCCCAACATAGAGACCCAACTGTGGGTTGGTATAGCACCTTCCCAACTGTGGGTTATTTTAACCCAATTCATTTTTGGAATAACAACCCAAAATAGTGACCCAATATGTGTTACCCAACGTTTTTGCAGTGTATCTATGATGCATAAATGAAACTTAGAGAAAAGTGCACTTCACTTCAAATTCAAAGCTTCTTAAATTTCCTGCAACACTTTCTATGGTTTCTAATTTTACTTTTACTCTCCATTGGCTCTGTGAAGAAAAGCCTGGGAATGAATGAAGGAAAGAAGCTTTAGGGCTTTTATAACGTGCTATTGTTCCCCCAAAGCGCTTTAGAGCCACATCAGGATGCATTACGTAGGTTTTACCTTTATTGGCAAGCCTTTATTGTCTGTGGTTAGCTTATCTCAGTCTGGATTCAGCTCTCCTGTGCCGAGGAAACTGGTTTCAGTCTTCCAGACGTGCTGCAATAGCAGCGGACCTGAGGAATGCTCATGACGTTACAAGCAATTACTGTGACTTCCAGGAATAGCATCGTTTTATAGTCAGTGCATTATGGTCTGTTAGACTGATAGAGCTTCTGAGGTTGAATTCAGTGCATTAGGTCAATATGCATCACACACATTTACATGCAAATGAGCTACGGTTCACATGAATGCCTGTATAATATCATCTGATCTGAGCTCAGCTTCTGTCTTTGCTTAGGGTGGATCATCTGTACACGTTCTTTGTCCAGTGGTCTCCGGAGACCATCTACAGTAAACACCGCAGAAAGCAGGACTTCCTCCAGGTCCATCCAGAAACACTCACTGTGATCGACACACTGCTGAGCAATTCTGCTCCCAAAAACTGGAAGGTTAGTGGTGCATGCTACACAAAGCTCACGTTTATTCTGTATTAGCACGCACTCTAAAAATACTGGGTTAACAATGACCCAAGTTGGGTTGAAAATGGACTAACCCAGCAATTGGGTTGTTTTAAGCAAACATTTAACCCAACCGCTGGGTTAAAACAACCCAACTGCTGGGTTAGTCCATTTTCAACCCAGCATTTTTTAGAGTGTAGGCTTCAGTATGTACATATAAATGGTGTAGAGTCTAATTTGCAGAGAATAAGTTGTGGAGTTCCGCAAGGTTCGGTGTTGGGACCGAAGTTATTTTTGCTCTATATTAATGAAATTTGTAAGGTATCTGAAGTCCTCAATTATGTCTTGTTTGCTGAAGACACCAATGTTTATTGCTCAGGTCAAAATCTGGAAGAGTTAGTAATGGTAGTGGAGAGAGAACTGTACAAACTAAAGAGCTGGTTCCACTCAAATAAATTATCCCTGAATTTACCTAAAACAAAATTCTTGGTATTTGGTGATAAAATGATAGATAATGATATTAAAATTAAAATTGATAATAATATATTAGGAAGAGTTACGTACATTAAGTTTATAGATCATAAAATGTCATGGATATACCATATACAAAATATCAAATACAATTGCAATTTTATATAAATTGCAATATATTTTGAACAAAAGTGTATTATATATATATTGTACAGTACTCTCATCACTCCATATTTAACATATGGAACAGAAATCTGGGGAAATGGATATAAATACCGAAACATGTTCTGTCTAAATGAAAATATTGAGTTGAGCTAAAACGCAACCGTTTCATTTACATTACATTTACATTTAGTCATTTAGCAGACGCTTTTATCCAAAGCGACTTACAAATGAGAGCAATAGAAGCAACTACAGCAGTCAGAGGCTACAGTATGCAAGTGCTGTAACAAGTCTCAGTTAATCTAACACAGAACACACAGTTCAGTTCAATTCAGTTTAACACAATGCAATTGTGTTTGAATGAGAAACCTAAAACAATGGTGTTGAATGAAAATTATTTGTAAAATAAACTGAACAGTATCGAAAACTGGAAAAGGATTCCTCTGTATCATCTCTTTCATAATGCACAAGGAGAAATGCAAATCCTCAAGGTTTCATTTATGGATGGGGGTAGAAAACATCTCCTGAATTCTCCAGCGAGCAGAAACATGCTTTTATTATTCTGCCCATATTTGGCGAAGCTTCCTCTTCTGTGGGCTTCCTCTTCTGTGGGCTTCCTCTTCTGTGGGCTTCCTCTAAAACGAAACCTTGCATGAAATGTGAGATGTGTGGGTGGAGAAACACGGTATAAAAGGCATGCTCTCGACTCTCCGTGAACACACTCTCCGTGAACACACTCTCCGTGAACACACTCTCCGTGAACACACTCTCCGTGAACACACTCTCAGTGAACACACTCTCCGTGAACACACTCTCCGTGAACACACTCTCTGGAGGAATCCGTGAACATGAGGCCGATGCAGGAGAGCATTAAGATCTTGTACTTTGCCAATGGCTCAGAGGAGCCGTTTGTAGAGGTGAGAGCTTTGAGGAAGGTCTGGAAGTGTGTGTAGATCCCACATTCGGTCACTGATGCTTCACGTGTGTGTGTGTTTTCCTCCAGATCGTCACCGTAAATCCGCAGAAGCGCCGGCCGAGTGTTTGCAGCTCCGCAGACTCTGAATCCGAGGAGCTGCCGGTTTTAATAGACCACAGTCAGATCCTGGACGAACACCATCTTGAACAGGTAAGTGCGCTTTTCTCCTCCACACATGCACGTTTTCTAGATTGAGCAAGCATTGATGTAAACGTGCATCTCCACAGCTGATGAATCACATCCCGGCTCGGACTCGAGGTTATCGCTGGAAGCTGGCGTACAGCACAGCGGAGCATGGGACCAGTTTGAGGACACTTTACCGGAAGATGGGAGAGTTAGACAGACCAGTGCTCATGGTCATCAAGGACACCCACAACCAGGTGAGATCACCGATCAAACCCTTAAGGTGTACAGCGGGAGATGAAGGGAGATTAAAACTAGCTCATGATTTACTCGCCCTCAAGTCATTGTGGAGATATATTAAAAATATCCTGGTACTGAACTCAGTACTTTTAGGGGCATTGTGTCAATTAGACTCCCCCTGAAACTGCCTCATCGACACGGCATCCTCAATAAACCTCCGATTGTTCCAATATTACAATTTAATAACTGTTAAATCGATACGTCATCCTCAATAAACCTCCGATTGTTCGAATATTACAATTTAATAACTGTTAAATCGATACGTCATCCTCAATAAACCCGTCTCCGGCGTGATGACACCGATTGTTCCAATATTACAATTTAATAATTGTTAAATCGATATGTCATCCTCAATAAACCCGTCTCCGGCGTGATGACTCCGATTGTTCGAATATTACAATTTAATAATTGATAAATCAATACGTCATCGTCAATAAACCCGTCTCCAGCGTGATGACTCTGATTGTTCGAATATTACAATTTAATAATTGTTAAATCAATACGTCATCGTCAATAAACCCGTCTCCAGCGTGATGACTCCGATTGTTCGAATATTACAATTTAATAATTGATAAATCAATACGTCATCGTCAATAAACCCGTCTCCAGCGTGATGACTCCGATTGTTCGAATATTACAATTTAATAACTGTTAAATCGATATGTCATCCTCAATAAACCCGTCTCCGGCGTGATGACTCCGATTGTTCGAATATTACAATTTAATAATTGATAAATCAATACGTCATCGTCAATAAACCCGTCTCCAGCGTGATGACTCTGATTGTTCGAATATTACAATTTAATAATTGTTAAATCGATATGTCATCCTCAATAAACCTCCGATTGTTCGAATATTACAATTTAATAATTGATAAATCGATACGTCATCCTCAATAAACCCGTCTCCGGCGTGATGACTCCGATTGGTCAAATATTACAATTTAATAATTGATAAATCAATACGTCATCCTCAATAAACCCGTCTCCGGCGTGATGACTCCGATTGGTCAAATATTACAATTTAATAATTGATAAATCGATACGTCATCCTCAATAAACCCGTCTCCGGCGTGATGACTCCGATTGGTCAAATATTACAATTTAATAATTGATAAATCAATACGTCATCCTCAATAAACCCGTCTCCGGCGTGATGACTCCGATTGGTCAAATATTACAATTTAATAATTGATAAATCAATACGTCATCCTCAATAAACCCGTCTCCGGCGTGATGACTCCGATTGGTCAAATATTACAATTTAATAATTGATAAATCGATACGTCATCCTCAATAAACCCGTCTCCGGCGTGATGACTCCGATCTTTCGAATATTACAATTTAATAATTGTTAAATCGATACGTCATCCTCAATAAACATCCCTAAAGGCACAGTTTTCCGGTGCCCAACCCTAGTCCTAATCCATGCTTTATAATGTACACTCTGCCATTATAACGCGTGGATTAGCCTGAGAGAAGAAGGTCAGAGACACCTAGAATAGCCTGAGGGCGTGTTTTCATTTCCAGGTGAACTATCCCTTTAATATCAAGCAATTATGACTTGATCTGCATGATGTTAAATATCATTTCACATGTTTTTCAAAGCGAACCCTTGACCTTGGATGGATCGAGCTTGTTTCACAACGGATGAACTTTACTCCGTTATTGACCCGAGCTGATGTGATTATCTGCATGTGCTCATCATTGATCCTGCGGCTCTAAACACGTCTGATCTGTGTGTGTGTGTGTGTGTGTGTGTGTGTGTGTGTGTGTGTGTGTGTGTGTGTGAATCCTCAGGTGTTCGGAGCGTTTTCCTCCAACCCCTTCAAAGTGAGCGGCTGCTGCTACGGCACAGGAGAGACGTTCCTCTACAGCTTCAGTCCGGAGTTTCAGGTACCGGTGACCCCGTGACCCCTGACCCCTGACCTTTCATCCGATCGCATGCATGAGCCGGTTTTGACCTGTTGTTTGCTTCTTGTGCAGATTTTCCGCTGGAGTGGGGAAAACTCCTACTTTGTGAGAGGATTCCTGGACTCGCTCCAGATGGGAGGAGGAGGGTAAGGCTCATCATCATCATCATCATCATCATAATCATAATCATAATCAGGCTTTTATTGCTTTAATGGCCACTGTCACATTTCCACCTGCAGTCAGCTCTATTTCTACATGTAAAAATATACTGCACAGAATTAAAACAATCATGTAAATATTATTATAATAAGTGTGAATCAAAAAACTAAAAGCGCATATGAAAATAACAAGCATGATTTCATCGCTTAAATGTGTTAGTGTGTGTTTTGGTCATAATTTAGACTTTTTTAAATCGAATTTCAGCTTTTTTTATCTCATAATTAGGACTTTTTAATCATAATTTAGATTTTTAAGTCATAATTTTGACTTTAAATCCATTAAAAAATCTATTTTCTAAGTCATAATTTCAACTGTTCATCTCACAATGACTTAGCATGTCATATTTTTGACTATTTATCTAATAATGAGGACTTTTAAAATCATATTTTTGACTTTTTATCTAATAATGAGGATTTAAAATCGTATTTTCAACATTTTATCTTATGACTATGACTTAGCATGTCGTGTTTTTGACTTTATCTCACTTTTATGACTTTTAAAATCATATTTTTGACTATTTATCTAATAATGAGGACTTAGAATCATATTTTCAAAATTTTATCTCTTAATTACGACTTAGCATGTCATATTTTTGACTTTTTATCTCAATATTATGACTTGAAATCATATTTTTTACTTTTTATCTGATAATGAGGACATTTAAAATTATATTTTCAACATTTTATCTCTAAATTATGACTTAGCATGTCATATTTTTGACTTTTTATCTCCCTATTATGACTTTTAAAATCAGATTTTTTACTTTGTCCAATGAGGACTTTTAAACATTTAACATTTGATCTCTTAATTATGACTTTATGATAATTGAGCTGATCAGTAATATAGTTGAATAGTGACTTTACTCATGAAGGATCCGTGTGTTTATCCGTGTGTTTATCCGTGTGTTTATCCGTGTGTTTATCCGTGTGTTTATCCGTGTGTTTATCCGTTTGTTTATCCGTTTGTTTATCCGTGTGTTTATCCGTTTGTTTATCCGTGTGTTTATCCGTGTGTTTATCCGTGTGTTTATCTGATGATCTGATCAATCCATGCGTTGGGAAAACCCTCTCCTCTGTCTGGGAAAACCCTCTCCTCCGATGGCTGATGTGTGTGTGTGTGTGTGTGTGTAGATGAATTGTGCACCTGTCCTCCGCCATTGATGCGATCTCAACAGGAAGTGGTTTTACTACAGTGTTCAGAGCTTCTGCTTTCTGAATGTGGAAGTGAGATTAAGATCTAACGTGTGAATGATTCTTCCTTCATCCTCTGTCAAACATTAGATCATCTTCTGCTTTCTGACAAACTGAAATGGATGTTGATGATGAAATATGGAAATAGTTGAAAAGGCGCTTTCGTGCTGTTTGAGTTATAGTGCAGAAATCAGTTATACATTCATCTCATATTTCATAGAAGAAATGAATGAAAACAGCTGTGATTCATTGTTATTCATAATCCGGCGATTAAAGCAGGTGTAAATGCAGCAGATAAAGCACCCGTGTAGAGAAGAGTTTTTGATGATGTGTGTGTGTGTGTGTGTGTGTGTGACAGGGGTCCGTTTGGGCTGTGGCTGGATGCCGACCTGTACCGCGGGGCCAGTTACTCCTGCGACACCTTCTGCAACCGGCCACTCAGCCTCCATCACGACTTCACGGTGCAGGATCTGGAGGTGTGGACCTTCATCTGAGCCGGTCTGGGTCTGGATCTGGATCTGGGTCTGGGTCCGGATCTGGGGGTGTGGACCTTCATCTGAGCCGCTCTGGCTCTGGCTCTGGGTCTGGGTCTGGATCTGGGTCTGGGTCCGGATCTGGGGGTGTGGACCTTCATCTGAGCCGCTCTGGCTCTGGGTCTGGGTCTGGGTCTGGGTCTGGGTCTGGGTCTGGGTCTGGGTCTGGGTCTGGGTCTGGCTCTGGGTCTGGGTCTGGAGGTGTGGACCTTCATCTGAGCCGCTCTGGCTCTGGGTCTGGGTCTGGGTCTGGGTCTGGTTCTGGGTCTGGGTCTGGGTCTGGGTCTGGCTCTGGGTCTGGGTCTGGCTCTGGGTCTGGGTCTGGAGGTGTGGACCTTCATCTGAGCCGCTCTGGCTCTGGCTCTGGGTCTGGGTCTGGATCTGGGTCTGGGTCCGGATCTGGGGGTGTGGACCTTCATCTGAGCCGCTCTGGCTCTGGGTCTGGGTCTGGGTCTGGGTCTGGGTCTGGGTCTGGGTCTGGCTCTGGGTCTGGGTCTGGCTCTGGGTCTGGGTCTGGAGGTGTGGACCTTCATCTGAGCCGCTCTGGCTCTGGCTCTGGGTCTGGATCTGGATCTGGAGGTGTGGACCTTCATCTGAGCTGCTCTGGGTCTGGCTCTGGGTCTGGGTCTGGCTCTGGGTCTGGATCTGGAGGTGTGGACCTTCATCTGAGCCGGTCTGGGTCTGGGTCTGGATCTGGGTCTGGGTCTGGAGGTGTGGACCTTCATCTGAGCCGGTCTGGGTCTGGGTCTGGATCTGGGTCTGGGTCTGGGTCTGGATCTGGGTCTGGGTCCGGATCTGGGGGTGTGGACCTTCATCTGAGCCGCTCTGGCTCTGGCTCTGGGTCTGGCTCTGGGTCTGGGTCTGGGTCTGGGTCTGGGTCTGGGTCTGGGTCTGGAGGTGTGGACCTTCATCTGAGCCGCTCTGGCTCTGGCTCTGGGTCTGGATCTGGATCTGGAGGTGTGGACCTTCATCTGAGCTGCTCTGGGTCTGGCTCTGGGTCTGGGTCTGGCTCTGGGTCTGGATCTGGAGGTGTGGACCTTCATCTGAGCCGCTCTGGGTCCGGTATCACTGCGGTATCACTGCGGCTGAGCTCCGGGAGACCGGCACAACTCGTCTGTTTACTCACTGCTGAGCGGCTTCTGCTAAATCAACCAGACAAGTCGAGGCAGGATTTGGGTTTTTCAGTTCCTATTTCCTGTAGCAGTAACTGTGGAAGACCTGACAGGACCTGCACTGCTAGTTTTGAGGCCGTGAGAGCCACTGACTTCACTGTAAATGCACTTATCGAGGGCCGATGTCCATGTGTCCGACTACTAACTCTCCGTGAGAAAGGATTTGAAGAGGAAGAATGCTGCACTGTTTGATTGTGATTTTACTACATTATTTTTTTACTGTATTTAAAGCACTCTGTGATGTTGAATTGTGTTTTTGGTGTTTTTGCAGTGCTGGCGCTGCATATGGGGTTCGGATGTCTAATAAAACACACTGTTTTTTGGGAAACTGTGTCTGTTTTCCGTCATCAGTAAACCACACGCTTTACTCGGAGCGCAGGCCGTGCGTATACAACAGCACTCATATCTGCTTTAACCCTCTGCTGCTCTTCAGTCATCTCTGACCGGAACATTTTCTGTTTTGAAATGTTAAATCCCAGCTTCATTGGAATGATCACAACACACACACACACACACACACACACACACACACACACACACACACACACACACACACACACACCTGTGAAAAACTGAACCTATGAACCACATTTGGAATTTTTTTTAAATCACAGCTTCATCAGAATGAGATGAAACTTGGTAACTTTTCTAGCATTAGGGATGTAAACACACAAAAACATTGGGGTCATGATTCGAGCATGCTGATTGGTCGTAAAAAAAAGAGTAGTGTTCATTGTCTTCGGTCATAAATGAGCGACAATAGGAAATAAATGGGAAATCGGCAAAAACACAAAAATTCTCCAAATATTTCTGTGTACAATCTACAAATCAGCCACAATGCTGAAAACAAGTACACAGTAGTAAAGGAGTGACAGTCTAACACATCAAGAGTGTGATATTGACACATCCACTCACACACACACACACTTATACACACACACACACACACTTATACACACACACCTATGAAAAACTGAACCTATGAACCACATTTGGAATTTTTTTTTTAAATCACAGCTTCATCAGAATGATATGAAACTTGGTGACTTTTCTAGCATTAGGTATGTAAACAAACAAACATTGAGCGCATGATTCGAGCATGCTGATTGGTCATAAAAAAAAATATTCCCACTTGTGCTCTTCGGTCAAAAATGGCCACCATAAGAAATGAATGGGAAATCTGCAAAAACACAAATTCACAGAAAAAAAATCTATATTTCTAACAAACAAACAAAAAAATCTAAAACTTCATAATAAATAGTCTTTGAAATTGTTTTAATATATATTCAAATCCATCAAAAAAATCATTAAATGTGTCCAAAACAGAACTAGGGAATTCTCCATAGAGACCTCTAGTGATTACACACATGGTTGCATGATTTCTTAAATAATTCCAAAAGAGGCGCTAATCTGCCTTCAAAAAAAATATTCTCTATATTAACCTGAAATACTGCAATAATAAAAAATAAATAAAAATAAAAAATAAATAAATATATATATATATATATATATTAGGGCTGTCAAAAGATTAATCACAATTAATCGCATCCAAAATAAAAGTTTGTGTTTACAAAATATATGTGTGTGTACTCTGTTAATTATTATTTATATATAAATACACACATATTCATGTATATATTTAAGAAAAAATATTATTTTTATATATAAAACATTTATATTTAAATAGATTATAGATTATATAAATGTGTATACATAAATATTTCTTAAATATATACATGAATGTGTGTGTTTCCCTTTCGAAAGGGAACTCGCGCTGCGTCAGCTTCGACGCTACGGGGAACGCCTCCAGCGTGACTGGTGCCTGAAATCACATTGAATCACGTCAATCCTATTGACCGGCGACAGCTTATGATGTCATCAAGGTGCGACCAGGAAGTATATAAGGGCGCCTTGCCAACATGACAGTATCTTTTCGTCTTCAGGGACTGTTTTGCCTGTCTTCACGTGAAACGTCTACAAGAAGGATAACAATGAAGTGTGCTGAGAACGCCACTTCTGCAGGTGTGTTTTGAATGTGTATCTTGCGCTTTGGATACACACACACTTTGCGTTTACTGTCTGGGAGAAGAGCATGCATGAGAGGTTTGCGAACCTCTTGTGAAAGTACTTGTGAAAGTATTTGTGAGCGTTGTCCTCTGGAAACGCTCCGCTCTCAGTGGGACCTCTTCTCGAGGGGAGAGGTTTCAGCGTCTGGGAACGGCCACGCTCGAGCTGAGGCTGAGCGGCGTAACTAAATACCAAAAGCGCTTCCCAGATGGATCGGGCTCGTCGCTTGGAGACAGTTATGGTTCTTGAGGACGATCCAGATCGCGAGAGGCGGACCTCGGAGGAAGGAGCTGGATTTATGTTCCTCCTCCTCGTCTGCTGCTCTTCCACTCGAGCAGAGGATGGGTGAGTCAGTTAAAAATGCTGAAGCTTTTCTTACCATCCTGTCCCATGTACGGGAGTTGCTGGAAGTCATGGAACGCGCTGCGGGTAGACTGCAGCTGCCTTTGCGGCGCGTGAAGAGAAAGGCTGAGCGTCCAAACAGTTCGGACGATCGGTTTCTCTCCGCCCATGACCTCCCAACTCCTGGGAGTCTTCCATTCCTTCCAGATCTCCATCAGCAGATCTCGAGGGAATGGAAGAAACCATACTCAGCCCCGCATCTGTTGACATCGGCGAGCTAGATGTCGCTGATGTCGAGGGACTGCCTGGCTGGGTATGTGTCGATGCCGCCCGTGGACGAGATGTTATGTTTATCTCGCCTCTGGGGGCCGGCGACACTGTGGCTCCCACCCTGCCGGTCTAAACGCCTGAATGGCAGGGCGTACATGTCAGTGGGTCGCGCTGCAGCGGCTTTGCACACCACAGCTGTGTTGCAGGCGGACCTGCTGAGGGACCTCGATCAGGGGGGAGGGACCCCCTGAGGCGGTAGTCGAGTTGCGCCGGACCGCGGTTTTCGCTCTCCGGGCCACCGTACAAATAGCGCCGATGCGGCGAGGGTAGCCACGGAGAGACATCTGTGGTTAAACCGTTTGGACATCAGGGAGAAGGAAAAATCCTTTCTCCCTGATGCCCCGGTTTCGCCATCTGAACTTTTCGGCACCTCCGTAGAGGCGGTGGTGGGAAAGTTCGGAGAGGCGAAGGCGCGCTCGGCGGCATTCAGGACATGCATTCCGCTGAGGTCCGGGACCGCGCCCAGGCAGTCGGGTGTCCCCGGCCCGTCCCAGTCTGAGGGCTGGAGACGGGAAAAGCGAGCCAGCGTCGCCTCTCGAGCGCCCCGCCGCGGAGGACTGGGGCGCAGGGGAGGCGGGACACCCGCGACTGGAAGAGGAAGGAAGCCGGGGCTGGTAACCGGAACCAGCGCAGGCAGCAGACTCCACCCCCCGAGGAGCGCGGAGATGAACGCTGCCTTTTTTCCCTTCCTCTGGTTTTTCCCCTGGGCGCTTTTACATCAGGCCGGTGGCCTATGATGAGCAGAAAATGTAAGATTCTGCCGGCTCGCCTGGTTTGTTTGGTGAAAGCGCCCCCCCTCAGGATGGCGGGCGGATACTAGCCTTATGGCTGGCTGGAAGCACCGCTGGGAGCGATTGGTGAGTCCCCCTCTCTGAGGGTGAAACATTTTCAAAACTATGTTTTTCAGAACTCCTATACCTTCGCTCGCCTGAGAGGTTTTCTGGGGAAATTTGGATCGCCGCTGGATCTTCGCAGGGCCTGCAGCTCCCCGTGAGTAAGCTAAGAACGATCTTCTTTGCAACATTATGTGGTTGTGTGTGAATACCTCACTTTCTGCTAGTAGAGTCTGCTGCCTCTCCGTGCTATGTTTTCCCCCACTATGTGGGTAACTAAATCGCGCTCTTGCCCGAGGGCTTGAAGTGTAAGAGGCGAGCTGTGTTTTTCCTAGCGTAAAAGTGGGAAGTAGCTGAAGACCGGGTATGCACTAACGCACGTGCTGTAGTGAGATCTGCGCCCAGCTCTGCGGGGCTTTGGGAAAAGGGTTTTTAGGGCCTCATTGTGTATATTAGAGGTGATAATATTTCTTTCCCGGGCCCTGAGTGGATCTAGTGCGGACTTATGCTGCACCACTTGGCCTAGGCTTTGTCAAGGATGGGGGCGTTCCCTTTTAATGAAGTTGTTCGCCCCTGGCCTGTCTTTTTATATAAGAACATGGCGTTGTTTATGCATCCTTGTTTCAGCCTCCTCTGTTTCAGAGTCGTCCGGCCAAGGAGGTGTTGCAGGAGACAGCGACTTCGCCAGTGGTCGTGGGGTGGAGTTAAGCGTCTTTTCGCCGGTATTGCGATTAGACTTTATCTGCAGTGTCCGCCTTTCGGAGCTTGGTGGCCGCCATCTGCTGGCGGCCCCCGGCCTCTTCCTGGAGGATGGTACGGCCGGTGGATTTCATATTTCTGTGATATTGTTCCCTTGCTTTATGTCTCTGCTTCACCTCCTTTAGGGCCCGGGTCGAGCTGAACATCGGATAATCCTTTTGTCTGTACGGTTCTGGTCGGATGCTCCCCTGAGGCCCGAGCATTGCCAATGGCTGACGCCCTCGCACTTATGTTGGCCGCTGCATGGAAAGTAGGCACCTGCCCCTATGCAGTTGACGTAAGTTGTACTCCCCTCGCTTTAGAGGGTCTTTGTTTAAGCACTTCCGCTGAGTACACTGCTGTTGGCAATGTGATTAGGTCCATGTTTGTAGGCACTGCCCGAGAGACTGCGCTGTCCTGGGGGCCCTAGGACACGGCGAAGCAGTTGTACCTAGCTGCCTCTGGGATGGAGCCAGCCCCAGGTGTGGGCATAGGAGCCAGCTGGCTGTGAGCGGCCAGCTTGGGCGGTCTGGGCAGTAGGACCTCAAGACAGGTAGTAGGCGTTAACCGGCCTCCTTGCAGGAAAGTCCCGACACTATGGCCCACAAGTGGGCCTCGGAGGCTCTTCTCCACTGGTGTCGACGTCAGCAGTGACCCGTCATTGGCCCTGGGGATGAGTCCCCAGGTGTTAAACTGGATTTCCAGGCCTTCGTCAGCAGCAGACAGCTGCCGTCAGCCCAGGTAGCAGCAGCCAGCCTTCTTAGAAAGTCACGGCAGGATCCTTGGAATCTGCAGACCCCCTATTCGGGGGGGTAGGTCCTGCCAGGCCTCCCTGAGGGGTAGGCTCCCGGTGTGGTCAGCAGGCACCGCCTGGTCTCCCCCGAGGGGGCACCATAGGCATTAAGTCCCTCGACGGCTGGTACGAGCTGCTAAATAGGTGGTAGGCGCTACTGGGCCTCCCTATGGGCCTGCTGTGGGGTAAACAGGCCCACTTGACCTCCTCTGCGGATGGCGTTCCTGGGCCCCAGTCACTGGATGGCTAGCACGAGTGCTAGTTGGCAGTAGGCCTCATCCGGCCTCCCTGAGTGACCTCCCTGGAGGCAAACTCCCGGTTCCCAGCCACTGTGGCGGTGAGCATGAAGTGCTATGAGTAGCACTTTCTGCTATCAGGTGGTAGGCACGGTAGCCTCCCTGATGACGAGCTCACGGTTCCCGGTCGCTGTGGTAATGAGCATTGAGCGCACCATGGGCGTGGAATGCTACGAGTAGCATGTCCTGCTATCAGTTGGTAGGCACGTTGCCTCCCTGAGGGCAAGCTCCCGGTTTCCGGTCGCTGTGGCAATGAGTGTGAAGTGCTACGATTAGCACGTTCTGCTATCAGGTTGTTAGGCATTGTGGCTTACCTGAAGGCAAGCTCCCGGTTCCCAGTCGCTGTGGTAATGAGCGTGAAGTGCTACCAGTAGCACGTTCTGCTATCAGTTGGTAGGCACGGTTGCCTCCCTGAAAGCGAGCTCCCGATTCTCTGGCGCTGAGACGACTAGCGGAATGAAGAGCTATGCGCGGCGTGCTCTGCTATCAGTTGGTAGGCATTGTTGCCTCCCTGAAACGAGCCCCCGTTTCTCAGGCGCGGAAGTGAGACGGTTAGCGAAGCGCTATGGACGGCATGTTCTGCTACCAGGTGGAGGCATTGCGCCTCCCTGGAATCGTTCCCCGGTCCCCAGTTTCGGTAACGGATTGTAGCATGGGCTGCTATCAGGCAAGCTGCACGGGCTTCCCTGAGGGGATTCGCTTTGGAGTAGTAGGCCCACATGGCCTCCTCTGAGGGCACGCTCTGGCTCGTGGTTCCTGGTCAGTTCCAGTCACTGAGCAGAGGCCGGCTCCCCGGCCGCTGTGGTGGATGTAAAGTGCTATGAATGGAAAGCACGTTCTGCTATCAGATGGTAGGCATGGTACCTCCCTGAAGCCAGCTCCCGGTCCCCAGCCGCTGTGGATGAGCATGAAGTGCTATGAGTAGCACGTCCAGCTAAGCTGTGACAGAGGAATGCCCGATTTCTTTGCAGTTGGTAGGCCCGCATGGCCTCCCTGGTGAAGCGAGTCCCTGGTCTTCCCAGCTACCTCGAGGGCTAGCGAGACTGCGATCAGGTCTTTGGCCCGTTTTTGGCCTACCTGAGGGCGAGCGCTCCTGTTAGATGCGCGAGCAGTCGACACATGTTACCAGGTGGAGGCCCCTCCCGGCCTCCCTGGGGAACGAGTTCCCCAGGCGGGAACACATAACTGGCTTTACGCTGACAGCTAGTGGTCACCCGCTATCAGGCGCCGGTCTCTGGCCGTTCGCGATTCCTGAAGGCGATGTTCTTACCCTAGCATGACGAGACGTCACTGCGGCTATGCGGTCCATGCAGGAGCGGGACCTTCATAGTCTGCCTACGGCATGGTTTCCTACCGGGCACGCTTATGAGCTCCTCTCAAGTGAGGGTCTGCTATGAGCTTACGGCTGCCTGGCGCTGATTTATGGTTGTAGGCCCCTCGGGACCTCCCTGGTGTATCAGCCTGTAAGGCCCTTTGGCCTCCTAAGCACGTTTTAAAGTAAGTGCTTGGTAGATCCGAGGATTGAGCGGCTTGACTCCCCTCGCTAGCAAGGGTCTTATAGCACTTCGCTGAGCGCTGCTCTCCGGGATAACCCGTCTCTGAGGTCCGGCTAGTCGGTGACACTGCCTTTCTTGCAGCACCCTAGCGGGATGTCTCTTCGGAGGCGAGTACCAGAGGCTCTGTACTGTACAGACAGGTTTGACCGTATTACGTGTCCCATAGCAGACTGGGTCACCAGGTCAGGTCTCCCTGGTGGCATTCGGTGAGAACCTCCCGAATAGTGACTGGCATAGGGTTCCCTCGTAGTTCCCTTGCCACGCTCCCTTAAAGGAACCCCTTCTGAGTCGAATGGGTTGGTTCCAGGCCTTCGAGCAAGGCCCGGGAGGGAACTCATGTGTGTGAAGGTTTCCTTCTCAGGCGATAAGCTTGGGCTTTGACCGTAGGGAGCGCTGTCACTGACAGCCTAAATGTGACCAGAAGGGGAGTGGTTCAGGCATTTCAGCAAGATTTGCTTGTCTTGACAGTTGTCACTGCCAGTGGGCATGCACTCCCGTCGGCATGGCGGCGTGGGTATATCGTTCCCCGTAGCGTCGAAGCTGACGCAGCGCGAGTTCCCTTTCGAAAGGGAACGTCTCAGGTTACGAATGTAACCATTGTTCCCTGAGAACAGGGAACGAGACGCTGCGTCGCTGTGCCATGCCGCAGGGCCTGCCTGCCGAAACAGTCCCTTCAGACGATAGATACTGTCATGTTGGCAAGGCGCCCTTATATACTTCCTGGTCGCACCTTGATGACATCATAGGCTGTCGCCGGTCAATAGGATTGACGTGATTCAATGTGATTTCAGGCACCAGTCACGCTGGAGGCGTTCCCCGTAGCGTCGAAGCTGACGCAGCGTCTCGTTCCCTGTTCTCAGGGAACAATGGTTACATTCGTAACCTGAGACGATTTATATATAAATAATAATTAACAGAGTACACACACATATATTATGTAAACACAAACTTTTATTTTGGATGCGATTAATCGCGATTAATCTTTTGACAGCCCTAATATATTTTTTTCTTTTTAATAATTTTCAATGGCAAAAATAGACCATAATTATTGCATAAATATTAAAACATACCATAAAATTATCTCAAAATACAAAATTAAAAAGAAAAAATATTATTGAAGAAAGTTAAAAACTTTCGTTAAAAAAAGAAATGAGGAGATAATCCACTGCCCACTAACATGGTTTTGAAAGCTATTTATTATTCTTGTTTAGCCCTCAAACGTCCACTGATAAAAATGAATCATTGTAAGTGTAAATTTCTTTTACAAATAAATCTTTGTTTGTCACTTTACTTGGATAATTTGAGTAGGTCACTTAATTTGGATTTGTATAATTATACAGTATATCGCACTTCTTATCCTCAGTAATCTAGACAAGGCTTTGTAGACATGTGCATTTCCATCATACTATTTAAGTTATGCAATGAACCCTTACCACACGATGACGACATCTTTTTCCATATCGCAACATAAATCTAGCAATTTTTCTCATATTTCATATTTTAGGGAAGTTTAACAACAGCGCTGTCTACACGCTGTTTCGAGGATGTTTGCTGCTTGATAAATATTATATTTAAATGAACATTTTGTCACAACTTAATTTTATTGTGTACAATCTACTTACTGGGGGGCTAATGAGATTTCTAGTTCCCAGAATGCTTTGCGTGAGATTTAGTTGGAAGAGAAAATGTTGAATTTATTTATCTTCATGTGTTTTTAGGCAAGATAAATGAAGTAGAAGGCTTTTTATTATTGTGTAATGTTCTTTTAAGTTGGGATTTAGAAACGTTCTTGTCATGTTGGAGTTTTGTGGGTTACCTTTCTGAGCCATCGGATCTTCATTTGTGTTCTGAAGATGAGCGGAGATCTTACGCGAACGACATGAGGGTGAGGAATTAATGATGATTTTCATTTTTGGGTGAACTAACCCTTTAATGCAGCGTTCTATATGTATATAGGTGTATTAATATATCAGAGTTGTTTGTGGTGGGGTAAATTAAACGCGATATGCTGTGACGTCACATTAGTGTTGCATTGTGGTATATGAAGCTGTCTGAAGTGCACATATGAAGTAGACTCGCTCCCTCAGTCAAAATCAAGGGAGCGAGGGTCTGTCCATATTATGGTGCGTTCACACCGGACGCGAATGACGCGATTTGCGCAAGTGATTTACATGTTAAGTCAATGCAAAGACGAGAATAGACATTCTGCGGCGGGATTTGCGCGAATGACACGGCGCGAATTGAGCGTTTGACGCGTGATTCACGCGAATGCCGCAAATCACCCGAGTTGAAAAATCTGAACTTTGGCGGATATTCGCGCCGCGTTAACCAATCAGGAGCTTGCGCTAGTAGAGACAACAATGAGGAGAAAATCTGTATATTAATATCTGTTTCCGACAATATGATTATCACTGTGATAACATTAAATGACATGAAACACAACACATTCTCTTTTTGTTAAATGCAAGTTTATGTTTGATCAATAATACAAAAGTATAAGTAATGTATAACAAGCTATACATGAAATAAAGCAAACAATTCAGTCAAACATTCAAAGTCATCGCTAGTCAGCTACAACGGTAACGTAAAGTTAAATAGCCTAAAAATAAAAAAGTAATGAAACTTCACTTTGCCCTCAGCCTAAACGATTTGCCAGGGAACGAGTAAACTCAAAATTTTCAAGCATCCAATTTCGCGCGAACAGCGCGATTTATTCGCGTCATTCACATCCGGTGTGAACGCCACATTAAACTTCCCTCGTCCACTTCATGAAGTGGAACGCACTTCAAAATGACAAAAAGTGCTTAGGGAAGTTCGCAAGTGCATCTAAAACCAAACTGGAGTGGAACGCAGCAACTGTCTTCAAATTTCCCTCCAAAAAAGGAACGACATCAACATGTGACTTTGGAACAAACCATTACTGATTTAGAGGGGGTTTTATAGGGAGTAACACAGTTGACACTGACTTCTCGGACATACACAAAATGGATGATTTAATGTAAACACAGAACGTTCCCCTAACGTTCCCATATGGTTCCCGTTTGGTTATTTTTGTGGGGAACCAAATAAGAACGTTCTCTATTGGTTGTGTTTTTGTAACCAAAAGAGAACGTTCCCAGAACGTTCCCTGCAGGTTATTTTTAGATTTTATATTTTTAATAATATATATGCGGGTTTATTTGTATATTTCGTGACTGCGCGCCTCTGATCTGCGCGCGCTTCTCCAGCACACACTTTCTACTGTCTTCCACAGAGAGACACATGGTTTTTACCGACTGACTAACATTAGTTTATCGATCTTTATTGAATAATACGTTATAAATAATAAATATACCAGTGTAAATAGTGTGATTTCAGAGAGATTTGACACGTAATTGAAGACAACATGATGTTAACCGAGAAGTTTTTGTTTACTGACCAAAAGAGAGAAGTTTTTTCTAATCTCTCTAATTAATTGAGTGGTAAGAAAATAATGCAGTGTTATC